>NW_024426774.1:14779102-14926627 GCF_017311325.1 Ursus maritimus | reverse complement strand
TTTTTTTTTTTTTGGAGGGGTCAGCTTGCAAAATTAAGAAAAGGGAAGAAGTGATGAAAACTAGCCTCTTTTCTTTCATTTGCGTGTGTGCTGCAGAGCAGCACAAGGAGCCGCAGTCTCATTGCCCCTGGCAAGGAAAGAGTGGATGAAGGAGTGAAGGGGTAGAGGCCCCGCACACGTGTTTTCTGCTCTGGTGGAAGCTGCAGCACTTTGGGCAAGAAGAGAATAGTAGCTCTTGGGGACACGACATGTAAGCTGAGGGAAACGAGGCTGCATAATTATAAGAGACCCCTTCTTCCACCACTGCTTTTTCCCCATGGGCAGCCTCATAGCCTCCGGAGGAACTTCACTTGTGGGTTGTGGGTGTTTTCCAGACAGCTTGAAAGACCCACACATTGGAATAGCTTTTCTTCCCATTTTGGTTTACAAGGTGTTGCAGTTCTGGGTGTGTGCACGTCTGTTTTACTGTAAAAAAAGGAACACTCTAAAGGCAGCCAGTTGACTTTCTGACTTTTCATGTTTGCTTTTAGAATCCCGAACATCCAAACAAGGATTATATAATTAACTTTGAGATTCGGTCCTTGCGAGATAGTCGAGCGTTGATTGAGAAGGTTGGAATTGAAGATGCATCTCAGTTCATAGAGGACAATCCACACCCCCGACTTTGGTATTTAAAAATAAAAAATCTTCCCCAAATGACTAGTGTATGCTTTGAAAGTCTCAGCTCTATTGTTCCCCACTCTCGTGGTAGCCTTCATGGGGGTAGATATCCATTCTTGCTCTTCTTTTTAAAATACAGAAATTCATTTTAGGTTTGGAAGTACTCAAAATGAGCATAAAATTAAGTGAAACACGTATAAATGTGTTAATCGCTTCCCACCATGTTTGACTGGAAACAATAGGTATAGTGATTGAATTCTGGTTCAGGACTTGTTTATCAATAATTGCAATAAGATTTTCTGTTTCTCTTTGTAATAAAGGCGCCTACTGGCTGAAGCAGCTCTTCAGAAGCTGGATTTGCACACTGCAGAGCAAGCATTTGTACGCTGCAAAGATTACCAAGGCATTAAGTTTGTGAAGCGTCTGGGCAATCTGCAGACTGAGTCCATGAAGCAGGCCGAGGTTGCTGCCTATTTCGGCAGGTTTGAAGAGGCCGAAAGAATGTATCTTGATATGGACAGAAGGTGAGTCATGAAGGTACAGGCAGTCTGAAGTATTTTGGCATTCGTGATCTGTTTGTACAAATGAAGAAAGTACAGTAGTCTAAATGTATCATACCATTTCTTTAGAAAATAATTTCAGTTTGGATTACCAGCTGAATATTCCACATGTCCTTCATTAATTTACGTTTTGTAATTTGGAGGCAGTTTTCTTTTCTGTTTTTACATATATTAATGGCTGGCCATGGATTTTTTTTCATTTGGTAGGAGAAAAATATAAGACTTCAGAGACTAGGGGCTTTTATCCTTTATTACATTGCTCAATATTTGGGTTATCTTTTTTCATTTAGGCCTGTATTTAACTTTCTGTTGTCAAGGAGCATGAAATAAAAATGAACAGTATTTAGGGATTGATTTTTATTACTCTGTTCATTTTTGATTTATATAAAATAATGTATGAACCTCATTTCAGCTGTAAGCATTATGTCTAATTTTTATTAATATTACTTGTACTTCCAGGAGATCCCTAATACAGCCTAAACCCTGAAAAGAAAGATAAAACCAAATGTGTTTACATGTGTGATTTTTAAATAAGCCTGATTATGTCTACGAAATTGATGAAAAGAAGGGATTATTATTTAAATCATTATTTTGCTAGGAAAATTGGAATTCTAGGAAAATAAGAGGCGGGAAATATTTGGTTTTCCCCATTGCCTCTTTCCTGGTTAAGTTTCTAAAATGTTTGGAGAGGTACATTGTCTGTCAGTTCATTGCTGTGTATCCTAGTTCCCTAGAATTGAGCCTAGCACGTGGTAGGCAGTTGTTAAATTATTTGTCGAATGAATGAATAGATGCCATCGTTTGTAGAGATCTTGCTATTGGCCTTCGGCTGAAATTGGGAGATTGGTTTAGAGTACTCCAGCTCCTGAAAACTGGATCTGGCGATGCAGATGACAGTCTCCTAGAGCAAGCCCACAATGCCATCGGAGACTACTTTGCTGATCGACAAAAATGGTAGGTAACCTACGTGGACCACCTTCTCCATTCATGCGGCATGTATGAGTAATTCCCTATGATGCAATGCTGGGAAAATTGAAGGCCATCCTCCTGGATCCTAAAATTCAAAACAGCTTTAGATGAACACTGGGGAGCGATAGATCCTTAGATAAGTGCTGTAAAACTTTGGAGTTTCCATACTCACAAAATGTGTGCCTAGCTTCAGGCAGCTTTCTACTGTTTAAGACCACAGTGTGCATTTCAAAGACATTGTATGATTTATTTCTGAAGAAGGTAAGAAAAGCATTTTATATTTGCTTGTTTTATTGTAGATTATTTTCAGATCACTGACTTGTATTCTGAAGTTTTCATTTTGATCAGTATGCTTATTTATTTACGTCAGCGTTTGGAAGTACAACTGTGTATCAGATTGCAACAATATTTCTTAAGAATATCCAAAGAATGTTGCAACTGAAGGATGCTTCACAGTCTTTAGATGCCCCCNGAAGGTGGTAACTAGAGTAATACTAGTAATTCTAATGAAGGAACATTTGTGGTGACAATGCTTATTTACCAGGAGATTCACATTCGTCTTAAAAGCTTTTGCTTTTTTTTTACTTTTCTATAGGTTGAATGCTGTACAATATTATGTACAAGGCCGGAACCAGGAACGTCTAGCTGAATGTTATTATATGTTGGAAGATTATGAGGGTTTGGAGAATCTTGCCAGTTCACTTCCAGAAAACCACAAGTTGCTTCCAGTGGGTATTATAAATTTTAGTTTTTAGAGTTGTTAGGTTATTTTATAAGGTTTTTATGTTACAGTCAGGAAATATCCTCTGCCACAAAGAAAATTTAAAATGAATCTGTAATCTTGTAGTTTCTTAGATGTGGAATGATACTTTTAATTATTAAAACAATATGTCAATATTACAGAATATTTGAAAATGGAGGGAAAATTAGCCATATTCCCACTACTTTAACATGTTCACAATCTACTGTAGTCTTATCAGTTTGATAAAATTGCTTTTAAAGTTAGCTGAACACATGAAATGTTTCCAGTTAAAATGATATCTTGTCAGAGATTTGCTTCAAAATGATCCAAGCTGGGTCTGGGGATTAATGTGTATGTATGTTTTTGAAATTTGCTATAACAAAAGTTTAAAAAGATAGCTTGACTTTTATTAGGTTATATTAACAATTAAGTAATGTTAAAAAAAGAGAAAAAGAGTTTTCTGGAACTTTGTTTTGAATGTTCTTTTTAAGCGTCTTAATTGTTGAATGATGTTAATGAGTTTATATTTTATTTGTTTCATCTAAAATGTAAATCACTGAGTTGTATAATACCTGTAGAGTTAGCATCTCTCCACTGCAGGGTCTGGACATATGTCAGTTGTGAGTTCTACCACAGAAATTTTGTCAATTAATAGGTGAATGAATAGTAGAATTCTGATAATTCGGTTTTCTCTAATGTGAATCAGAGCAGTTATCCCTGTAATAATGGCATTACGGGTACCTTTATTCTTAGTCCTGTGCTTTCTTGAGTAGGAAAGAAACCGAAATTACTTATAACCCTGGCTATTGGGACAGTGTATCCTATATTAATGTTATCTATTAGGTGTGTCTGATGATGCAGAAAAGAATGTTGCTATGGAATATCCAGAAAAGTATTATTACTGAATAAATACTAAGTAGTTATATCTATAATAATAATTAAATAACTAAAATGATTAAAAAGTTTTAGTAGTGCAAATTTTAAATCAAGTTTTTGGAGGGCTTTAATAATATGGTAAAATATGGTAAAATTTAATTTTTTTTAGTATTGCAAACTTTAAAAATTAAGTTTTTGGAGGATTTTTTAGTAATATGGTAAAATGTACATAATATTTAAGTGGGAAATTCAGGGTGTGCAGAACTATATATAATATGATCACAATACATACAGCAACTCACACATACATATAGATTCATAGGACAAAGATGTTAGGAAATCACATCAGACTGTTGAGATAGATTTCCTATGGGTAGTAAGATTATGAGTAACTACAGTTTTGTGCTTTCTAACTTTTCCTTTCCTTCTTTCTTTCTTTCTTTCTTTCTTTCTTTCTTTCTTTCTTTCTTTCTTTCTTTCTTTCTTTCTTTCTTTCTACCATGAGAATGTGTTACTTTATAACCAGGAAAATACAAATATTACTTTTAAAAAGATAATTGGATCCAAAATGTACTTTTATGGTTTTCCCAAAATACTTTAGAAGTGAGGGTGGGGAGAGAAAACCTCTAGGCAAGTAGATACTCAGAAAGAAAAAGAAAATTGATTTTCTGAAAGTGGAGAGTAAGCCACATGGGTACGGTCGGTTTTTGTTGTGGTCTCTCTCCTCACCCCACCCCGCGGGGGAGCTGGATCCTGCTCCCTAAACTAACGAATGGCCAGCTTGTCTGGGGCGTGTCTTTGGAGAGGTCCGTGAGAGCTCTGTGAATGTAAGATTTCCCTTAAGCCTCTAACGATGACCACTGATCATACCATTGGTTGCCCTAAATGTTTTTTTCACACACTACTATGGAGTTTGTTTCCGAACTTGACATTTCTGTAAAGTTGCTACTGTACTGGGAGAAGACAAGAGTGGAGTATGTTCAGGACCCGGTTAAAAATCAAGTCTGTGGCGTGAGCCAGCGAAACACTGGCTTTATAGAAAATGATGCCTTAGCCTCCTTTCTGGTTTGTAGTCTCTGTCCCTGTGTATGTTTTAACGAAAAATGACTGTAACCACCAGTACATTTAATATTCATATGTCCCTATGGAGTTTTATAAATGAAAATGTAAGTGATTCCCTTGGTCTCTGAAATCTGAGAGTCATGTTCTGTCCTTACAGGAAATAGCCCAGATGTTTGTAAGGGTTGGAATGTGCGAACAAGCAGTGACTGCATTTTTGAAATGTAATCAGCCAAAGGATGCAGTGGATGCCTGTGTGCATCTCAACCAAGTAAGGAACTGAGCGTTAAAGTCCCCGTTCATCCTTTTCGCCTGTTGCCCGTGTAGGGTTGAGGTGAATTTTGTGAAAGGAGCTAGATACTCTCTTACTTTGCTGAGGACCTAGAAAATGTTGGAGTTTGCACTTACCTCTTGAAGTGCTGCCATTAAGGGTGACCGCTCATAACTAACTCAATATGGGGACAAACCCTGTGCTTCTAGTCTGGCAAGTTTTTGTCTGGAAGTAATTTCATAATCTTCTGTATTTTATTAGGGTTTTGTTTCCAAAGAAGGACTAGTTAATGGTCATTGCAAGAGGAAGGATTTGAGTTACCTTATCAATATTTATTTTGGCAAATCTGTTTTCCTGTCTCTTTATAGAAAACATATATTTGATATTTTTAAGAGTTGGAATTTAACGAAAGGTAAAGTGCAGAATTGTGGAAATTGCTGAATATCAGCGTATTCCTTTAAGTATTGAAGTATTTTATAAAGCTCCATTGGCTTTTTTAAATAACTTTTAAATGTTAAATCTGATAGGACATTTTCTAACTGAAATTGCATGTTTTGTTTTACTATAAGCAAATGTAGCTTTCTCTCACTCCTTGCTGGTCTGAAATTGAATTATAATATTGTGATTATAAACTTTCAAGTTTTCCTTTTCCGATGTACGTCTTAAGCAAATCAAAGTCTTACATCATTTAATCATTTTGATACATGTTTAGCTTATAGAACTTATAATTGCTCTGATTTTAATTAAATTTATTTTGAAAAACATACACTAGTTTTTAAATTTTGATGTAGGGTTATTTATTACTATAAACTGAAAGCTTTATTGTTTGAATTTTATGACTTCTGTGAGTGTAAGTGCTTGGGAAACTGAATGGTGTATTTTTTCCCCCTAGTGGAACAAAGCTGTTGAATTGGCTAAAAATCACAGTATGAAAGAAATCGGATCCCTGTTAGCGAGGTATGCATCTCATTTATTGGAAAAGAATAAAACTCTTGATGCCATAGAACTCTATCGGAAAGCCAACTACTTTTATGATGCTGCTAAACTGATGTTTAAGGTAATAAAATAATCCTCTTGAGTATTTGGTATGTTCTAGTTACCAGTGTTGTGTATTAAAGAACACATTTTCTATTTTCTTGGAAAACAAATACTTGGCATAGCAAAATCCCTCTAGTTTCATTACCTCTATAGCTATGCATTATCTTAGTATTATTACCTTTTACTACAAAGGCTGTTTATTAATGTCAGTACCTTATCAATACCTAAACAATTGAATATTAATACTGAAGTTAACAAAAAATTATAGAATTTTCAGGGACCATAAACGTACAAATTCCCTTAACTGGGAATTAAATCCTGTTGATAATAGAATTTTGAGTCCTTTTAAATGTACACATTTTAAAGACATTACAGTTTTTTCATAATATGCATTTGGAGGGAAGATGATTAGTATGGTATTAATGTATGCAAAATTAACATCCTATTCTGTTTTTTCCCATTTGAGTTAATGAAAAGTGGAAAATTCCCCTCAATCTTCTAAAGAAATCTTTATTTCTGAAGGCTGTACCATGTAAAAGTCCTGTTATTTCAGTATACTTGGAACATCACCTTTAAAATCTTCTTATGGAAAATGCTACCCCTTGCATGAAAACTTTGAAATGTGACTTAGTTCATTGTGACTTCATTGTGACTTAGTTATTTAAGAGCATTTGTTATTTTCTGAAATTGTTATGAGTTGTAACTCCATGGCTAAATGCTAGGGAAAGAACGGAGTCCTTATAAGCTAAAGAAAAGAAAATGGGTTTTAAAATATTTATCATAAGTGGGTGGTATTTATGTTCCATCCTACTATTTTTCTTTTTATTAAAGATCAAATTTCAGAAATGATTGTACAAATATAATTTGATTAAGGAATGTCTTCCCATATTCTTTAAATGTTTAAAGATTGCAGATGAAGAGGCAAAGAAAAGAACCAAACCTTTACGTGTCAAGAAGTTGTATGTCCTGTCAGCTTTACTCATAGAGCAGTACCATGAACAAATGAAAAATGCCCAAAAAGGAAAAGTTAAGGGAAAGAGCTCAGAGGTAAGGCAGAACATTACAGAACGTGAAATCATCTCATGTGTTTAAGAAAAAAAAACAAAACAAAACTATCAAACTTCTCTTTGTGGACAGACCATTTAATTTGCTTGTTTGCATTTATTTTCTTAAAAGAGGAGAGGAAAAGGAATGATGACTTGGAATTAATACTCAAATTTAGAAATTTCTACTTAGGAATATTGAACATTTTCTCAGCAAGACTAATCTGTAGCCTTTGTTTTCTAAGCGGTGAGTTTTAGAAACATTCCTAGAATATGTATATTATTTTATGTGTAAGTGAATCTCTTAGTAAGTTTATACTCAGTTCTATTTTAAAATGTGACCGCACCTGAGTCACAGTGATTTGTGTGTCGGACCCCCACGAGGTACACTTTTACTGTCTTACAGTTTTATTTGTCAGTTATGCCTCAGTAAAACTGGAAGCAATTTTTGATTATACTGGCTTAACAAAGATGAATTCTAATGGAGACATTAAATCTGTAATGACAGTTTTGTAATGATAAAATCCGCTTACTTGGATATTTTAATGTATGACCGTTTCAGAAGCTATCTTTATTGGAATGACTGTCATGGTTGTGCTGACAGAAAACGTGGGTCTGCTTGACTCATAGGCCACTTCTGCTTTGGCTGGTTTGCTGGAAGAAGAAGTTCTGTCTACAACTAGTCGTTTCACAGATAATGCTTGGAGGGGGGCCGAGGCTTACCACTTCTTTATACTGGCACAGAGGCAGCTCTATGAGGGATATGTTGACACTGCACTGAAGACAGGTGGGCATATGAACTAATGTATATAAGATGTATAAAAATGATCAATTGAATATGAAGGGCCAGCTCCTTCAAGATTGCCCATATATTAATTTCAACAAATCTTTTATGTATGGGTTTATTTTCATGTTTGAGGTTTGCTATCTGTAATTTGTTTTGTTCATTCCCCTTTTTGAAGCACTTTTAATTTTTTTTAATACATAGAAAGTAATAATTACAGTTCACATTAAAATCAAAAGTTTGAGATAAGCAAAAAAAACCCCCATCTATAGCATTCACTATTCTATTTATTCAAAGTTAAACACTTAATAGCCCAGTCCATCTGCTTTTGAATATATATAGAAATTTGTTTTTTTTAAAATATCGGGAGTATAACAGGCCATACTTTATGTCTTTTTTGAAAAACATTACGATATATTGTAAGATATTTCCATATTAATAGCTTTCCATAGCATTTGTTTTTTATTAAAATTACACTGGTGTAAGAAAAAAGGCATGTAACAATTTAAGTCAAAACAGAAAAAAATACAAAGAAAAAGGTAAAATAATCTAATAACTTGTAAAATAATCTTATAAGTCAGAAGTAATGATTGCTAATATTTAGGTGAACTTCCTTTTAGACATTTCTCCATGCCTATAAAATTGTAGATGGTTTTCCTTAAAATAATATCACACATGTTGTTCAGGAACTTGCTTTATACCCTATGGTGAATATTGCAGTCATATTTCCATGTTGATGAACATAGATCTGTGTAACCATTTGTATTAGCAAGGGGACTGTAAAGTTCTTTTCTAATTGGTTATTAGTTATACACAAGAATCATTTTTATTTTTGTATGTTTATCCCTGACCTTCATTTAATTTTAACTGATACTATGTGGTATAAATTATGCAATTATGTTTAAAATGGTTGTATTTTATATAACCTATACACAATTTCTAGACTTATATAGACAAATTAGAACTTTAATTTTTTTAAAGATTTTATTCATTCATTTGACAGAGAGAGAGACAGCAAGCGAGGGAGGGAACACAAGCAGGGGGAGTGGGAGAGGAAGAAGCAGGCTCCCAGCGGAGCAGGGAGCCTGATGGAGGGCTCGATCCCAGGACCCCGGGATCACGCCCTGGGCCGAAGGCAGACGCTTAATGACTGAGCCACCCAGGCGCCCCAAGACAAATTAGAACTTTAACTTAGAGCTTTCACCTACTGGGTGAAGAAATCCATATACAGTCTATTAATTCTGCAGTACATTTTTAAGAAAGATTATAGCTCTAGTATAGAAAAAGTGAAAATAAGATATGGTAGCTGTCAAAATAACTTTTCTGAACTGACAACTTAGAGGCTCATTGTCACTTCTTTTTTCTCAAAGAAACACAAAGAAAAAACATTTCATGCTGCTTTGCTTTTCTGCCAAAAAGAAACATGATATTGAAAATTGTGACTAACGGTATAATATTAATTTACTTTTTCTGGAATGCCACAGAAATTTCTGATTATATTTATATGAAACAAAAGCTATGTTGCGACAGCAATTTTTAGTTTTTGTCTGTGTGTGTATTTCTAACTGGCACAGCAAGTGCATCGTTTGGCGGTGGTTATTTTTGTGGCACCTGAGCGGTTGGCTAGTGTTACAGAACTGTGAGATCACGTAATTTCCTTCCTTCTGCCAGCGCTTCGATTGCCTGCCGCTGTTTTTGTTTTTTTTTTTAAGTTTATAAAAGTTCATGTAGGTTAAACTAAAGCAGCTTAACACAGATTCTTTTCCATGCATGATCATGATATTGTGATTACTTTTCAAGATCTAAATTGTCCTCTTTTTCCTAGCTCTTCACCTGAGAGACTATGAAGACGTCATCCCTGCCGTTGAGATCTACTCTCTGTTAGCACTCTGTGCGTGTGCCAGTAGAGCTTTTGGTACTTGTTCAAAAGCTTTTATTAAACTTGAATCTTTAGAGACCCTCAGTGCAGAGCAAAAACAGCAATATGAAGATCTTGCTTTAGAAATCTTCACGAAACATACTCCAAAAGATAATAGAAAATCTGAATTGGACAGCCTTCTTGAAGGGTAGGCTGATTATAATTAATGTATATCATTCACCCTATTAGAAAGTGGGATTTCTATAAGTGTAATAGTGTGATATAATAATTTAAGCGCTAAACTTTGAAGTAATTTACCTTAAGATTATACCCTCTTTTATTTAGTCTTGTAAGTGTATTAATGTTTAATTTTCTCATTATAAGAAAAGTTTTTAATTGAAAATTGCCTGGAGATGTTTTTCATTCCTTAGTTTTTTAAGTGTAATAAGTAGTTTGAGTAATTAGAAGTTTTAAAGTATAATTCATTGTTTTTCTTCTGGTTTTTACAGAGGGGAAGGGAAACTGCCAACTTGTGTTGCCACGGGAAGCCCGATCACTGAGTATCAATTCTGGATGTGCAGTGTATGCAAGCACTGTGTTCTGGCTCAGGAAATAAGTAACTACAACTTCTGTCCCTTATGCCATAGTTCAGTGGGATGAAGAAATGACAAACTGCATGTAACTGTAAAATATATGTAGCATATATACATAGCTATGACTGTTTATATAATAAGATTGATTTTCATACATTTTATATGAAAATCAGCATCATTGTTTCATAGTTGTATTGTTACACAAAATTATATGATTACATAATACGTATATGTATATATAATATAGATGTTATATATACATAATTTATATATATAATTTTGTGTAAATATCCTACTATGAAATAATGATGCTGATTTTCATATAAAATGTATGGAAATCCACCTTATTTCCTGTCTTTCTCTCTGTTCTGATTACATGGTACTATGAAAATACTCCAAATAAGAAATTTTTCTCACAGTTTCAAGAGTACTAATTCATCAAAAACCTTGGGGTGGATAAGGGAAGCATGGGAGTGGGACAAAGTTCAATTTAGGGAATTGACATAACCTGTATTAGAAGGAGGTTAAACAATTGTAATATTAAAATGAGCTCTATTGTTAGCTGTATTTCATTAAATAGGTATCAAATTTTCTTCTGTATTTTATTTTCAGAAATGACAAGGCACTTTAAGATATTTTTTGTAATTTGCATTGTTTCTAATAGCCTTATTTTTTATGTAGCTTTTCCTTTTTTATCTACCCGTTTAGCCTCATCTGAGAGATGGCATTTAGCATTACTCTTTATATTGTGCAGAAAACTCTGCTCTATTTATAATGATAATATTTATACAACAACATCCATTTTGTAGTTAAATTTTAATTGAAATATTGTCTCTAAGCAGAGCCCTTCATTTAAACAACTCTAGGGTGTGGGGAGTGATTCTTTCTCCATAATGTGTCTGTTTTGACTTATCATTATTAATTAAAAAAGAAAAAATCGTAAACAGCAATGGGTAATTTCTTACCTGTTTTATGTAGCTAATATCTCCATTTATTTCTCATGAACTATGTCCTTTCATTTTGTGGCTACAGGCTAGACTCTAGCACTGTGTCATCACCATTGTTTGCTGAAGTTTGGCTGATGTTTAGTAGAGGCAATAAATAAAGAGAAATAGGCCACATTGCTATTGCAGCTGCGATACGTAGGTTAGGCCCCTCTCTCAAAGTGCTGTTTTGGGTGACACATTAAGCCTGTTGCAGATTGAGAGTAGTGAGCTCTAGGAAGAGGTTTAGAGCCTAGATGAGCTTTCAGTAGTGGGCTCATATGCCTAAATAAAATGAGAGGACCAGAAGTCTTAGAAGTCTCTGTCTGTGTTCAAGGGCCTTGTGGGGAGTTACTGTGATGCAGTGTTGGGCTCCAAATATACTACCAAGCCAGCCATTCCAGAAGTCGTGGAGCAGAAGCGGGTACAGACCAATGAGGATGCTTTATTTTTTTTTATTTTTTTTTTTTTAAAGATTTTATTTATTTATTTGACAGAGATAGAGACAGCCAGCGAGAGAGGGAACACAAGCAGGGGGAGTGAGAGAGGAAGAAGCAGGCTCATAGCAGAGGAGCCTGACGTGGGGCTCGATCCCATAACGCCGGGATCACGCCCTGAGCCGAAGGCAGACGCTTAACCGCTGTGCCACCCAGGCGCCCCAATGAGGATGCTTTAAATATCATTGTTTTTTATTGAATCAATTTGAAGTGCACAGTGAGGAACAAGGAGAAAGTGGTTGGACAGATTTAACACTGTTGTTAGGGTAGGGTGTCAGTGGGGTAGAAAGATTACATTACCTGAATCCTGAGTTCTGTTCACTTCTTGTGCCCTGACTCCCATGCTGCCCAGTCAGCTTCCCCCTGATAGTATGGTTGTAAAGAGGACCAGAGCTGAGGTTTGAGCCAGGCGACCCAGTCATAGGGACTGTGCCTGAAGCTAGTGATGGACACTCGCTCTGTAGAAGAGGCTATGGGGCGAGTATACCAGGTCGCAGCCATAGGTTGCCAGTTAGCTTGCTGAGAAGTCATGGATTTGATTGGATTGTATTTCTTGGGCAGAGGACCAGCCAGAGTAAGTGTCACTAATGGCTAATTGTATCAAGATCTCACACATATCGAACATTTTATAGGTCTCATGCATATTTAGTGCATCACGAATGGTACATTGGTTGCCTTTTGTATTTTTAGTGCCTCTTTAATATATGGTATGGTCATACATATATACCCTACTTACTTTGTCTAACACACCTCATTATTTACCTACTTATTTAAGTTTAACACAGTTTCATCTAACTGATTTGTTTTCTTCTATAATCAGAACAGGATATTCTTCCAAATCAGAAAATCACATACTAACAAAAGGATCAGTCCTAGGGTATATATCTCCTGTTGAACTTAATTACATCCTTTTTTTCTTTTTAAAGATTTATTTATTTATTTGAGACAGAGAAAGAGAGGGAGGGAGCATGAGTGGGAGGGGCAGAGGGAGAGGGGAGAGAGTCTTAAGCAGACTCCACGCTGAGCGTGGAGCCCTACGTGGGGCCCGATCTTACAACCCTGAAATTGTGACCTGAGTGGAAACCAAGAGTCAGATGCTCAACTGACTGCACCCCTTACTTACATCTTTCTGTAAGACTTTCTGTTTTCAGGATGAAGCTGTTCTCCACTTCATCAGTGGAAGAGAAATTTTTAGGGATGTAGGGTGAAGGATTCCTGTGGGACTGCATGTTCAGAGTTGTGATTCTTCATCCATTGTTTAATTCCTGATACATCTTCTTTTTCTTTTCCTTTCCCATCCCAGGAATCAGCTGAGAACTCAGATTGTTATTCCTCTAGACTGCCCTGTACTTGTTGATTACACTCCCAGTAGCTTTAGCTCCAAAATCAGCTGTTGGTTCCTCAGGCCTTTCCTAACATACCTTTTGGGAACTCAATTTTGGAGCCTTCTCATTTGCCACTAATTCCATGTTGCTTGAACCCTAGAATTGTTCTTCCAACAAATTATTTCAGATAGATCCTGAGTTGCTATCACTACTTCTTTTCAGTTTAATTCAGAAACCACAATCTCTGAAAACAACTGTTATGCATTGTATACCTAATTATCACATATGTAGATGTGTGTGTACGTACATGTATAAACACATATAAACAGACATATCTTTTCTACTATTGTGAAAGCTTATGCCTGTTTGGGATTTATGTCTCTGAAAGTTTTAGTGATCTGCCATAATGTCTTGGGGACCTTTGTCTTGTTTAAAAATAGTACTGGGGTGCCTGGGTGGCGCAGTCGTTAAGCGTCTGCCTTCGGCTCAGGGCGTGATCCCAGCGTTCTGGGATCGAGCCCCACATCAGGCTCCTCTGCTAGGAGTCTGCTTCTTCCTCTCCCACTCCCCCTGCTTGTGTTCCCTCTCTCGCTGGCTGTCTCTCTCTCTCTCTCAAATGAATAAATAAAATCTTAAAAAAAAAATAGTACTAGGAAAAGACCTATAGTATGAGTTGACCTAATTTGGGTTATTCAGCGTGAAGGAAATTTCAGGATAACAACACCAACAAATTCTCCTGATGAAAGGAGTAAAGAGAAGCAAAATCGCTTATATGTAACAAATACTTGGGGAGAAGTTGTACAGAATGAAACATATATTGAAGCCAGTATAATGAAGCAGTTTATTGTTTCTCTTCCTGTAAGAAGCCTGTACTGACTCCATTTAAGTAATGCTGAGTTGTTTTTTATCACAAAACTTGGCCTGAATTATGTGAAGTTTCAAAGTAGAATTATATTACATTTCAGAGTTTCAAAATTTGATAGGCCAAAGTATTGAGATGATGGGACCAACTGATAAAGTTTATAGTGATAAGGAATGTGCTTATCAAGCAACATAATAACATTTTTGACCCGCTATCACGCATGAATGCTGATTTTATTACACATTTTTTTTTTTTGCTAAAATACTCTTTGAAGTGATCTTTTTGTATTCCAAGAGCTGAAATTTTAGGTTTTATGTGGCGTTAAGTAAAAAGAAAAAAAAAAGAACATAAGTATTGAAGTAAAAATGACTTGTGTTTATACCATTTCCTTTATCTATAACTAAGGATAACATGGTATTTGTCTTGTTTTGATTTAAATATTTTGGTGGGGGTTGGTTTGGAGAGTGTTGGGCTTCAGAGAGTGGATAGGGGAGAAAGGGACAAGGAGTTCCAGTAGATGTATAATGTCATTTTTTGCTACCAAACAGAAAAAACAACTTAGAAAGGTACTAGGCAAATGTCAGATGACTGGAAGTTGCAGTGAATTACTCTAGAAGTCATACAGAGTTCTTATTTAGAAATGGGGGAAAATTATTTTACCATACTTTTAAGGGAACATAAGAAGTACTTATTTGATAATGTTACAGCTCTAAGATACTGCTGAGTGTCTGAAATGAAAATGGCAATATTATGTTGCCCCCTACTGTCTATTCTTATGATTATTCTCGTTATTTTTTCTTTAAGAAATTAATGCTTATTTTTTGAAAATAAACATTTTTAGAAAAGTAACATATATCCATGGTTGAAAACGACACAAATACATAAAGAGTATTTATGAGAGATGAGAAGTGAAAATGGTCTTAATAACCTCTTTAAAATGAAAGGCATTAATTTATGTTTTAGTTGAATTTAGGAGAAGAAAAAAACAGGTCAAACTGAAGAAATTGCTGTACTTTAAGTTTTCTCCATGACAAGAGCTATTCTTAAGAAATTTCTCTAAAATTAAAAAGTAGACATGAAGAGGCTTAGAGTTAATGTTTTATTTACTTACTTATTTGGCATAGCTTAAATTTCTAGTTCATAAATCTAGAGAAAATAGGATACCGCTCACACATCCTGTAATAGCTAAAATTAAAATTGCCAAGTATTGAAAAGAACATGGAACAGCTGAAACCCTTATACACTGCTGCTGCAAATGCAAAATAATAGACCCACTATGAAAAAGTTAAGTTTTAGAAGTTCCCTATATATTCTGGGGGAAAAAATATGTGTGTGTGTGTGTGTGTGTGTGTGTGTGTGTGTGTGTTTTCCACTTCTCTAGTCAACAAGTGTGAAGCTTTACTGAGGCCCCAGGGTCATGGGGCTCAAGCAAGCTGCGGCCCTGTAGGGGAAGGAGGAGCCCAAGGAGGGGCCTTATTTGACTTTCTTCTCCGGGCATGTGTGGGTGGTGTGGCCACATTGTTGCAGCAGTTGACAGAATGAGGTTGCAGGCGAACACAACCCTTTCAGCAATCCATCTTGTTGCAGCTGTATTTCTGGGTGAGCTGGCAAAGGGGAGGCTTGTTGATGCCACTCTCCAGGCAGAACCCCACCCGCAGGTGAAGGTGGATGTGAGAGGGAGCGACCCCAACTGAGCCTAGCCCCAGCACGGAAATCACAGGGTAGGCCCTCCAGTGTCCTATAGACCAGAGCTTCTCAAGTGTGACAGAGACACCATGTCAGAATCCTTTACGTGTCTTACTGGTAGATAGACACACCAACCCAGCATCTCCCACATTTCCCTTATCAGACACATGATTTTCGGATATTTTCTCCCATTCTCTGGGTTGTCTTTGTACTGTTTATTGTCTTTTAATGCACAAAAGTTTTAAAGTTTCATGAAGTCCAATTTGTTTGTCTTTGGGGTCATATCCAAGAATGTCACAAAGCTGTTGTCTTATGTTTTCTTCTAAGAATTTTATATTTCAGCTCTTGCATTTAGGTTTTTGATCTATTTGGAGTTAATTTTTTTATATGATGTTTCCGTCCAACTTTATTCTTTTGAATGTGGATATCCAGTTTTTCCAGCAAGATTTATTAAAAAGACTGTCTTTATGCTAATACCACAGTGTTTTGATTGCTGTAGCTTTGTAGCTAAGTTTTGAAATCAGGAAGTGAGTGTTCTTTGTTATTTTGGCTGTTTGGGATCCCTTGAAATTCCATATTAATTTTAAGATGGATTTTTCTATTTCTGTAAAAAGTCAATTGGGATTTTGAAATGGATTCCCTTTAACTTGAACATGGCATGTCTTTCCGTTTATGTGTAATTTTTAAATTATTCAGCAGTGTTTTGTAGTTTACATTGTAAAGTCTTTCACTTCTTGGTTAATTCCTAAATATTCGATTCCTTTTTGATGCTATTATGAATAGAACTGTTTTCTTATAAATCTCCTCTCTGGGTTGTTTTTTTACATAATTTTTCCTTAAACGTACTGTACTTAATGAATTACTATTAATGAATTACTGAGTTTCCCTTTGGTATTAATAGCCAGGGAATGTAAAATAACATAACAGACCAGACTGACAGCACAAAGTATTATTTAATGGATCTTCACACTATTCCAGAGGTTTGAGAAGTGTGCAGTCTAGGCTCTTGGAGCTAATAAATGGTAATCTGAATTCGGACAACTCAGCTCTAGGGATTTCCACAGTGTCTCAGAGTAACCGCAGCCTACTCAGATCACCCACTACCAGGTGTTTTGCTAAGAGTGGACGCTCAACCCCGAGGGGCGCTACAATCAATCTGCGGGCCCCTGAGCCATTCCTAAAATAAACCAAGGTCTGCTTCCGGCATGGTGAGGCTCCCTTCCCCCACAACTCGCGTAACAATGGACAAGCTCTTGGCAACATCAGTCCACGGACTCGGAAACCAGTTTGGGCCCATCAATCTACTGCTTTTCTGGAAAACGGAGCAGGCGGAAGCAGCAATTAATAACACAACCGCACTTCAGCGGGGTCAGGCCGTCTGAATTCCCCGCCAGCCTCGTGTTGATTGATCTCGCGAGATGATGGG
This sequence comes from Ursus maritimus, assembly GCF_017311325.1. Taxonomy (NCBI): domain Eukaryota; kingdom Metazoa; phylum Chordata; class Mammalia; order Carnivora; family Ursidae; genus Ursus; species Ursus maritimus. Next base: position 14,909,395 of record NW_024426774.1, on the reverse strand, counting down.
TCCTCGGAAGGCACAAACCTCCCCCTTAGTAAGCGCCGAGGTTTTGCTGTCAAATTCCGGGAGTGCGGAAGTGGCTCTGTGGTACCGCCTGTAATCGCCCAGAAGTCAACCCCTTTTCTACGCGGAAAGCTAGGCTCCGACCGCTATGGATGGACAGCAAGGGCAACAAAGCCACGCAACGTTGACACTCGCCCAAGCTCACTTCAAGAAGGGCGAATACGCGGAAGCCGAGGCGCTGTACTCCGCTTACATTCGCCAGTGCGCCTGTGCAGGCTCCGTGGGAGCGGCGCCCGGGAGGTAACTATCGCGAGAAGTGGGGCGTCGGCGCCTCCGGGAGGTGGGAGGCAGGGGTCGTCGGATCCTTCGGTCAGCTCCTGAGCTCCCCGGTACCGAGGATGCAGCGGGCGGACTGTTTGTCTTTCCAGAAGGTCGGCGAGGAGCGCGTTCCTCCGGGATACCTGCGGCGCCGCCTGCCTTCCCCCTGGGGGTTCTCCTAAGTTTCTCACTGACCCAAGACTTAGAGCGGATAGGGCTTTTCCACCTGTCATTTTAGCAGGCGGATATCTGAGACCTGGAGACGGCGAGTTGACTCGCTGGTACATGGGACCGCGACTCCAGCCACCACGTCACCGCAAGGGTGTTTCGTTTTTCACTGTGTGTGTGTGTGTGTGTGTGTGTAGTGGGGGAGGATATCACTTGGCCTAAATATTACCGTTTCACCCACACATATCCATGAGTATTTAAAAATGCGTTTCTAAATATTAAGGATTCTTACGGAAATAACCACAGTATCATTATTATCACATGATTCCTTAATATGAAATATGCAATCAGTGTTGGCTCCTGATTGATTAATAACGTTTTTGTTTGTGTTTTTGTTTGGCTGATGTGTATTTTAGCAGTTGGTTCAAGTCAGGATGCACCCCAGGTCCTTTAATCTATAAGGCTCCCCTTCTTTTTTTTCCCTTGAAGTTTGTCGAGGAAGCCAGTTGTGTGTCTTGAGAGTTGCCCATATTATGGATTTGCTGAATTCAGACCCCTGATGTCATTTAATACGGTCCCATGTCTCCTACACTGCTTGTGAGTTGGTAGTTAAATCCTGAGGTTTGATCCAATTCAGGTCCGGTATTATGGCGAGCGTATGTTTTAGGTGGTGCTGTGTACTTCTGTCAGAAAGCATGTAATGTCTTTCTTTTTGAGATACTAGTGACCTCACCTGCTAATACCTGCTTGCCCAAAGTGCCTTGGTTTTATGCCTGGATGTGTAGCATTTGTTGGTCCTCCAGGTTTTGCCTTTGTTCTTGTTGATGGAGTGGTGTGGACTAGGATGAGACAGAACAGAGAGCAGTGGAATGAACAGCTTTTTGACAGTTTTGAATTGTCTGCAACATCACTTCTCTCCCTTCAATGACTTGGTTTTTCTTGACAGGATGCCAGTTTGTCTTTTGTATGAGGCTTACAAATCTTCTCCTGTTTGTTAAACTCATGTGGAATTAAACCAGAAAAATAAAACTGCTTTCGTATTTTGATAATACACCAAGGTAACAGTTAATAGAAATTTCTGAACAGGCAGCAAGACAGTAGCACCATCCCCTGAGCCTCCCCCATGCCAAAAAAAAAAAAAAAAGAGTAAACGTAGAAAATGTAGTTTTCTATCATTTCAAGCTCAAAGAATAGACTTATCTAATAGGTTTCAAAAAGTATTTATCAGCAACAGGTATACTAACACCATCTAGTCTCCTTTGCACATTCAGCCTAAAAGCACCGATGTATGTTTATAGCAAATGTAATATCTGCCTCTTCGCAAAGCAGGAAAGAAAATCTGCCATGGTTTCTAGAAGGTTGCTTAGCACGCCTGAATGAACCTTCTAATGTCCTTATAGTTCTGAAATTCTTCTAGGAACTCATGAATTTAAAATGGATTCTGTCATTTCAGAGTTTTTCCTTAAATATATCTTTTAGCTTAAATTTATTTTTTAATTAATTACTTAAAATAATGGGTCACTGAAACATTTTGAAGAAGCATTTGCAATTTTTGCATGCCTGTCGCTCTGAATGGTTTATAACATTTTCTTTTCATATCCCAAAGTGCAGCCTTCCACTTTTTTTGCTAAAGTTTGCAAATGCAAAAAAAAAAAAAAAAAAATCCACGTTTGTATTAGCAAGTTAAATTCTAGTGTAATAAATACTATCATTACAAAAATCTTAGTATCATCAAAAACACTTTGGCTTCAATGATTAACCCATCTTTTTAAAATACGAAGCAGTTTCCACATGAAAAGTAGGCTTTTAGAATTTGTTGTAATGAGGTCTAATTCTAAACCGAACATTCTATGATCCTATGAATATAAGAAACTCATAACAAAGTTTCAAAGCTTAAAAATTGAATGTCTAAAACCTTCCTGGAGTCCTGAGGCTGCATTTTTCTTAAAACCTTTTACTGGGTGGCAGTTCACCTACTATTATAACAGAGAGAGTTGAAGGGAGCGTGTCCTCCTGTTCCCCAGGTTTCAGCGATGGTGCTAGTGGTGTCCAGCAGTATTCTTGCACCCAGTCTCTGTCATACGTCCCAGAAACAAGTTTTCTCATGCTGCAGTAGTTCTGTCCATCATTAGTGAACTTAGACTTGAAGGAGACTCCTGAGAGTAGTACCTCTCGTGGCAGCAGTTGTTGCCGTGCCTGTCAGATCTCAAGGATCTAGATACTAGCAGAAGTCTCTTTTACTAGCATGGACTGCAGTCACGATGTTTTCTGAGGACTGTACTTTGCACGATGGGGCATAATGAAGAAATGACGGATGAGTGTAGCCTGTGCCTCTTCTGTTTGGTTCAAATGTGTGAATACCTTTGGGGAAAAAAAAAAGGAAAACAGAATTGTCTCTGACATGGAACAGAGTCTGTTAATGTTCTCTGTGCAAACGAATCGTCTGGCAGGGGAGGAGTGACCTGCTGAGCTGGTTGGTGGCTGGTCGGAGCTGCCCTTACTGGAGACTCTGCCCACTCAGAGCTCCTGGGGCAGCCTCTGGAGCCTTCAGGAACAGAGCCTGTTGGGCACACAGGACCCCCAGAATGAACCTGAGCCCCGATGTCCTCGTCGCAGGAGGCCAGTGTGGCCTTGGGGTCGATCCCAACTCAAACGAGAGGGAAGGTAGCTCTGTCCCCTCCTTGGGTGACAGCATGTTGAATTTTCACTTATGGTCAGCTTGTATTTCTTTATTGGTGAAAAATGATTTAAAATCTCATTTTTGGTGGGATCACTTAAAAATTTGAGAATAACATTGGTGATTCACTTTGTGATATGTCCATTGCAAACTGGAACTCCGGGGCCTTTTCCTCCTTGCTCAGCATGAATCTGATCTATCTTCTTTGCCCTGATGCAGCCTGCTTAGAAAACGAACAATCATTTGAATATCACATTCTGCAAAACAAGTTGACAATGCACAGGGGCTCTGAACGCACTATAAAATCAATGTGTTTTTCGGACTGACAGGGTAGCGCTACCATGCTACAAAGTAGATGATGGATTAAACAAAAATTGATTCCGCTGCTTTATTTCTTGCCCTTCACTTCTTCAGCTTGGTTTTTCGGCGTAGATATCGCATGTTACAGGCTACGAAGTTTGACAATACCCAAAAGAGAATGAAAGTGGAAACGAGAGGAATTTGGTAACACACGTTCTTAATGTGAACTTTTTGTTTAAAGCAAATGCAGCCCTGAGGATTTGGCTACTGCATATAACAACAGGGGGCAAATCAAGTACTTCAGGGTTGATTTTTATGAAGCCATGGATGACTACACGTCTGCCATACAAGTCCAACCCACTTTTGAAGTTCCGTATTACAACAGAGGGTTGATACTGTATAGGCTGGGTAAGAATTTTTTTTCCCTTTAGTCCTTGACTGTATTTTATGAATTCAGAGCTGTCAAATGTGAAACTAATACAGTAATCATCAAGTCTTAAAGTTACGTAAAATTTGGGTGGAGAGCCCAGAACAAAGGAAGCCTTTATTTTAGGCTTGCGGTAGGCTTTAGAGACCACAGTGGAGCCCTGGGATGGGGATTGGACCTGGCGCTGGATGAGGGTGACCCCATTACTTTGTGCCTGTGCATTCCCAACTGCGAAATGAGGACAGTGCTGATGACCACCTGTGAAACTTTTCTGAGTTAAAATTTTTAAAGGCACATGAGACAATATAAAGTGAAGGGGCTTTAGATCCCTGGATTAAAGGGACTGTAGGTACTGTTTCTTTTTTAAAGAACCCAGAGCTAATTTTAAGTGTTCATTTAAGGCTAATTTAAAAATTTAATTTTAATTATTCTGTAAGGACATGCAAAATTACTTTGATATACACATCCATGTATTGTTATTAAGAGAAAATCCTTTATTAGGTGTGGTTGAAAGCTCATAAATATAAAGGCATGCGTATCTGAACTTTGTTATGAATAATGTATAGAAATACTCAGTTTTATTACTCTTTTTCATTTTTTGGGGTTCTGGTACAGGATACTTTGATGATGCTTTGGAAGATTTCAAGAAAGTATTAGACTTAAATCCTGGATTTCAAGATGCTACTTTGAGCTTAAAACAGACTATTCTAGACAAAGAAGAAAAACGAAGAAGAAATTATTGAAAAAAATTATTGCAAGTTTTAACAATTAAAATATTGACTCATGATCCTTATAATACCTGGCATCTCATTCCTTATAATGTAAATTGGTGTTGAACAATTTTTTTTGGTGTTGAGCTATTTTTATTTATATTTAAGGTAAAGACATTCATGCATTAGCACTGAAAGTTAAATAATATATTTAAAGTAGTTAATTTCAGATCGAGTAACTATATTGAATAAGTATGCTTTTCATAGAATGTAAATAAATAATAATGCATAGTCGTATGTTATTACAGTAAAATATTTAAAGAAATGTGTGGCATTTTCTTCAGTACAACTATATTTTTGTTATTTTCATTCCCAACTTTTTATTTAAAAAATTTGACATCTGGACCAAGCCACCCAGGTGCCCCTTCTCTTGGCTTCTATACTCTTTTCCTTACTCTTGACTGGGGTCAGATGTAATTTGAAAAAACCAAAAAGCAAAAAACAAAACAGACCCCCCCCAAAAAAAAGACTCTGTAAAATAATTTATTTGTTTCTTGGATTCAATGATTCTTCATCCTTTATCAGAAAAAAATGATATCACTGAAGGTCAGAATCAGCACTTGCTGATTAGAACCCAGATACTTATTTTTCTTTTGTCTTATTACTGGAAATAACTGAAGGATAATATATTTTTATGTCTTGGTTAAAACTTTAGGCATTACCCAGATTCTAAATTTCTGATTTACTAAGTAATACCTTTGTTATGTGCCTTCAAGATACTCTTTTATGTGTGCTATTGCTCAGATTTCTCTTATTTTAGTATTTCTGCTAAAGAAGTACCCAAACTATTCCAGCTTTTCTCTCTGCAAAAACAAGGCAGAAAATTGTGGTTACGAAGTAAGGTAAGATAGAGTAAATGGATGGAAGTTACTTTTGATCTTAGAGGATTACTCTTACACTAATTGAAAGCCTGGAGCTATTTATGTTTTTTTCTGAAATCTGGAACTGAATGAAGCCAACAGACTTCCTTTATGATCGCAAACTGCAGTCTGCTGGAGGAACGGCAAACTCAATTTCCCAGTCACTTTTAGTCATTACCTGTTTGCCCTCTCCTGGATTTTCTCTGGTTTTTCTGTCTTTCACTGGCTTCTCTAACCTCCCCTCACTCACTACATAGTCTTGGCCCCCGTCATTTTGCAGGTCTGAAGTCTTTCTCAGTGGGTGTGGAGGATGCCATCCTACCTTCAGGGCAAATCAGTTTGGCATTTCCGTGGGTCTTAGTGTCTTCTCTGCCAAAGCTAACCCCCCTTCAAACTTTAACTCAGAGTTTCTAAACCTCTTTCTTGCCTAACAACCTTAATTTGTCCCTGAAAATGTTTCTAAGTGAAAAGCCATTACATGAAAAAAAAAGCCATTTATTTAATTTAATTTAGTTTAATTTTTTAAAAAAGAATTTGTTTATTTATTTATTTGACAGAGAGAGAGAGAGAGTGAGCACAGGCAGGGGGAGTGGCAGGCAGAGGGAGAGGGAGAAGCAGGCTCTCTGCGGAGCAGGGAGCCCGATGTTGGGCTCAAACCCAGGACCCTGGGATCATGACCTGAGTTGAAGGCAGACGTTTGACTGAGCCAGCCAGGTGCCCCAAAATCCATTAATTTTAATTGAAAAAATTATGAATTCCATTTTATCCCAAGATACCCAAATACTTTTCACAGATAGAAAAATATATTTATTGAGTAATGAAGACAAGTGTATATAATTAATAGCAATTTGAAATTATATAATTACATTTCCAGCAGTTACATCCAGTGTAATGGCATGAATGCTTCCAGCACTCATTTTTCTCTTTCTGTACTATTTTTTTTTTTAAGATTTTATTTATTTATTTGACAGAGACAGCGAGCGAGAGAGGGAACGCAAGCAGGGGGAGTGGGAGAGGAAGAAGCAGGCTCCAAGCAGAGGAGCCTGATGTGGGGCTCGATCCCAGAACACCGGGATCACACCCTGAGCCGAAGGCAGACGCTTAATGACTGCGCCACCCAGGCGCCCCTCTTTCTGTACTATTTTTAAAAAGCTTTATTGAGATATAATTTGCACACCATACAATTCACACTTAAAGTGTACAATTCAATGGTTTTTAAGTATATTCAGTTTCTGTACAGCCTTTTTTTTTTTTTTGAAGATTTTATTTATTTATTTGACAGAGAGACACAGAGAGAGAGGGAACACAGGGAAGGGGAGTGTGAGAGGGAGAAAGCAGGCTTCCTGCTGAGCAGGGAGCCTGATGTGGCTCGATCCCAGGACTCTGGGATCATGACCTGAGCCGAAGGCAGACGCTTAACGGCTGAGCCACCCAGGCGCCCCATCTGTAAAACTTTTAAAACCAATTTTTCAGGGTTTTTGGGTCTCGTCGTCCTCTTGCAAACTGCACTTACTGAAGTTATAACAGAAAAACACCTTGGGGCAAATTACAGCATCCTTCACAATACCAAAGAGCTTACAGACAAAACAGACAAAACAGATGGAGAGTCCTGAGGGATCTTCTCATCCAGCCAAGTAGCACAACGCCGGCGCGCTGGGGCAATGGGCAGGTGTGCCTCCGCCTGAAGCCATGACGCCGAAATTCACCTCTATGTATTTAATTACTGCATCTGAGCGAACAGGTTGCTATTTACAAAAATTGTGGACAAACACGTGGTATAACTTTTCAAGATCCTAGTGAAAACTGAATGATCACTACATGAACTAAGTGTGTTACTGTGATAGCTTCTAGATAAATTCATGTTTTGGTGTTTTCTATATTTCTCAAAAGTGGGACAAATTTTGGGAACGGGATTCCAGTTTAAATGGCATTGAAATTTAACAAATCTTCTTTGAGATTTGTTAAATTTCTCATCTAATGTTAGAGGACTTTAAAAAAAATCCACTGTTGCATTCTTTACAAAAAAGGAAAGAAGGTGAGAAATACAATTTTTTTTGAGAAGCAAAGCAATTGGTAAGATTTTAAAAATGTAGTTTATATCTCTTAAAATCACAAGGAGATAAAAGAATACATCCATGTAGCAAAAGACAAACCCACGAGGGAAGCCCCAAAAGCAGAAATTATGAGCTGTGAAGGGACGTGAATACAGTGAGGGAAGTACTCAGCAGGGCGCTCCCAGGCTTGTGTCTGTCAGCATCTCATCTCACATGCAATAATGCAGGGAAAAGTCTTATTTTTCATAGAGGATAAAGCTGATGCTAAGAGATTCAGTAACTTGCCCAAAGTCATGTTCCAAAACCCACGAAAACCTTTGGAACTGCAGTTAGTATTGATTGATTTTTGTTGCTGGCATCAACTCAAAGCAGACATGAGAACCCTTTTTTTTCCCTTCGATCCTGGTACAAAATTTAAATCGCTCGTAAGTTGTTTTAGCATCCATCAAGGTGGGTAGCAAAACAATATTAAAATTCGTTTTTACCATGGAACGTTACTGCAATTATAGACTTGCTTGTTGGTAATTTTCCTTCCTGATTGAAAACAGACACAGAAGATGGTGAAAAGCAGATTAATATTAAGAGCAAACTCCATTTGGAAAATGGAAAGCCTCTGCTGCCAATATGTAAATTTGTATCTTATGTTAAGAAAAAGTATCCAACATCTATAAACAAGGAAAAGGGAGATTGCATATCCTTTCAATATGATACTGAGCACAGCCTAAAATCCACCCAGGGACTATTTAATTCTCTGAGATTACATATAATTTACAGATTTTTGTCCAGAGCAGATGCAACGGTTTCTTTCTGGTAGAAATGACCCTAAATATCATGGTATCATGGTCTTATCACCCTGGAGGACATTAACTAGTTTTGATTCTAGGTTAACCTAGTGACTTAATTCCGCAATTCTTCATTGACTATAAATACTCAGTTCCTGAAATGCCCTTTTACCATCCTGGTGGTTTTCTCATTCATGAGTCAAGTAGACATTTGTCATGTGTTCATTCTGTTTTCTTAGAAGAGTCATGCTTAGTTTTAAACAATTTATATTTGACACTTCTATTGAAAAAACAAAACCAACTTTATTAATAGAGTTTGCAATTATATAGTCTCTTATTTCTCATAGGACTAAGAAAAGATGGACTGGAAGTTTCTACTGCCTGTTTATTTGAAATTTCAATAATTCTTGTTTGGATTATGAGAAGTGTAATTGAGCTCTGACCGAAGTAAAGTATAGGGAAGGACTTAACCTTGAATCACAACACATGTAAGTACTCCTTTGAAAAGTAGGCAAAAGCACAGAGAATGTAGAAAACAGAAGTCCCCACCCTCCACCCCCAGGCCCTTTCCCGTTCTCACGCTGCAAAAGGAGCCACTGTGAAGTTGTATCTACCCTTCCAGACCTTTTTCGGTGTACAAATACACAGACACATGTACGCATGGACATGCACAGATTAATGGCATATCATTATTCAGTAATTTAAATTATTGATGATCTTGGATATTCTTCTATGTAAGAACATAGAAATCGGCCTCGTTCTGCTTGGACCCATGATTTTAAAAAATCCACATTAAGAATGCTTGCCAATTTTTTGTTATAAAATTAATAATGCATATGGTAATAAAAATTAAAACCGCACAGGAGGGATAAATGGAGATTAAGACCCGCCCCCCTTCCAGAGGTGAAGGCTTTAACCAGAACAACTGGAAACAAAGCGTCAAACCGCTCACTTCGCTGTTCCCACCACTCACATCTTTAAAACATTAGTTTGAGTTCTTTTCACCACCTTTGTGGATCTGTGCCCTTGAGGCAATTTTAGCCAGTTTGTACCAGGAATACCTCTGAGGATATCGTCTTGGCACCACATTTCCCAAACCTATTTCCACTTCTTGCTCTCTTTAAGACGAGTTGCCACGGTGCAACCTGAATTTGTCCCAGACGGAGCTCACGGGCCTCCTCGCTCTGCTCCCCGCTGCTGTCGGAGCCAGACCCCCGCCCTAGATCCCCAGCGGCAGCAGCCCAGCGATTCCCCTGCTGCCACCCCAGGCCCGCGTGCTCCCCCCCACCTTTTCTTTTTGCAGGTCTCCCAACTGGTCTGCCTTGGCTGTCACCGCAGAGTGGTTTGTGTCAGAGTAAGCAGCAGAATTTCCCCAAAGGCCTTTGCGCTGGCCGTTCCCTCCCTGCCCCTCATCCCACCGCTGGCCCTCTGCTCCTCCAGGCCTTTGATCCTCTGTCCCCTGACAGTGGGGCCCTCTTCTAACCTCCTGCCCCACTGAGACACGCAAATCCCCATCACGCTCCTCGTCTCACTTTTTCTCTGTCTGCCCTACCATGTGTTTATTCCTTTTGTCTCCCTGTCTCCTCCCTCCCGAAGGTAGGCTACCTCAGGGCAGGGACTTCTGTCTGCTTTGCTCATGCCCCATCATCGGCCCCTCGCACAGAGCCTGGGACACAGGAGCCTCAGACATGTTGAATGGATTAATGAGTTCGTTATCAAATCTGCTAATTAACTTGCTATTTAGATCTTACAGATTCATCACTGTCTATTAGGTGTGGGGCCGACAAGTGTTTGATCCTTTATTTCTCAGTTGATATTGAAAAGGGGCCTGATTTGTAGTTGTTTTTATTTTACTTTAAATAGCTCACTGTTCTAGTTTAGAGGAAGAAAAGTTCTCTAAAAGACAAGGTTGATTCAGCAAGGACTTTGTGTTTTAATAGGGCTTTTAACAGGTACTTGTTACGGGTTGAATTGTGTCCCCCAAAAAGATATGTTGGAAGTCTTCGCCATCAGTACCTCTGAATGGGACGCTATTGGGGAAGGGGGGCTGTTGTGATGTAACTAGTTAAGGTGAACTGGTTGGGGTGGGGTGGGCCATTAATCCAATATGACTGATGTCCTTATAAGAAGGGAATTTGAACTCAGACACAGGGGAGAAGGCCACGTGTATATGGAAGCAGCCACAAGCCAAGGGCCATGTGGGGCCACCAGGAGCTGGAGGAGGGCAAGGAAAGATCCTGTCCTAGAGCCTCCAAAGGGAGCATGGCCCTGCTGACACCTCGATGTCAGACTTTGAGCCTCCAGAACTGGGAGAGAAGGCATTTCTGTTGTTATCAGCTCCCCCGTCTGTGGTGCTTTGCTGTGGCAGTCCTGGGAAACTGAGTCAGCACCTAATAAATATTAGTTCAATTTCCAAATGACAGGTGTCTTACACGTACGCTTTCGTGTGCTTGCACCAACAAATGGCACTCGTGCAAGGAGTAAGTATTTGGTGAGAATGAGCCTGTAAACTAAAGACTTCCAAGGAAGGGAGTGAAGAAAGGGGCCTTGTTTCCCTTTCTCCTCACTGTTTCAGGAGAGGGGCTTGTGACTAAGGACCCTACAAAACATGCTGGTTTGTCCTGGCTGTCCGCCGAGAAGTTCACAACCACCCTGTGCGCCCTCAAGACGCTCTGCTATTGGAGGACAGAGGCTCCTCTGGCTTGAGACTGAAAAGACAAGTGGGAGTCCTTTCGGGCTGCCAAGCAACAAGCCATTACGACAAGCCAGGTGAGACGCCATCCAAGTTGGCTGAGCCGGTGGGATCGGGAGCTGTCAGAGGGGCTCGCAGAGCAATTATCATTTCCATTGTGAAGACCGGCTGCCAGTAGACTTACTGGAACTGGAGCAGCCTCCTGAATGGGGAGGAGAGGAGGCGGGCAAATGGAGTGAGGCGCCTGCTTGTGGAGCCCAACCCCACATCTGTCACAGATGCCAGCGTGTGACAGTGACCAGCGTCGTCTTCTCTACCCTTGTTAACCTCCTGCCACCATCCTGTCTCTGCTCACTGTTTCCTTCCTATTTGTCACCCCACCCACCTCGAGCTAGGGACCCTGAGGACCGGAACAGCATTTGTACGTCTCTTTCTGGCACTTGGCCCAGGGGTAAGCCCAGGTGCCTGATGGCCAGGGTGACTGATCAGTGTCTCCTTCCCCAACTGTTCTAGTCCTATTCGAGCAGTGGAGGAGGGGAGAGGAGGAAAGGACAGATGCTGGGAGACTTTCCTTGGCTCCCCTCACTCTCTCAAGGACTTGAGTTTCTCGGGGAGGGTGGGTGGTATGTTTCCTCTCTCAAACTGGAGATCACATCGGTACCATGGAACTTGGCATGATGGATAATACTGAGTTATCACGCCAGGGCCTGCCTCGATCCAGAATTCTGTCTGCAATAGTTTTATGTGGGGTTTCCTCCCTGGAAAAAGTCATCGCTGTTGAGCAAATCAAGCAATGCTGGCTCACTGTTCCTTTTTTCTGGATCAGTAGGTCCTTCGTCTGGGCGAGGAGCGGTGGCTAGCTCTGCTGGCTTACAGAATCCATGAGAAGGGTTTTCAGACATGACTAATGTATAGCGACCTCAGGCTTCCTACTCCCGGGCTCTCGTAAAATACTGCTGTGCTCCAGCCTCATCAATTACCAGGACAGCCAGCAGTCCCGGACCGGGGAGCAGCCTGCCCTTGCCCCAAGTGCTCTTCCTCCTCGGTCTGCTAGCGCTCACATTTCTAGACAATTCCTTTTGAATTGCTTAATGGGCATATAATTTTAATCAGAGTCACATGACACTTGAGCTGGAAGGAATTTGAGAAATCACCTCCTTGATTTTTATTCATCATCTGCTTATTTAAAAGACTTTATTTTGTGGACGTCTAGGTTTCCAACAAAATTAAGAGGAAGGTACAGAGACGAACATATACCTTTTACCCCCCACACATGCATAGCTTCCCTCATGACTGATCTCACTCCCCAGGATGGTGCTTTTTTTTTTTTTTTTAATAACCAAGGATGAACCTACATGGACGCATCCTCATCACCCGAAGTTCATAGCTCCCCTTAGGGTTCGCTCTTTGTAGTGTACATTCTGGGGGTTTGGACAAATGAGTGAGGACATATGTCCTGAAAATCCTCTGTCCTAAAAATCCTCTGCGTGCTGCCTTTCTTTCCCCTGCCCTCTCCCTAGGACCCCTTTATTTTATACATAGACAAACAGGCAGACGTTGTGCAGATGGTAACAGAACCCGAGCCCTTCTGAGCTCTCAGTTTAAGAATAACCGTGGCTCCTAGTGAGTGAAGCACCTCGGTTTCTACTTGTTTTCACTCATCTTGATGCCAAATCTAGACCTGCCTCAAGATGCCGTTCTTTGCCTGGGACCATCCTCCAGAATGGGAGCCCTGCAGCTCCAACCCTATGACGAACTGTGCCAGGGTCCCAAAACCTGATGCAGAGAAGTGTTAGGTGCACGGGCACCCAAATCACACCCCTGAGTAGAGAGGGTGCCCCAAGGCGCAGGCAGGTTGTGGGGCTGCAGGAAAGGAAGTTAGTATAAAGCACTTTGGGTGTTGAGTTTGATAAGTCCTTTATAGATCTTGGATACCAGCCCTTTATCCAAAATGTCATTTGCAAATATCTTCTCCCATTCCATGGATTGCCTCTTAGTTTTGTTGACTGTTTCCTTTGCTGTGCAAAAGCTTTTTATCTTGAGAGGGAGACCAACCATGAGAGACTCGGGACTCCGGGAAACAAACTGAGGGTTATAGAAGGGAGGGGGTGGGGGAATGGGGTACCCAGGTGATGGGCATTAAGGAGGGCAGTGATGGAATAGCCTTGGGTGTTTTATACAACTGATGAATCACTAAATTCTACCTCCGAAACTAATAACACACTATATGTTAAACGGAATTTAAATAAAAATTAATTAATTAAAAAAAAGGATACAGGTTTCATGGGGTCCAAGAACAATCTGCCTAAGCGGGCTTGGGGAGGGGCAAGGTGTGGGAGTGGGCTGCCCGCCTGCCAGCTCTCCCCAGCCCAGCATCCCTGGTGTCTTGAGGGGTCCAGTAAATAGCACTGGGGTTCGAACCAGACAGGCACATTTAGAGGGGATGTTGGGCTTCTTTGGAAGAAGGACCAATTTGGAGGATTTAGCTTAGAGAGAGAGGAATGCTTTTCCAACAACAGAGCCTTAGAACTTGGACGCCTCACCTGCCCACACAGCACTGCCATGCTGTGGTCTCAGGTGAGACTCACAGTGGGGAGGAGACAGGAGAAGCAGAGGCCGCAAGTGGGCTCCTCCTGGGAGAGTGAGGCAAGGGCAGGAGTGGCGCAGCTGTGCGGCTGGGTTCTGCACCTCACTGCTCAGGGAAGTGGCTGGGAGTGTTGGGGCAGGAGTGGGTACTGCGTGAGGTTCAGGGGCTGGAGGAGTAGAAGGAGGGCCATGCTGGTAGGGCGCCCCCACCCCCATAGGAAGAGGGCTCAGGAGCCGGGGAGCAAGCCTCTCCTCTCCCCTCTCCTCCCAACAGTGCGACAGTGGGGCTGCAGTGGCCTTGGGTCATGGCCACGATCCACACCATGGGCAGGGTGGGCTAGGTCTTGTGCTCATCAGGCATAGCGACCCCTTCCCCTTTCAAGAAAGCTCTGGATTGCTACCTCCCGGCTGAAGCCTTTCTCACTCTCCTCAGAGTCACTTCTCTGAGTTCTTCTGCCATTTATACCCACTACTGACAGCCTTTCGCTTTTTAAAGCACTTCAAGTGTTAGTGATTACACGCAAATCCTCTCTTCTTAGGGCCCCTTTAAGAATCTCCTTTATGTAAACCAATGCTTGCACTTGAACTGTGTTCTTCCTTTTCAGTGCTTTAGTGTTTCTAAAACCTTGATAAAGACCTGGGGGCCTGAGGTCCTCAGTGGGAAGAAGCCAGCATCATAAAGCCCTTCTGGCCCAGCAGGGGTTGCAGCACCCTCCCCCCCCCAGGGACTTCAGCAGCCAGGGCTCTTTATCACCCAGGCCAAGAGCTGCTCCCCAACCCCCCACCTTGGCCCTTACAGCTAACCAACCCATGACGCTCAGCTGCGTTAACAAGATGGACCACCCATTTTTATAGTGAGAGACATCGCCCTCCTGAGACAGTTATGTGGGCAGGAAGCAGAGTGGGGGCCGAGCTGAGGGCTCAGTCCATGACAGCATCCTCTGGAAGTGAGACAAGCTCCGGAACCGGGCCCCAGGGAGACCTTCTTACCACCCTCCTGAGAGATGGCTTCGGGACCTGGCCAGGAAGGCCCAGCAACAGCAGGCCCACATCCCAGGCGTCAGATCGTGGGCGCAGGAAGCAAGGGCCACCCCGAGGATACTCTCTTGAGCGAGACTGCGTGCTGTGAGCTCCCAGAACGGAGTTAAATAGTGACCCTGGGGGGAGGGGGTGGTGACGATGGTCACGTGGGCAGCCCTGGCAAACACTCATGGCGAGCAGTGGGACAGCTGGGCTCACAGGTAGTCTCTACAGGACACGGCCGTCCCTCACCGGTGGGCAGACTCCCGAGAAAGTGGGGGCAGGCTGGGGGAGCTCTGTTTCCTGGGCAGTTCTCTCTCCCACTAATGGCCTCTAGGCTGTGGTTGGTAACTCGCCTTGTCCCCACGTTTCTTCCTTGCTCAGAGGAAAGCAGACAACATGGCCCTCCCTGGTCCTTCATCTCATTTTATACAACAAATGCTGAGGTGGCAAGCTTGGAGGGCCTCTGCTATGCGGCACTGAGAGCTCTCCCTTGTTGCAGGAAGGGGGTAAGATCCCTGAAATAGAGCATCACCCGTGGGGCAGTGGGGGTCGTGTGCTTGGTTAAATGTGTTTATCACACTTGAAATCTGTTGTTGTTCGTGGGATAACTTACAGGCCATCTTGGATAGTTTCAGCGCAGTGACCAATGCTGTGACAAGGAAGCGGAGAGCCAGCCAGGTCCATGGCCAGGACCTTTGGGTGCTGCTCCATGAGGAGGAAAAAGGCGGGTTCTTAGGGGTTGGCAGGGGTCTCAAATGACATGCTGTCTAAAGTTCCCATCTCAGATCTTGATCATGTGCCTAGCAGGCACATTGCCCGCATAGTCATTGAACCCAGGCTGGATGGCCAAGTCCATTTTCCTGGCCTGAGTTCAAGAAGGATGGGGGTGGGAGTGTCACTGAGGCAGGAAGACTGAGATTTTGGGCTCCTAGGGACTCTCTTCCAGGACTTTCTTCTTCTAGAAGGATAATCAGACTTGTTAAACATCCCATAAAATGCCTGCAAATTAGCATAGCCAGACACTAGACAAGCTTGATGGGTGAGAGCCAGGTGGTTTTGGCCAAAGAGCCTTTAGAACTCACCCAGATCTGCATGCAGGGCCCCTTCAAGGAAGAGTTCCTTGGGCTGATGGAACGAGATGGGTCTGCCCAGCTGCAGCCTTGATGTGGTGTGCCTTTCCCACAGCTCTGCAGAAAGGGTAGTTCAGAGTTTGGTCAGGACTCGAGGCAGCTCTCAGAAAGTTGGACTCATCTGGGAGGCCGGCGGGGAGAGGTGGAGATGTTCGTGGGCAAGACTGTGGGCAGAACTTCTCAGTGTCACCACGGTACAACACGAGAGGGCTTTGCTCTCACCTCTTCTTCTCCCCTGAGGAGGGCACTGGCCTGGACAATGCCCCATGGGGTTCAGGTATAGCTAGACTCGGGCCAGGCAGTGTAGACACTTGCGAGAACAGAAGTGGGGAACAGTGGAGACTCCCTAACAGAAGTCCACATATTGATGCTTTACCAACAGTTCTAAAGTCTTCCTTAACCTTAATGATGTTCAAAGCCCCATTTTGTAAAAGGAGGCGATAGGTTAAAAAAGGAGAAATAAGGGTGCAGTTCACACAGGTAGTAACCGGCCAAGTAGGAGATCTCCTAGAGGTCCAACTTATGCCAGGGTGCCTCCCACCATGCTTAATCCCAGTTACTGGTTACCTTCCTCCTGTTGGATTTGACCTCTGGGCGTTGATGCCGAATCACCAAGCAGTACTTGTGAGCCGGAACTCTTTAAAACACCTAGGGAGTATTCAGGGCCTGCGGCTCCCCAGACACTTTCTAAATGTGTCACCGAACTGTCCATATAAATGGGAGTCTAGATTCTTGCTTGGACCTTTGTGATTTTCCCAGAGTGCTCCTCTTTGGGTCCAGATACCACACTTTCACCACTGGCCTTCTGGCTAATGAGGAGTACAGGACTCTCTCACTCTGGGAGACAGGGTCAAAGTCTATCTCCAACAGGTTACTCTCTGCAGCTGCCAGGAAGAATTTGGAGACAAACAAGGTGGGAGGCACTCTGAAGAGCCCTTGTGTCCATCAGCATCTGCCTTCAGTCCATCTGGCCCCTTCTTATACTTGAGGAGGCCTGCACAGGGCGCTGGAGGCAATTGCTCGGAAGTCAGGGGAAGCTCCTGACTGAGAAACTGCACAGAAAGAACGGATTAGTCTTTTGGTAGGCTCAGGTGACACTGAGATCCCCTGGGAGATTGGATCTCCCACTTTAGGGGTCTTGCTCTGACACACGAGATGTCCTTACAGAATCTTGGGCTTTTATATCCAGTAGGATTGGGTTTCTGGCTTGGCCCCCTCGGCTTTTAGCTGGGTGTACTTGCCCTTTACAATGATGTCCCACGGGGGGCTGTTGTCAAATTCTGGTGATGCTGACACTCAGCACTTGGCCAGGAGTAATTTGGCCACGGCATCCACAAAGCTCATCAACTCCACCTCAAAGGATACCTACTGCAATGGCTGACTCATGGTGTCGTTTCCCCATCGTGGAACTTGGTGAAGGACTCATCTTAGGAAGGTAAGCATTTGGGATATTCATGGAGAACTTTCTTCTTCTGCCTTCTTGCCTCCAGGATACCCTTATCTTTGGCTACTCTTGTCTGGATCGCCAGTGTCTGTTGGCCCCTCCTGGGCCCTGCTGAAGGAGAGTGTCAAGCCTCAGGCAACTGGGTGGAAATGCTCAAGGAAAGTTCTCCCGAAGTCCTCTAGCTACATATTGACCTCCGATCTGGGACTGCAACGCCACTGAGCCATCTCCTGGTGACAGAACAACCTTCTTCCTTGGCCTGTCCTCATGCCTGCCCACTCAGGTTAGTGTTTCTTTTACTGAGTCACGGCAGAATAGCATTAATCTAGGATAAGAGTGGAATCAAGAGCAGGTGCTTTGGTTTGTGGAATCACAGAACAAAAGAGGACGATAGGTAACTCTGCTTCATGGACAAGGGGACCTGAGGACCACACAGGGTTAGAGACTTCACCAAGGTCTCGACTTACGAATGACAAAGATGACAGAGCTGGGGTTTGAGCCCAGCAGAGACAGTCTACTGCAGAGATTTATTCTACTGGTTTTTCCCATTGGTTGGTGGGCTATATTCTTGACGGATCATGATCTAGTCATGTGATAATTTGTTTTTATCAACATCACTTAATGTTTTAAAGTAGAGGGCCACTCAGTATTATTCCAGTTTACCTTATACCTCCAATATGAACAAGTATCTGATGAGGAAATAAGATAAAACAATAGCCCAAAAAGAAAAAGAAAATCAACCATGGAATCTAAAGCATTCCGATATGTTGAGTTCCTTCCACAAACTCTTCTTCAGTGTTCCCTTCCCTAATCAGGTGGGATTCCCTTCAGATGGGGGCGGGGGAACAGTGGGGCTAAGCTCAGGGATATAACTAACCTTTCGGAGAGTGGCCATCTTACCTCTAGTCAGTCAGGGTCTCTCGTGATTGTGGGCCATCCCTTCACAGCAAGGGCTTCCTCCTCATAGACTTCATTTTCATATACACCATAGTCCCCTTCAAAGTAAATAACCCAAGATTTTAGAGTATATTGAGAACATGGGACTGAGAAGGAATACCATCGAAGCTGTTTTAAGAACTGGCAAGAGCAGGTGGCCCTTGTCTTACCCTCACAGAGGTACCATAGCAGTGATATTAAACTGGAAAAATGCTTGGTTTCTGCTAGACTCTCTTGGTTTGCAGGCGTGGTCCTTCACTGCAGCCCTGCTCATGCCAATGAAAGGGTCAGTGGCCATCATGGTGGAGATGGCCACACTCTTGTTGGGGAAGCACTTTAGAACCACGGTTCCCACAGCCATTCCTGCTCCCCAACCATGATCTGACCAAGGCCTGTCCCCCACTTTATCTGTGACTTTGTGGATTGGATCTGGACTGAGCCTCTGTGCTGCTCTGTGATAGGACTGGCTCCCTACCTGAGGTCTCGTCACAGGTGACGTCAGGCATACTGACTTAGGTTGTATCCTTGGGTCCTCAAGTAGGTGGTGACAGATATGGCACTTGACTCATTTTCACATACATTTTAGGAATTGAAAGCCAAGCCTGAATGCTACCAGAGGCAAAGATCATGGCCCTACCTTCAAGGATCTCCACATGGAAGGGAAAATAAGGACAAACGATTAAGGACAAATAACCAACCAAGGTAGAATATGGTTGTGACTCTGTGATTATGAGAGTTCAAAGGCAAAGGAGTTGGGGGTGAGGGAAGGAAGAGAAACATTTTGTAGAAGTGGCAGAATTTGAAATGGGCTCTGAAGCCTGAGAATTCACCTAGGAGGAGATGGGGGTAATTTTCACCAAGAAAGTATGGAAGTCATATGAAGTGAGTTTGAGCCGTGACAGTCTAGTTCATCTTCCCCAGCGGCGTAGAGAGATCAGTGAGTCTGGAAATGGATTCCAGCAAGGCAGACACTCAAGGCCTTCCTCATCCGGGTTGGAAGCAGTTGCTGTGGCTTTGAAGGAGAGCCGGCAGTGGCCTGCAGACGGAGTTGGAAGACAGAATGAGGCAGCATGGAGATCACAGGTCTAACCGGATGCGAGGGTAATGGAGGCCAAGGAGGCCTCTTGAAACATCAAGCAGGAGGCCACGGGAGTGGAGAGCCTGCGGCGTATCTACTCGCCGATGAGGTCTGAAGAGGGATCGACAAACTTCATGGAGAAGGCTTCTAAGATGTCCAGTGTATCCGCTTTCTTCAGAGCCACCTCACACTGGGTCTGCGTCCTCTGGAGGAAGAGATCCTCTTCCTGAACCCCAGCGGGGTTCAGCTTCCTCACCAGAAGGTGAGGCCCAGCAGTCCTCACCACAAGAGGCAGATTGAGCAATTACACTCGTCGGACCCAGGACCTCCGAGAGTTGCCTGCCTGAGGGGGCCTAGGATCTTGAAGCCACTTCTTCTAGTTCCAGGGGTTAGAATGGCATGCCACGCACCAAAACATAGGCCATTCCTCATGAACCCTGTCCTAAGCTTGTCCTAGAGACACAGGACGTGCCCTCCATGGGAGCACCCCACTTGAGACGGCTCGAGCCTGCACCTCGCTGCCTGGAAGCAAGCTTCAGATTCTGGCCCTGCCTTGTGTCTGACATGCCAACACATCGCTTTTTGATTGCTGGCCCCAGACCCTGCCGCGCACCTTCTCCTTGCCCTCCTTGGCCCGCCAGCTCAACTGCTTTTGGGACTCAGCTCATAGCGCCCCTGGGGAAAAGAGTTGTACTGTCAACAGCTGAGGAGTGGCGTTATTTCTTAGAAGGACTTCACCAGGGGTCCTGGCCCTGGGCTCGGGCCCTGGTTCCCATGTAGAGCTCCCGGTAGCAGGACAAGCCAGGCACTGGGATGGCCATGCACGGAATCTCAGGTGGCAGGGGCCGGGTAGTTGTGTGGAATGTGCAGAATGGGTCCATCGGACTCCAGCTGGGCTCAGATTCTCCTTGTTCATTGTGTAGCCCTGGCCACTGAGCTGAAGTGCTACGTGTTCATTTGTTATCACGCTCTTTGGTCTTTTCGCGTCTCCCGCGAATGCCATCGAGAAGGCCCTTAAGTGATAGGGTTTGGCCTTAAGCAAAAGGATTTATCTTGTGGGGAATCTGTAGGAGCGCGGGAGGTGGTGAGGTGGCAATGGCAGCGCCTCTCAAGTCACAGCTGGGAGAGGGCCACGCTCAGCCCTGGGCTCTGAAATGCCAGCGTGGGGTCGGGGTCGGGGGCTCTGGCCCCAGCCGCACCCCACGCCAGCTGTGCGATGAAACCCCTCTCGTCCAGCACCGCCGCATCTTCTGCTCGTCTTGCAGAGAAAGAGTCAATGTCCAGGGAGCATCTTTGTGCTCAACCTACTTTTGCTTTTTTCTGAATCCCCTCAGGGTAGCTGGTAGGAGAGAAATGGGGGTTGGGAGAGGCTAGTCCTGCATTCCCTGGACTCAGAGCTCTTAAGAGCGAACTACAGAGACTTTTCCAGAACCATCCCCTCCCTTGCTCTGCGAGGGTCAGCGGAAGCTCACCCAGGTTACTCTCGGCTCCTTCCTGGAGTGGGGCACCGCAGGGTCACCCTGGCCTGAGTGTCCCTGGAGCCGTGGCCCAGCTTGGCTGCACTGCGCCCCAGCACCACCTTCCTCCTGGGGGGTTCGCACCCCGTCTGCGTGGCTTGTGAGCAGCCTCCAGAGCCTGGCGAACAGGCGTGGTGTTGACTGTGTAATTGAACTTCAGGGCTAAAAGCTGAAGGCAAGGCAGGAAATGGGCACCGGGTACTCGCATCAAGAGGCCCATATGGGTTCTTCCTGAAGGGATGGCATCCTCCTTTCCAACTCAAGGCAACTGCTAGACATTCTACTAAGTCAGTGAAGTAGAGTGCTGAAGATCGGGTCCGCCCGGAGCCCGCTGGGGAAACGGGGCTCAGGGCCACGCTTGGGGTTGTGCGGGCTGCGTGAGCTGCACAGCCACACGGGGCAGCACTCGCTACCCCAGCTCGAGCACAGCCCGCAGGAGAGGACTGGCGGAACAGGCCTGCATGTGCGGCTCCCGGCGCTCAGCCTTCTCGCCTGAATGGGAGTCTCCTGAGTGGAGGCAGCATTGGAAAAGGTGCGGGTTCTCCCAGGAGGGCAAGCTGAGATAGGTGTGGCTCCCTCCCCAGGATCCCAGAAGAGCACAGCGATGCTGAAGGCCGTGATGTGGTTTACAGCTGGGTTTTGAACCCGCCCTCTGGTGTGGGGCCATCTATATGTTGTGTGAGAACGGGGTCGGCAGATTAAGCCAGGCTGGACAAGGGCTGCCAGGCCAGTCCTTGGTCCTCACAGTGGGAGCAGCCAGTCAGGGCTCTGACGTCTGTGGCTCAGGGTCCTGAGCTCCACAGGCCGTGGGCACGTAGCTCTTCACGGACACCTGTCACCAAGGACACCTGTCACACTCTCGATGGTGGATACACACAGGGGAAGCCTCTTCCATCTCTGCCCAGACAGCGTCACCCTGCAAGGCTCAGACAGGCTTCCCTATGTCTGTACCTCGTGAGCCTCCCTTGCCCACAGTCAGGTGCCTCTGAGCCTCTCCTTTGGGTCACCTCCACCGCAGGGCCTCTGCGGTTCACTCACATTCCCTGCACCTGGCCCGGCCCCTGCCTGCGCTGGTCCCATTACACCTTCCAGAGCAGGAAATCTGGGCAACATGACAGTTCATTCACGTGAATGGCCTTTCTGTTGGGACCTAGATTCTCCTGGGACATCCTAAGGGAGGAGGGCCTGGCTGGGGCAGCAGCCTGGACACGACTTTTGTGCCCACGGTGACGGTAGGGAGCCCCCCAGTGGGTAGAGATTGCACACAGCCTACCTACCTCTAGGCCCGTGATCCTTCACCTTACGTACCCTTTTTTCTCCTTCTTTCTTCTCAGAGACTCTCCCCCTGGCCTTCATAAAATAGGAACTGAACACAGCACGGCTGTAGGTGGTTTCTTCAGCAGGTTCCACAAGCCCAGACAACTTTATGTTCACACTGGGGGAAAGTCATTTATCAACCCGCAAGAAGGGCAAGAACGCAGGGAAGTCCCAGGGAAGACTTGGCAAGAGCTGAGTAGAGAGGTCCCACCAAGTGCCACCTGTCTCGAGGCGACTGAGGTCCTAGTCTCTTGTTGGTAGATAGAGGTGTGCAGGGAAGGAGCAGTGTGACAGACCGGAACAGGTAGAGAAGAACAGTTCAGCTGCCCTGCTCACGACGTCAGCCCCATCAGGGCAGAGATGGAACCAGGCTGGATTCCCCAAACGTCCTCCGCTCCAAGGGCAGGGCCTGGGTGTTCTTCCACAGGGAGAGGTGGGACTGGCTTTGGCTGCTGTTTGAGTTTGGGACTTGGACTCCTGTTTCTTGGGGCAGCGGAAGGAGAGCCCCAGCAGAGAGGCCAGGAACACAGGACTTCCCCAGATGTATTCAGACAGCGCACGGCCGCAGCAGGAGGATAGCTGGGCATCCAGGGGGATAGCAGCCCCCCAGATGGGTCTGAAACGGGAGAAGTAGGGTGACCTTCCAGCCTGGGGCAATGTGTCAGCCCTCGGTGCCCCCTGGTATCAGGGTCACTTAGGGCAATGCTCCAGGCTGATCCTAAGGAGCAGACCAGGGCTTCCTCCTGGATGGGGGGGGGCAGATGGATGGAAGGACAGGTGCTGTCCAGCTGGAAGGTGGGCTGTGGTGGGAGGTCCCTTGACTCACCATCTCACCTCCCCCTAGCCACGTCAGTCTGGCCCAGTCGGTTGGGGGGGAGAGAGCTCTGCTGGGGTGGGGGACAGCGGGCTGTAAGGACCCACAAGAGCCCTTCCCCTCTCACCCACAAGTTCTAGGTGAAAGGTTTTGCTTTTCAGAAAGCTCAGGGTAGATGCATACGGAAGATCCCGGCCGTGCAAATGCTTTCCAGGAAGCCTAGGAAGACCCTGGGAGAGGGTCCCCTCCCTGCTACCCTTGTGGGAACTCCACGTGGACACTCGCATCAGATCCTTGATGGACCTGGGAGCAGTAAGAGGCTGTCTTGGGTACCCCTAGCCAGAGCCCTGGCGAGAACAGGATCAGCAAGGTGAACCTGGGGCAGAGGACAGGGGAGCAGGGGAGGGGAAGCACTTGCCCTGAGAGCGTGGCGACCTGGGTGGGGCGGGCCAGGCCATGCAGGTGGGAGGCTGGGCCACCTGCGGGGGAGGGGGGGTCAGCTCCAGGTGAGCTCGTGGGCCGTGTGGGGCTATTGCAGCTGGAGGCCTGAGGGCAGGTGAGGGCAGCTCAAAACCCTCGAGATGCAGGACAGACCTAGAGGTGAGGCTGCTCTGCGGGGCAACCCCTGGCTTTGCGCAGGGGCACCTACGGGAGCCGGAGACAGACACAGGGCCATCAGGCCCTTTTTACCTATAGGGACCTAAAATCTAGGGACTTGCTTCCATTCATCCTCGTCAGGACTGTGTGTGTCAGGAGCTATGCATTTCATGGAAGTCTGGGGAAGAAATCGTTGCAGTGAATCAGGTAACAGGTCTGGGAGCGCTTCTAGGCTCTGCTTCAGGTGGGAGTTCATGCTTCTGGGGCAGTCGGTATCTACTACTGCTGCTGAGAATTGAATTTTTTAAAAAAGATTTTATTTATTTATGGGGGGTGGGAAGAGGAGGGAGGGAGGGGCAGAGGGAGAGGGAGGAGCAGAGTCCCCGCTAAGCAGAGATCATGACCTGAACCACAGGCAAGTGCTTAACCAACTGAGCCACGCAGGCATCCCAGAGATGGAATTTTAAATTTTACTTGAATTAACTTAAAAAAATACTCAGTTTGGTTGTTGAAAAATTTAAAGGATGTTCAGAACAACAAATTCACATTTAAAGTGAGTGAATCTACTTTTCCAACTGCGAAGTTTATGAAATCTAAATACAGATCAAATATTTTTGATGAGGGGCGCCTGGGTGGCACAGCGGTTAAGCGTCTGCCTTCGGCTCAGGGCGTGATCCCGGGGTTCTGGGATCGAGCCCCACATCAGGCTCTTCCGCTATGAGCCTGCTTCTTCCTCTCCCACTCCCCCTGACTGTGTTCCCTCTCTCGCTAGCTGTCTCTCTCTCTGTCAAATAAATAAATAAAATCTTAAAAAAAATATTTTTGATGAAAATTTAGTGTTCACATCGAGCTACGTTGTGTTTTATGGATACCCACACACATACCAGATTTTGAAGACTTAGTACCAATAAAAAAAATACGATCTCATGAATAATTTGTATTTGATTATGTGTCAAAATGATAACATATTTGGATATGTTGGGTCAAAATTAGATAATATTACATTTAGTTGCACCTGCTTCTCTCAGCTCTGACATGAAGCGTCAGTGTCTTGAAGGCAGGTTGCGCACAATGACTCAGACAGCATCTGAGCTTCAAATGTCCCCAGAGGTTGTTTACTATAACTCCATCATCTCCCCCTCTTCAGGGATGGGGTGTCTCTGTTGAGGCAGGGTCATGGGCTTGGACAGGTCCTGGTGCAGAACCTGGCCTCTAGAGCCCAGGTCGCTACTGAGTTCCCACCGTCACCCAGCATTGGGCCTGCTGTGAGATGCCGGGAGTCCTGCTGTGTGTGTTCCCGGAGTGGCAGAACCCTGTTAGGGGGTCAGCCCCACTGTCCACCAGCAGCATGACTTGTCCGAACATCAGGACTCAGCTACCCCACTTTTGTGCATGGTTTTGTTCTTTTAAAAATAGCTGTGCAGGCGATTATATGGTCCTGTGAAGGTAGAGGGGTCTTTGCTGTCCCTCCTGGGACCTGGAGTCTGAACTTGGAGCCCAGAGGGTATGGGACTTAAATCTGACACAGCCACTTAGGTACACATGGCCTGAAGCCATCAGGCATCTTTTCTCCTGGCCGGGGCCTGAGCATGCCATTTCCTACCTGGCCACTAGGTGTCGCCGTCGCCCCACAAGTGGGCCTGCCTTCCCTCCGTCTAGGGCTCCTTGAGGGCTTACTGTGTGCTGGCCACAGGTAGGTGCTAGGGAGGTGTGTCCCTCCCCCGGGGGCTGAGCTCAAGGTAGTGGGCCCGACTTTGATCTTCTGTGATCACACTTTGATAGCTGTTGCTCCTGGAAAGCACAAGCTGTTTGTAGGCAAACATCAGGAATTTATTGGTCTTGTTCAGTAGAATGCTTGCTCTCTGTGCAGGTCTCAACCACGTGGTGTCTGAGGCTTACCCATGGGTGTCAGGGAACCCTTGCACCCCGCAGTGTCCCAGCTCCCTATCCCTAGAGCTTGGGCGTGTTGGTTGCTTGGTGCATGTCCTTACTTGAGCAGGGATGGAAGGTCTTGCAGGATCTAGGGAGGGGAGGCCCTGCTGAGACACTGCTACTGCCCCTGGGGCACCTGCAGAATGCAGGTCTGTCCTCATGTGCCCTCTCTGCACCCGGCGATCAGGGGGAAAGGGACCGTCACCCATGTTCCCCGGGCCACAGATGAATAAATGAGGGTCAGACTGGGGAATGTCTTGCTCAGAGTCACTCAGCTAGTCAAAGTTGAGCTGTCTTCTGTCTCATTTCTTTCCCAGAAAAAGTGCCTGTTCCGGGTCAAATCTGTTCCACCCCCTCCCTCTCCCCTTCATGTGTTGGAGTCCTAACTCCCAGCACCTCAGAAGGGACCTTATTTGGAAACACAGCCATTGCAGGTGTAATCGATTAAGACGGGGTCATACTGGACTAGGGTGGGCCCTAATCCAGTAATCGTCCTTATAAAAGGGAGACATTTGGACACAGACAAGCACACAGAGAGAAAGCCACGTCAAGGTGAAGGCAGAAGTCGGGGTGATGCTTCTACATCGCCATTTTGTCAATGGCGTCCCGAGTTGCCAACGCAACGGCAGAAGTTAGGGGAGGCACCTGGGACTGGAGGCCCCCATGGTCCCCAGAAGGAAGCAGCCCTGCCAACACCTTGACCTCGGACTTCTGGCCTCCAGGTCTGTGAGACAATAAGCTTCTGTTGTTTAAGCCGCCAGTTGGCGGTGCTCTGTTAGGGCGGCCCTAGCGCACTAATACGGTGCCCAAGTCCGAGAGGCTGTTTTGGATCCTCAGTTCTTCCCCTCTGGGTCTCTGATGTGATCACAGACTCCTCTTCCTTGTCTCTTTATTTGGCTTTCTGACTGAACAAGTCCTCTTTCTCTCCCCCATTCTTCCCAGCTTCATATTATGCCCCTTACTCCAAAATGGCTCACCCTGTGTCAGTCCCCTACAGAATCTACTCTTTTAGGAAGTTGAATTCTATCAGAAGGCCTCAGGAAAGCAATCAGATTAAGCTGATTCATACTAAAGGGTAAGTGACTAACACCTACGTAATGGGATTCTAGGGAGAAGTCTCCCTTAGCTCTCCCACAGGCAATTACGTGTTGGAGAGTTTGCTAATTACTGTAGAGGACACTTTTTGAGTGAAGAATACTTTTGTCCTATAAGTGTTTGCCCCTAAGTGATCCATTAAATATGTCATATGTTTTCCTTATGATGAGGGCAGAGTCCTGGAGCCTGTGTATGTGCTGCTGTCCTGAAGGCCAGGACTGTTCTGGCTTCTTCATAGGTGGAGGCTCTCCGTGCAGATCCACCCCTAAGCACAGCCATAAAGGCAAGAGCCAGTCTTCCCACCTCCTTCTGCAGTGGGAAGGACCCAGACCTGAGCCCTCCCAGCCTTCAATACCTCTTCTCCCCACTTCCCCAGCTCTGCTCTGTTCTTGTAAAAGTGGGTTTGCTCACAGGGCTAGGGTGGTTTTAGTTGTTCTGACCAGACAGACTGCTCCTGGGGGTGGATGGTACTTGTATCCAGGCCTAGTTGGCCTCCTGGACGTGGGGCTAACTGTGCATGATGATAGCACCAGCAGGCCACCCTGCCTGGCTTTAATGTGGGGTGACCTATGGTCTTCAGCTGGAGAGGACTGGCAATGGGTGGGGAGCCAAGGGATTCTGGGAGAAGCACAGAAGGTGGGGCTGCCTTCTGAACTGGGTGCAGGACGCTCTTTCTCCAGGAGCCTTGAAGAAGGGACTAGTAACTCTTGTCCTTGGGTCAAGGGCTGGGAAGGTAAGCAGAGTCCCTGGGGAGTAGAGAAATGGGTAGGGGCTTGGCTGGCTGAATGGTCCCCGCTCATGCCATTCTCCCTCAGGACTGGCAGTCTCTTTCTGCAGTCCTGGTGCGCCTGCCCTGGGGTAAGCCACGCTGTCCGGGGAAGCTCATGGCATAAGAAGTGGTAGACTGTGGTGATGCTATGAACCCATAAGATGCTTGCCCCACCTTGTCGTGGCCCTTAGTGGGTGGCTGGGCTGGGCAGAACAGAGTGTACACAGTAGAAATTGGAGTAGGGGAATTCAAGGAAAGCTTCCTGGAGGAGGTGGACTTTGAGCAGGGTCTTGAAGGATAGAGGTTTTTGTCCTGGCGCAAGGGGCAGGGAGGCCATGCTGATGAGGAAGCCCTCAAGTGTGGACTGTGTGGGCAGCAGCAGGCTGCAGCTCCAGGCCATTCTGGAGCCTTCTAGCATGGGCGACATCACCATAGGCCTATTTATCCTAACTGCTGCACCCACCTCTGGATTCCCTTCTTATCTCCAATGTGCTCATCACATTGATCCCCTTGCCTCTGCACACTCCAGCCCCTGCCCGATTAACTTTACCATCAGTTCCCTCCACCTTGAGCTCTCCTGTCCTTACTGAAATCCTGCTATTGTGTCCGGCCCCACTCCTAGCCAGTTGGTGAAACTTTCCCTGGTTTCTCTCAGCCCAGCTCCCACACTGGAAAGCACTCCTTTGCCCCCTGACTTCCCTCAGTCACCATTCAGCAAACACTGGCTGAGCCTCCAGCTAGCTAGGTCTTAGGGCTTCGTGCCCCCAGCTGCAGAAGGTCACAGTTGGGGGACAGAAAGACACACAAACCAGTCCCCATGCAGCATTGTTGCGGGATGCAGAGCTGGCCGTCTGGGACAATGGGTCATCGCTGACGCGTTGGCCACCTCTTTTGACATCTGGAAGCCATTGGGCAGGGGGCCCCAATTAGCAAGTCCCTCTTGCTTGGGTGTGTTCTTGTTGTTCCCTGAGGTATTAGGTCACTCAAGTTTTAGCAGGGCCCATATTTGGAGAGCTTGGCTTCCTGGTACGAAGTGGGAAGCCGCGGAGCGTTAGGCCTGCTGCTCTCAGGGGCAACGCCATCAGGAGCAAGATCGCGTTTCTGTTTCCCCACAAGCCTTGGGAATTGAAGTATGTGCAGAAATACAATTCATAAATCGATGGACTTTATTTTCCCTGTTCCCAGGCTTTAATTTCCAGAAACAAAACGTGAGTGTTATGGCTGAAATTCTCCTAGTTTCAGGAAACCCACCATAACCCAGATTGTTTATGCATAGTTCGCATATTATATGACAGGACTGGTTTGGGGAGTAACGAAGGGTCACGGGATTGCGGTCACACTGGAACAAGATGATCTGAGTGTGGTGACCCGTTATTTATACTAAAGACCGCAAACCTTGCCCTTAACCTCCCACACGCCCCTCCCCTAGCCCCCCCAAGTAAAACGGAGGTAGCGCCGCTTCTCCTGGAAGGCAAGGCTGCAGGGAACTGCCAGCGTCTGTCACTCACGGAGAGGCGCGCATGCGCCTGCCTGCGTGCGTGCGCGCGCATGTGCGCGTGCGCACGAGCGCACGTGGTCAGTGTGAGAAAGAAGATGGCTGAGTCAGGGGCAAGCGGGCTTCCTAGGAACCCTCATCTCGGTCTTCCCATCTGGAGCATGGGTGTGTAACGCTGACCTCCGAGTTCCTCTGGAGTTTTGTCGTATATGTGTGTGTAATGAGTGCAAGAGGAGGGCTCCCAGAGTGCTTCTTAAAGTGCTTCGTGGGAGCCGACGGGTGTTAGGCACCGAGTGGGGGTGGGTGTCCCTGGGCCTTTCAGATGACACTATGGACTCTGGGGTTGCTCAGGCACTAGGGGCCTTTTACCTCCCGCTTCCATCACCGCGATTTTCAGGACGCTGCTCTGTGCGCACAACCGCCAGGCAGGGTGGGTGAGTGCTGCCGTCAGTTCTGCTCCGGCGTGAGACTCACTGCGCAGGGCAGCGTTTATAGCATGGGTTTTGAGCAGCACATCTATTTCCTCCCACCCTTTAATACGGTGCCCCCAAATGGGCAATACTCATTGGTTCCATTTATTTTAGTAGAGCGTTCAGCCTTGCTGGATGCCCTTTGCGAGGACAGAAACCTGCAGTTACTTCTACAAACAGCTCTGGCAACGGCTTCTTAGGAAATCCGGCCCTCTGCAGTGTGCGTCAGGTGCCAGCTCCCCTCCTGAGACTGTGGCAGGGGTCAGGGTGCTCTGCTGGAAGGTGTGCTCTGGACAGGTGACAGTGGGGGCTGGGGACACCTGGCCAGGGTCCCCCTCCCCAGGTTCAGAGCCCCCAGTGCATCTGCCCCTGCCAGGATCCCCAACTCCCCACTCCTGCCCTTTTTTGGACCCCAGAAGAAGGTTTTCAAATGGCAGAAGCTGGCCGAAGCAGTAAAGATCATAATTTGGGTCATTTTGACTTATTTTTTGCTTTCACTTAACAGAACTCCCCGTCTGCCGCCCTCAGTGGAGCCTCACCCATGTCTCCAAGGTGTGCAGGGCACCTTTTGGGGAGGACGGAGCCCGTTGTTCTGGAACATGGCTTTCAGTTGATGCTTGCAGCTGTCTCCACTCATCATTGCTCCGCTTGCCTCCCTGTGAGGGGTAGAAACAGCACAGGGGACTTTTCAGAACTGGAGAGAACACCTAATGGCAAGAATCTGTTGTGGCTTCTGGCCGATGTGCTCTGGATGTCGTTGATTGATACACCGTGGTTCCTTCCAGGACCACGTCCCACTTCAACCAGATACGTGCCCATCCTTTGGAGCCAGGGGCCTGGCCCGCCTGGCCAGGTGGGATAGATAAGGAAAGGGTTCAGGCTCTGTCTGAGACCCCTCTCCCTGCTAATCACAAGCTGTCCAGGAGCACAGTTGGAAAATGAGATAATTCAGAAGGGATCGAACCTCGAGTCCCTTCCTCTACAGCAGACTATTGAGGGGAGGAGGAAGGAGAAACTTGGAAGTCACCGGGCTGCTTCTCACCACCCCTCTGTCCACCCACTTGGTGACTTGGGGGTCATTGCTTTGACAAATGGACTGTACATGAGCGGGTGTGGAAAGTCTCTCCCTTCCAGACGCAGCAGCAGCAGCTCAGTCCTTGCCTCGTGCACAGGCACGGCTTTCTTCCTGGAGAAGGAAAAAAAAGGCCATCTTCACAGTGAAACTTGCTTCATTCATCTTGAGAGAAACGGTGAGCCTCTCTCTGAAAGCCACTTAATTATGTGGCAAGGGTCCTGCTGTGGGGCGTGCTGCAGAGGCCGCCCAGCCAGGCACACTCCCCTTGTAAGTGGTAAAATATACAGTACGATTAAGTAGCATGAGAAACTCAAGGGTTGTTTCTGAAGACATCAGTCTGTTTTGGGGCTGTTTTGATTTACTGTTAATTTGGGGAGTCTGGCTTCTCCTTGAAAAGCATGGAATGTGCACTTTTTAAATAATTGCAATCAAATCTCACCCTGATATGGGCTTTCTAGTTCCCTGGACACTAGGCAGCAGTATTCTGGGGGCGGGATGTATTCACTCTGCAAAACATTTTCCTGAGTGTTCTTTCAGCCGTATTCTGCACTTTTGTCAGGAGCAGGGTCGCATTGCTTCCCGCCCCCAGATTCCCTCTTCTTCCATCTTTGAAGACTTCCTGGGGTCTGAAGGAGGGAGCAGGGACCTGGGGGTGCCTAGTCTAGGCACATGACATCGTTGTGGAGCCTGCCCATCTGTGACATTCTTGTAGGATTTCCTCTAGTTGGAGTGAACAGGGAGAACACAGGGAGGTGGGCACACATCTGTGTTCAATGGAAATCGACCCAGCGCTCCCCTTGCAGCTGGGTCTGCCTTAACTTCCCTCTTGCGGTTGGGATTGACAGAATGGGCTATTGAGTCATCCTCCTGATGGGGCCCATGGTGTCAGAACCTATTCAGGGGCCAAGAGGTGAACTGAGGCAGGATGCAGGCTTTACACCATTTGGTTACGTAAATGGGGCACTTGCAAATCTGGGGGATGTCAGTATCAGGGGTGACAGGTTTTCGGCTGAATCGTTCGGGGGAGTAAAGTGAGAACCCGTATTTTGAAAAGTTAATGCTAGGAGAGGAGACAGAGGAAGCAAAGAATTTTTATTTTTTCCTTTTGCCTTACAAGATAATTAAAAAAAAATTACCCTTTGAAATGTTGCCAGCAGCGAGTGAGTGAAAACCAGTGAGGGTTCAGAAGTTAGAGTCCTCCTCTAGTTTCACAGAAGGTACTTAATGGTCCTTTCCCGTCATTGAGCACAAATACATATCCCTAAAATTTCTCCAAAATTTGATTTTGTTCTCCGTTTCAAGGAAAAAGTGTTGTGAACAGTCTGAGCCCGGTTTCCCTGGCCATGACAAATTCTCATGAAACCAGTGCACAGGAACTGCATTTTCACAGCCCCCTTTCGGAGGGGCTGTGTGTCCCCAGGAAGTGGGGAGCTGCCCCTGTTGTGGGTTTCTGGGAGTGGGCGCTTTGGAGGGGGGGCTCCATACAAATTGGATGCGAATATAATTGATATTTAAGTCTCTCCCTGGAAACTTAAAACTTTGATAGTTTACATCTCCGCTTAATAGCATATTAAATCATTTTATAACCCTTAACAACTGTTTAATCTTTTCATTGTTGAAAAATGAGGTAATTGATCTAAGCCATGGCAGAATATGCCAGGAAAAACTTATTTAAATGTACCACCCTTCGCCATGGCATTTGGGGGATTTGAGGGACCTGTATGTGTTTTAGGGGGACCCACCTCTCCCATAATGGGGTCTCACCCTGAACGAGGGCAGAGACAAAGAATCCTCAGCCGGTGGCGGCTGGGGGCGGCCAGTGGAAGAATGGTTGAGCCTGAGATCTGGCCCTTAGGCTACAGTATTGCGGCCATCTAGGATTTTGGCCTCTAATTGGGCATTGTTGAAAACACGCTTTTCTGGCCGACAGTATGTTCTATGATCTCTCACTGTGTTCAGCAAGGTTGTTTGTGCACAATCACAACCAGAGTGCGGGAGAGTGAGAACAAGAGCAAGAGAGGAGAGTAAGTGCTCTGTTATTCCAAAAACAAGTATGCCTTCTCCTTGGGAATGACACCAAAGAATACCTTCTAAATGAAGTATGTTTCCCTTCAGAGATTACAGCATCAGTGGATCAAAGTCCCCTGGAAATAGCTTTTGGCAGCTCCAAGGTTCTCTGTAACTCTTCTCTGACTTGAGCAGGGCAGCCCTGTGCTGGGAGCAGCAGCTGCCCTGCCTTTGGAGGCCACGGAGCCGGGGTGGGGACAGATAGGTGTCCCGTGGATCTGTTGACCGCTCTGCAAATGCTGCGGCCTCATGTTGGTTTGGGGTTGGTTTGGTTGGAAGTGGTTTTGTTTCTTTGGAAAATGGATTGTGGCGCACGGGCTGGCTCTCTCTGTCCAAGTAATGCAATACAGGCATCTTCTAAACTTAAACAAGGCTTTGGCAATGCTGGTGAAATGTATTGTCGTCGGCTCCATGTCCTGACGTCCTCCATAGACTTGAGGAATGTTTGGCCCTCGGCCCCCGAGCCCTTTCTGGTTTAAGTTTAATGAGAGTCCGGGCAATCCAAATGTCTACCTGGCAGCAGGGAAGAGACCCTTCACGTTAATTATCGCTAAGCTCAACTGTCTCCTTCCAAGCCCTATATACAGCCCTACGCATTTGTATACATTTTATATGGTCGATTTCCATTATAAATTGCCCATAAATTAAATACAGATTTTCTTGGGAACATCTTAAAAAAAGGGAAAAGATCCGTGTGATCCATGTTTCTGGTATTGGAGGTGATGTGGGTTACAGAGGGGGAGGGTGGGCCTGTGCGCCGACTCCCCAACATGGAGGTCAGGCGTCTGGGTTAAGGCAACCTGAGTGGTGTGTGAACGGATATGCGGCGTGCCTTTTCTCCATCTTTCCTGTTGTGAGCTGCACATCGTGATTTTGAAAAGAGTGGAGACTGATTGATTGACCTAGACAGGCTGGAGCGGGTCCAGGGGAGGACAGGAGGACAGTGAGGGACGGGTGGAAGGCTGGGCTTGTTGCGTTTGTCTGGAGGGGGTGCTCTCAGCACCGTGTGGCGATGCCACGGGGCGGCGTCTTCATTGTGAGGTGTGTTGCCAGCACAGTCTGGCTACTAGGGAAGTACTAATGTACATCGGATAAGAAATTAGAGCAGATTCAAGGTTCATCTCTAAAATGCCCTTCTCTCTCCCACCTCCTTACTGAGTGGAGAGCTAAGGGCGGAGTTTTAGCTGGACCCCCCAGAATTGTGCCCATCCTCAAGCCCAAGCCCCTGTGCCCTGGCTTTTGCTACCTCAGGGACTTTGCACATATTGCTGCCTCCCCTCTTTAGGTCTCTACTTAATAAGGTCTTCCCTGACCGCTCTATTTAAAAATGCACCCCGAGTACTCTCTCCTCTTCCTTTATTTCTCTTTATCTCCGTTGGACCTTCTGTGCACTTTATTTATTATTATTATAAGCAATACTAAGCATAGGGTCTTTGTGGTAGGGGTTTTTGTCTCTTTCATGCTCTTTTCTTTTTCTGTCCAGTGCGTAGCACCTGGTAGGTGCTCAATAAAATGTGTTGAGTGAATGTATGAGTGCATGCCCACGATATGCTTTTGGAGGTCATTAGTTGCATGTTACGGAGGAAACAGATGTTGTAAACACGGCTTTAGGAGACTAGACTTGAACCTGTTAGCTGAAATTACAAAAAAGCAGATCCTAGTCTAAAATTAAAAAAAAAAAATACAAATTTCCATTGAGGAATGAGCTGACCTCTAGGGGTGGGAAAGCCTTTGGAGGAAGTGCTAAGACAAGTGTCACGGGGGCTGTTGAGAGGGCAGGATTTTATGATCATAGGCACCCTGTGTCTCCTCCATGATTTCGTTCAGGGCCTTAAAATATTGTGTCCTGGGCTTTCCTGTAATTCAGAATCCTACAATTCTGGGTGCTTTGGGGGCACTTGTCCTGGATCACACAGCTCTGGTTGGGCCAAGCCCAGATGGCACAGGTTTCTTGCTTAGAATGTGAGCCCCCAGGATGCTGTCATCTGGCCATGCTGGGGTGGCCTTTGTACCTGCAGCAGGAGGTCTGGCCCGGGGAGGTCTCTGGGCTGCCTTTATCATGGTCTGCTGGACCTTTTCCTCAGGGCCCAGTGGTGCTGCAAGTTAACTTGTTCCCAAATGAGGTATTCGTTTCTTTATTCTCTGTTTAAGTGACCATTATGTGTTATGTCCTCCTGTTGTGTCTGCTCTGGTTGTGAGGGCCCCATCCCCTGGGCACTGGACTTGACTGTCTCCCTCTCCCTCGTCCTGTACCACCAGCCCTAGCTCAGACCCTCTCAGAGTGGGCAGAAGGTGCTTAGAATATCAGTTAGGATGTGTATGCCTGGGCTCTGCAGCTTCAGAACTTAGGTGTGGAAGAAAGTTTCTAGTAGAGCTTCACTGGGGGAGCTTTGCTGGGGGAGCTCAGCTGGAGTCATGCAGTGGAGCAAGAGGAAGCCAGCTCTGTGAGGAGCCAGGGCTGCAGAGCTGGGAGCAGAGGGGCCTGTTGGTGGATGCAGTGCAGGAGCCCAGGCTCCTCCTGTGTGCAGGCAGGACCAGAAACCACCGTCTTCCCCTTCTTTCTTTAGGGCGGGACAGGTATCAGTGTGGGGTTCAGGAATAGACAGGAGGGGTGTTGGACATCCCAGAACTAAGATGCAAAGTGTAGAAAATGCCATCCACAGGGACCACCCACCTTGAGTGGTCAGAGCACCTAGGCTCCATTACAGATGAGCTGAGTGACCTTGGGCAAGCTGTTTGACCTCTCTTACTGCAGTTTCTACATCTGTAGAGTGGGGACTAGCCTCTAATCATGAGATAATTCTCTTAATGTTAGATTGGGGGGGGCTTTTTCTTTTCATTGTATGACTTTGTGTGCTGTTTGATTTTTCTAAATTCTGTATAGGCATAAGTTTGATTTTAATAATAAAATAGATATTTGGAAACATTCATGAAATACTATGTGAGTATGTCAGTCTCTGCTTTATATTCTGGTGGCAGAAATGGTAACAACGGTTTTCTGGAGCCCTGAGCTTCTTCTACCCAAGTCCTTATTCTGAGGCTGTGACACCCAGGCATTCCCAGGAAGGCCTTCATAGAACTGAAACAGCTCCTCTGTGTTGGAGCCTAGAAACACGTGCTTGGAGGGAGCTCCTCTGTTCCAGCCTGGGGCCCGTGGGGCGGTTGGGGAACAATCAGGAGACCCTGTGCTTTATGGCCCTGGGTGGTGCATGAAGTCTTCCCCACTTGGGCTTCATAAATTATTCTGTGGGATCCATTAGAGCTGGGTGGGGAGCAAGAGAGTGATTTTTATGGGTGATTTACACATGGCCTTTGTCTGAGATCCCACATGTTGCCAGCTGGACAGCGGCTTCTGGCTGCTTCCATGGCAAAGCCTTGGCCCAGAGGGGCCCCCACAGTGTGAAATCACACCACACGACCTGTGGCTGGGCAGAGGGGCTCCAAGACCCCACAAAGAGGTCTCCTCCAGCAAATCCAGGAAGGAGGTAAAGTCAGGCAGCCCCGTCTCTTCATCTGTTTTCGGGAGGACTTGGAGTTTAGTCTCCTGTGGTTGACATGGCTTGTCCCACTGGAGTAAGAGTCCTCTCAGGAAGAATCATGATTTTGGAGCCAGCTGTGCCTTTGAGATCATAAAACCCAGCTTTGGATTTTACTGGGGGAGAACAGGCTCAAGACCTTTCTGAGGATCACATAGTAAGTCAGTAGCAGGGCTGAGACCAGGTCTCTTTCTCCTACCTCATGTTGCCCCTTTGGACCAAGGGGAAGGGGAGCTGAGGGTGGGAGAGACTGGTGACTCTCCCTGCCTAGAGGGCAGTCTTCTAGAGACCCTGAGCTTGTGGGAATGTAGTCCTCCTGTCTAGGTGGGGTGTCTGAAGTTGCCTTCCTAGCCTGGACCCCCTACCCCCACCCCCACACTGGGCTTGATGCTGCTGGGATGTCCTGGCGCCTTCCCCGAGACTGTCTGGTGTGGCCCCGGGTTGCCAGGGCACTCAGCTCCATGGCCTCCTTCCTGGGTTTGCTGTGTGAGAATGACTCCACCCTCGCAGCTTCTGTTGATGGTGGCAGCAGCTGGGCACTGTGTGCTCATGGCTTCAGCTCCATCAGTGTCCCATCTGGTGTGGGGGGAGGGGGAGGCCTGGCCTTGGTAGTGTGCTTGTGCCCCTCACTGGCTGCGTGGCCTTGAGGGAGTCCCTTTCACTGAGCTTTTCCAGGGGCTGTTGCTTGTCCTGGGGGGATTTTAGGTCTTGATGGTATGGAGGCGTGTGCGATGCCTCCCTCCTGCCTCTGCCTCTGTCTTACTGCTTCTCCACGTGGGCTCATGCCTGAGCATCCGTGGAAGACGGACGTACATCTTGAGGCTCTTTGTAAGTTTTGAACAAGAGGACCCACATTTTCAGTCTACCCCGGGCCCCTGGAATTAGGTAGCTGGTCCTGCCCCTACCCCCAGCTGGTCTCCACTGCCCCTTTTGCAGCTCAGATGGTTGACTGGGGAGCACTGGGGCAGATACTTCTGGATGGTGGGGGACACTTGCTGGCTGGGGTGAGACAGGGTAGGATCGACCTCCAGAGACTGTGAACTTGGCAAAGCTCTTCTTGGCAGCTCACAGGAGGTTTCTGTGGCTTTTATCCCTTTGTTCTCCATTTAGGCTCCCTATATTCTGCTAATTTCTTGCCCCTTTCCCCAAAGCTGCTGTTTTTGGGACAGGTTTTATGGGGTTCACCATTACAGTAGTTAGGATAGGCTAGGTTAGGTAGCAAAATAACCTGGAAATCCGGTGGTTTAATACAATGTTTTATTTCTTGTTTGTGCTTTCTGTCCATCACAGGTTGGGGGTGGGGATTCTGCTCCATGCAGTCACTCAAGGTCCTCAGCTGAAGGAGGCTCTGTCCCTTATACCCCTACCGGCTGGGATTACACAGTCTCTCTTGATTGCTCTGCAGGAGAGTGGCATGAAGGAGGGTTCCCCAACTGCTCTTTTATGCTTCAGCTTGAAAGCAGCATGTATCACTTCTGCTCGTTAGCCCAATTGGCCAGAATTAGTTCTGGGGCTCCATCTAACTGCAAGGGGGCTGGAACATGGTGTCTTCTACTTCCAGGAAGAAGAGAAGAAACAGATATTGATGAACACAGATATGTCTAGTAAAGTGGCCCCAGAGACTTTTGTCAAATAGGTGAATAAATGGAAGGAAAGAGAACTACTTTGCCCACATCTCTTCATCTAGAA
Organism: Ursus maritimus; assembly: GCF_017311325.1. Taxonomy (NCBI): domain Eukaryota; kingdom Metazoa; phylum Chordata; class Mammalia; order Carnivora; family Ursidae; genus Ursus; species Ursus maritimus. The sequence continues at coordinate 14,871,780 of NW_024426774.1, read as the reverse complement.
AAAATTGTGTTTAATCTTCACCTGAGAGTATGTCCAGTGTCTGCTGATGGTTTACTAGATGTAAAGCCCTCAGCCAGACTCTCAGTATCCCTTGTGGCAGAAAGACACTACCCATCTCCTATCGTGGGGTCTCGAATGTCAGTGACCCAGGCCTTTCCTAGGTGTATAGGGGATCTGCTGGGGTTGAGCAAAGTCAGAGCAGTGGTACTGATACAAAGTGGGTGCTTAGTATCTGTGGGTGTAGATTGTTGGCAAACTTTAATTCTGATAAACTTAAAAACAAGTGTAACCGGTATGAATTTGATACATGACATTTGGATGTAAGAAATGTCATATTTATTTTTCTAAATCAAATTTGGCTTAGCCCCCTGGCTCCTGGGATATCTAATCTTTGTCATTATTTATGTCCCCATCACTCCTGTCCTCCTTCTCCTCTTTTCTCTTCTTCACTGCTGCAGGGATGGATAAGGATGGGCTACAGAGAAGTGGACTGTGATCTCCTTTTTGCCATTTGTCCTCGCCCAGGACTGTGGCCCACTTGGAGACGGGAGGTCCTCAGGTAGCTGATTCCCTCTGTGCTACCCTCAGAATGGGGGCCTCACTGTGGCTCAGGGACTGTGCGTCTCAGCACTGGGCACGGTGGCAGTCGTGAAGCTAATCCTGCAGCTATGCCTGAGGTGGACCCTGTCCTCCTTCCCCCAAGCCTCACCACCCGAGAGCCCTGGTCTGAAGCCCCTGATCTGTGGAACGTGCTGGCTCTCAGCCCCACTGCCACTTGTTTGGGGGGCCTGCCTGCCAGCCTGTCTCCATCAATTCCACCGACACTCAGAGGTATTAGCCACCAGCCACAATGTAGCCAGAAGATTTAATTATGAGTTACCTCATTTCATTCACATTTATGTGGCCAAAGCCCATCGCAGACAAAACACCAATAAAAGCCCAGGCCCAGAGAAACGCAAGGCTGTAGAGCAGAGGAAGCAGGGCCCAAAACTTGTGTCTTTTTTTTCTTTTCCTTTTTTGGCGAAAGAGAGAATGAAACAAGTTTAAGAACAATGTATAGTCCACATTTGATGGCTATAGAATGTGTATGGCCTTCAGCTGCTTCCAGCAAATTATTCATGATCTATTTGAGCATTAGCTAGATGCTGACACCATGTCTCCATAAACTGACTCAGCCCCTGCATGGGCCCTGTGTGGGGCCTTCAACTTGGGGCCTTGACAGGGTCCCATACCTGAGCCAGCTAACTCCCCTTAGGAGCAACTCTATGCTCACATCCACGGATGGGCCCTGGAAAGTGAAGCATTTGCAGGACCTTGAAGTGGGCCCCAAAACTGAGCTTGAGGACATGGGTGCCATCAATTTTTCCTGGGAACAATCTAGTCCAGGCACCCGCCCAGGCCCCAGACACCCCGGCCAAGCCCGGATTGTGTGTGATTTCCATCTGAGGAAAAGAGCCCATCTATTTGCATTTCTTATGGTTCACAACTGGGGAGTAATTGTCCCTCACCTCACTTGCAGTCTCGCTGTGCAGCGCTTTTACCCTAAAGTGGTCCTAAAGCTTGGGCGAATTGGAACTCTGGCCCATCATTCAGGAGATTCCTATAGCCCCTTCTGTGACCTTTGCCAATTTGCTTCTCTCTTTGGGCCCTGGTTTTATTTTGTCTTTCAAAAGGCAGGAGGTATCCAAAAAAAAAAAAAAAAAATCTTTTTTAAAGATCTGCGGGAGCCATTCTTCAAACAAAAAACTCCATATATAGAATAGATAACCTCTGAATTGATCGTTTGAGAGAGCGGGACAGGGACAATGCTGCTTATTCCCCCGATCCTACTTTGCCCCCACAGTCTGCTCCCCTGACATCTTGTAAAGGACTCTGTACCCTGCAGGACTCCATCCAGCATCATTTGAAAACCACCAGGGTGGGTCATCTGTAAGGACACAGTGCTAGCCGACATTCGGATTCTTACCTCATCCTTACCTCAACAGAACAAAATAAAACCAAAATGGCTACAGAGCTCCCATAAGATCCAAGAATTGAGGCAGAGAAAATGTAGCCAGTGTCTTCATGAGAGTTTTCTCTTTCTCTTCTGTGGTTTGAAGCATTATGTGTTGACCACCGGATGGCCTCCATTCTCTGGGCCTTGCCTTATCAGCCAGGTAGGTTTGTTCTGGCCTTTGGGAGGCCTGCCTCTCCTGGTCATCCCTCTACTGACCTAAGGGAGCTGTCAGAGCTTCCTGTGACTTGGAAGGGCCCAGGCCTTGAAACTCTCAGGATGGAACACTTGGGGTATATTGTCAAGGTTTTCCATCTCCTCTGGAGGGGCCTCCAACCCCCACCAGGGCAGGAGTAGCTGAAGGGGGGAGGTGAAATGGGGAGTACCAGCAGCTGGGGATTCAGGAGGGCATAATTGTTCTTTTCAGATTCTAGTTGGGTGAGGACCATCTGCTTAGTTCATAGTAGATGATTAATAAATATTTGTGGAGTAAATGAAAGTGGGGCAAAATAGGAAAGCAGATTTCAACATACGAAGAAAATGTCTAGATTGCAGTCATTCACAGGTCTTGGCCACTGGTGGTACTGACTCAGTGGTCGATGGTCCTGTGGCAGAGACTCAACGCTCAGAACACTGGATGGGGCTTGTACTTGAATTCTTCCCAGTCTGCTTTTTCCCCTTACCTCCCCCGGCATGGAGGTCTTAGAATCCAGAGGAAAAGATGGCCCACTTTGGCTATCGCAAGTGCCTGGACAAGGTGACTTTCTTTGTCCCAGGAAAGCTGCCTTACTCCTGCCCAATTAGCCTGGTGAGGACTAGCCTAGGGAAATCTCCCCTTGTTAATGGTGTGGAGACTGAGCGGACAGAGATGTGTGTGTCCTGGGAGGCTCAGCCTGGAATGCTTCACTGCAGGCTCCAATCATAGGGAGCCCCCCATTGGGCGGCCTAGTTCCCTCACTGGGTCAGTGCGGTAGATTTTGCTTTGCTAGCCTCATGTTGCAAGTGAGTTTTCAATTTCTGAGCTGGGAGGGAGGCCTGGCATTTTAACTTGGCTTTTCTTGGGTGAGGAGTTGCAGCTAGGTTGTCGGATGTACCTGGACTAGGAGGTTTCCTTTCTGACAACAAGCTACTTGCTCCGTGATGTTTGGGGCTGTCCATCAGTACCCTGAAACTTGGTGGAGCTGGACAAGAATCTCCTAATGGCCTTGAAGAGATCTGGATTTGGAAAGGCCCTCAAAGCCCCCTCCTTCCTCCCTTGCCCACTAGAGAAACTCCTAGTGCGATCTCTGGCAGGTGGCCGTCCAGTACTAGGGTCTACCTAGTAGAGATCTCCACCTTTTGAGATGGCCCATTACACTCTGCACTGAGAAGATAGATACGGATGCATCTTGTAACCTGAAAAAGGATATAGATATGGCAGGTATGACACCCCTATAACTTCCCAATAACCTGTAGCTATTCCTGGGTCCTGGCTCTGCCTTCTAGGGCCCTGAAGCCTGCGTTGTGCTCCCTCTGACCTAAGAAAGCCCTTCAGGATCTATAGGCAGCAAGGACCCTGCCCAGATCCTCAGCCACATCTGGGGCTGTGTGATGCTGTGAATCAGGACGCTCTCCTCCTCTTCTCAGGGAGGGCTACCAAGGCCCCCCAACAAGGAGCAGTCTCCCCTCCTGGTATTGTTATTGTGACAGGATTGGAGCCCCAGGGGAAGGGTGCAGCAGGCTTTGGGCTCTAACCAGAGGGAGTGTCTTTTCCAGGAGCCCTGGGAATCTTGGACTCTACCTGCTCCTGGCATTGGAAGGGGCTGACATGCTCTCATCCACTGGGGTAGCCTTTTTGGTTTGGGCCCTGTCTTCAAAAGCATCATCTAGTCAAATGTTGGAAAGCAGCTAAGGCTTTGCTCAGATTGGTGGAAGAAGGTAGGAGCAGGAAGGGGCAGAGCTCAGTATTTATTAACTTCCTGTGGTATGCTGGATTCTTTCATGTAGTGGCCCATTCAGCGCTCACCTAACTCCATGGGCTAGTGGTGTTCTTATTTCACTAGTTGGTGTTGACCCTTGGCCACAGTGGAGTTTAGATTGAACTTAGGACCACCTGACTCCAAAGCCTGTGTTCTCAGTTGCTGTACCAGCCTAGCTTCATGGTCCAGCTCTGCATTGCTTAGGACAGACCTGCCTTCTCTCTGGGCCTCACGTTTCCCATTTAGAAAATAAGGAATTGGACTCATACCCCCTTAGAGAGCCATCATCTGTGAATCTTACCATGGAGTTTTCCTGAAACTGACTGAAGCCTGCAGGTGTTTTGGGAAGCATCAGACCCTTTCTGAGTGGACAGCATCATGTTCTAGAACTTTCTGGTCCGGAGAACAGGCAGTTGCTGGGTTTTCTTCTTTCACCATTGGTGTGTTTCCCAATCATAAAATGATCCTCAGCATCCTCTGTTGGCAATGTGCCTCTCTCCCTAAGCTGGAGAATACCCCAACTGGCTTATCCTCTGTGCCCACAGTGGGTCTCCTGGGCTGGCAGTGTTGGCTATACACTGAACTCGAGGAGCCTTTCAGAGCCAGAAGAGCCCCAGGGCAGAGCTGATGAGTGGATTTGCGGCTTGTAGGTACAAGTGTATGAAGGCTGGACATCTGGGGTGCAGGCACTCCTGTCTGGGAAAGAAGATACACTCAGGCAGGGCTCAGCTCAGAAGCCAGGAAACATGGCCCCTGGTCAACTCCCAGTAAAAGACCTTCTTGTGGGGATCCTCTGGCGGGAAGATGCATCTTGGTGCTAGACGTTGGCTGGGTTTATGCCTTTGCTGGCTTTAGGATATGCTTAGTGAAAAGCCACCAGTTAAGAGCGGAGCCCACAGGAGCCTTTTGGCCCCAGCTCCTCCTTTTACTTCCCGGAGTTCTACCTCTAGAGGGAGCTTGCTGGAGCTGACTGGGGCATTGATTCCTCTGTGTGTTTGAGGGCTTTGGTGTTTAACAGGCACACGTTTGTTGTTGCAGACATGTACCCAGGGCATAGGTGCCAATTGCAAACTCCATCACATACCTGGGTTCAGTGAACCAGACCCTCTCCTGTAGGCAGATGTCCTTGTGGGACAAGGTGACTTGCTTTAACTCTGCACCTGGTTTTGCCAGTGGGAAGAGGGACATTAACTCTTGGCATAACTAAAATGATTTTTCACGATGATGGGCTTCTTAGTGTGTGTTTAGTGAGAGTCCATGAGCAGGTTCAATATCCCATTTACAGGTAGTTGCGAAATCAGAGGTGTCCCAGCTGCAGGCGGAGGCTGAGCTCACAGGGGCGTGCCCATGTATGTGTGCAGGAGTCATACATCAGGGGCTGGTTGTGTGGGGTGCTGTCTAAGTTGTTATCCATACTCATTGATACGTATCCATCATACTTGGGCCCAGTCCCACAGCTTCCATTTGGACCTGGACTCCATGTGACATTTGTTGCCAAATCTCTGTCATGTGTGATCCTCTGTAGAGCTTTCTGGCTTGGTGGGGGAAGGTCACCCAGCAGGAACAGCTTCCTGGGAGGCTGTACAGAACTCCTTCAGGCCCCTTTCCTGGCCATTGGCCAGCCCGGGTTGGAGGGAAGGGGCTTTGAAAAGGCTCTTGCCTGTTGGCCATCCAGTATGCCTGAAAGGATACCAGCCTGATAAGTGAAGTTGCAATAAATCAAGACCATGTGGTCGGCTCCCCCTCGAGATGCTCCCTGTTAAAGAAATTGGTGGGTGGGAAACATTTTTGGCAATCAGCCCTGAAGCTTCTCTTATATCCTCTTTCTCTTTACTCTTCAACCCTCAAATCTGAGAGTCATATGGTTTATTTTTAAAACAGAAACAGCCAGGGACTCTCAGGTCTCAGGGGCCAAGAACATCGCTTCCCATCATTCAGGTCTAGCCTGGGAGCAGAACATATCCCTGGTGTGAATGCTGCAGAATTTGGTGTCATGAGGCTTGGAGTGATGGGTGGGGGGAAGTGGGGGCATCTTTTGTGCTTATAGTGGGTCAGATGATGTAGGAAATCTTAGACTTTGTGTGCCGTGGCATTGGGAAGGGAACTAAAGCCCCAGAGAGGAGGAACTGGCCAACATTGTCAAGGGAAGCAGACCCAGGATTGGCTCCTACCCTTAGGTCTCCTGCTTTCAATTTAGGCTTCTTAACATTGAGGAGACTTGAAGTTTGCTTTGGAGTTTGGTTTGAAAAAGAAAAGCCTTAGAGAAAGAAGGGAAAGGAAAGCCCTTCGGCCATAAAAATGGGAGAGGGAATTCTGGGATGATGGGAGAAAGGAAGTCTAAATGGCCAAGAGAATTTGCTTGATATGTGAGGGCATTGCAGGATCTTAGCGTCATGGGGATGGCTGAGGTGGGGTGAGTCAGGAAGTACTTGGATCAAGCCTGGCAAAGGATCACATTTAACTCCATAAAATGGCTGTTTCAAGGGGAGGATGACTGGTGATCCAGGACCCTGTTCTACGACAGTTTGCGTCACGGGGAGCCTGGTGCTCATGTTCAGTGGGTCATTGATTGTTAGACAGATCATACCTTTGTACCGATGTTTAGGAATGTGTTCTAATTCAACAGTGGATTAGGACGAACTGGCATGTGAGTTTGTGAACATTCCTGGCTCTTTCTAAATTGTGCCCAGCTCTGCAGAAAAGGAAGTGGGTGAGCAGGGAAAGCACCCTGGACCCTGGGGCTTGAGTTTGAGCTCTGCAGCTTCCTCCCCCAGTGACTGTGGGTACATCTCTTCCCTTCCCCACATCTTCATTTCCTTATCACTTGCTGGTGATGGCCCTCCTTGCCCATAGTGGGGCCTATTGTTTTGTCTGCCCAGCTCTTATTTCCCTGCTCTTCTGATAATGATTCTCTATTCCTTATGGCAGGGACTCTCCTCCATGTTATTTGAATGGTCTTGGTGGAGGCCGCCAATATACTTCCTCTCCTCTCACCTCTGCTGACGATCATAACAGGATCAGTGGGTTTATCCCACGCTTCTGGGTGTTGTCATTTGATAGGAGTGTGTTGTAAAAGCGCATGACCAGAACTGTTCCTAAACACGTTTGAGATGCCCATGTGGGAAGTCCCAACCAAGAAGTAACTGAGGGAGCCCTGGGGGTGATGCTGCTGAGTCCCTGTAGGTCGTGGTGGAGGTAGAAGCGAAGAGCCGCCATTCTGTTGTTATTGATGTGACCAGGCATCTGCCATGGGCTGGTGAGGCCTGAGATGGGACCGAGTTACCATTTGGATTATATCCATTTGGGTTCTTTTGCTTTCCAGGGATAGAAATCCCACTTAAGCAAAAAGAACTTATCTCACTTCTCTGAAAAGAGCAGAGTTGGGCTGGTTTCAGGCTTGGCTTCAGGCAGGACCTTATTCAGTCAGCGTCACCAGGATTCGGCACGTTTCTCTCTCTCTCTCTCTCTCTCCCTCTCCTTTTCTATCTCTTTCAACTTTGCTTCCTTTGGGCTGACTCCATCTGGACGTGGAATCCCTCCCTCAGGGTACTAAATGGCTGCCTTAGCTCCCAAACTTACATTTCCTCAGATTCAAGGCCAGCAGGAAATAGCAGCAGTCTCTTTCCTAGAAACTTGAGTCACCTTCTCATTGCCTCTCACTGGTTTGGACTGGGTCCTGTATCTGTCCCCAGATTAATGTGATGTGATGATCTAGTTGGCTTAAGCTTATGTTATAGGCTTTAGTCCTGATTATGGAGTGAAGCCCACCAAAACCCAACATCTAAGAGTTAGTGAGAGGATATGGTTGTCAGCAGAAGGGTGACTAGATTCCAGGTGGCAAAACCCACCAATGTCTCTACCATAAATGGTTAGCACCCACAGGTTGCTCAGAGCATCTCAGGGTAGCTCATGTCCTCTTCTTCATCGTGGACACTGTTAAGTATTAGGAATAAGGTGTTGGACACCTCTTATGAGGTGATTACAATTTGGTTTCCAGGTGAAAAATAATGACCACTGAAGAATGCCAAAAGCTACTACTGGTGGTAGACGCAAACTGAAGTGGGTTAAGAAAATAAGTGTTCTTAGAAGCTTTGGACACATTAGAAGATGGAATGTTGAATTCAGCAGAGGCTTGCACCAATGGTGTAAATGAATTCGCCATGTGTTTTATGTGAAGACAGGAACAGGCACTTCCTAAAACCATTTCAGCAGCTTCTGTAACTGGTTCAAAATGGTTCACCAATTGGTAGAAAACTAAGGAAAGCTGAGAAAGCAGTTACTTGTGATTCAGGAGAAAGCCAGAATCCAGTACAAACATTTTTGTGTATCTTTGACTCTAGAGGGTTCACAACATCTAGAAATGCATTTCTCAGGCATGTCAAGGGCCCACCCTTCCTTCCACCTTGCCCACTGCAGAACCAGCCCTGGCATCATAACTGAAGACCATCTGGTAGTAGACTCTATTGTTTTTGCCTCCCCAACATTCATTTCTTGTACTTGGAGTCTCCCTTAAGCCTGTGGGTGCTGGCCAGGTCATCTGGTTGATGTTGAGGTCACTTAGGGACTTTGGTTGGAGATAATCATTTGCCTGGCACTGAAGTTTTTGATGAATGAGTGTGATAGGGAATGGTAGTGAATAGATTGCCTGAAGGTATGAACCTCCAAAGAGCCGGATTTATACAAAACAGAGTGAAGAAGTATTGCTCTGGAAGAGCCTGAGATCAAGGAACATGTGAACTCCACCTCTTGAACTTGAAGATAAGCAGCTTCCTCTGGAGGATGCAGCAGGGGAAGTGCTGTTCTTGGGGATGGGGAGCCATGTGCCCCGTGACTATTTGCAGATGACCACAGCCTTGGGACTAGACATACTTATTGGACAGCAAGTCTAGCCAAGTGTGGTCAGCCCTTTGAACATCTGCCATGGATACACTGTTCCCAGCACCTGCCCGACATCTCCTCTGTGCTCTTGCCAATGGCCAGGCCCCCCAGAAGTCCCTGCACAATGTTCCTACATGTTTGATGTCCCTGAAAGAAGAGGGAACACATAATCATGATTTAAAAATAAACAGCAGAAGACAAAGTATTTTGGTTCTTGGCTTTACCCTAGGCTGGTGAAGTCATCTCTGAGCAGACTTGCCACAGCGTACTTGGAGGCCTCTGAGGTTTGGCAGTGTTTCGGCTTTGTTGGGAGAAGGCTGGGCCTGTTCACAGATGACAGCGTCCATTTCAACCACAGTCATGATGAAGCTGGGGCAGGACCTTGAGCTGGCAGAGCGCTGCCATGGGCTTTCCCCTTGCCGATCCGGTCTGCCTCTCTGTCTTCCTGTCATTTTTTTTTTCTCTTTTGGGGATAGGACAAAGCATCCCCACTGTTGACCAGAGAGAAACTTCACTGGTTCTGCCAAACACAGGCCAAACCTGTGCTGGGTGCTTGGTGGTGCTTCAGGATCACGCATACAAATGCACGAGGGAAGAGGCAAAGTTCCAGTGCTAAAACTAAGCTTTGGAACATAGGTCATCTTTATGAAACAGGAGCCTTGGAAGGGGATGATCATGGAGATGACTTCTATCATGGAGGGCTTTGGGAGTCAAAGCCGCGAAAGGGAAAAGTATGGCGGCAGGAGGCATGGTGTCACCAGAGACATTGAATCAATGTGTTATTCTCCCCAGAGCTTAGACCACTGAGCCTGGAGGAAAGGTTGCAGTATCTGTGGGTTATTTAGAAGTATATGGGTCTGGTATAATAAACTTATATCAGTTTACTGTCCTGTGAAACCAGATTAAGATCTGAAGCCAGATGACAAACTGGGAAGGATATTTGCAATGTTAATGATAGGGCTACTAAGCCCAATATATGCAAGCCCTTTACCAAACAAAAGGAAAAAGAAAAACAAACCACATGGACAAATGGACAAATAAATTGAATAGTAAATTTACAAAAAGAAGAAATAAAGTGGTCGGAGCATGTAAAAAGGTGTTCAACCTTGCTAATGATGAAAAAATATGAGTTAAAAATTGAGATATCATGTTGTGCCTATTGGGGAAGGTAAACAGATTGGGTTAAAAAAATAACAGTAATAGTCAAGGTGTTGAGAAATATTTAGTTCAAAAGAGTATGGATTAGTACAACCTATTTGCAAGGCTTTTGACAACAAGTATCAAGACATAAAATACCATATACTTTGACCTAGAAATCCTGCTTTACAAAATTTAGCATAAGAAGGAAACTGAGTGGGGAAAGTTGTACGAGAATGCACTAGAATATTCATTAATTTCTGATTAATAGAAAACTGGAAAAACTCCTAAATGTCCATTATTAAGGGATCAGTTGACTGAAGTGTGGCTCATCCTGCAAAGGAAAATATGCGGTCATTAAAAAGTGATAGTGTAGCTTCAATCAATTTGAAAGAAAAGATATTCATGACATGTTTTTGAGTGAACAAAACAAAACCACCTCAGGATGTAACCACTCCTCTAGTTGGGTCTTGCCCCAAAGTGGGCACATGCATTGACTCACAAACCAAACTGGGATGCTGTGGTCCAGGTGAGCAGCCAGTTAGTGGCATTTTTAGCAAGTATGTTCTCAGAAACTCAGGGACAGAGGAGAGGCTGGGTGGTGTCCAACTTCCGTGTACCTACAGAAGATGACGTTCTGAGGGAGGTGAGTGGGGTGGGAGAACTCTGGTCCACGTGGGATCAAGTACCAGTGTGTATCCTGTATTCCACTCTTGTGATTTTTGGAAATGCAACTGTTTTTTCTTTTTTAAATTTAATTAATTAATTTTTTGGGGGGAGGGGCAGAGGCAGAGGGAGAGAGAAACTTAAGCAGACTCCATGCTTAGTGTGGAGCCTGACTTGGGGATTGATCTCACAACCTCAAGATGATGACCCTGAGATCACGACCCAGAGATCACAACCTGAGCTGAAACCAAGAGTCCAGCCTTAACCACCTGCAACACCCAGATGCCCCTGGAAATGCAAGGAGGGACCTTATGGTCAATTGCTGAAAAGTCTCCTCTTGTGTGTATATATCCCTGTCTTACGGGTGCAGGGCTAAGGGCACAGCCTGTGGGGCCAGGCAACCCAGGAGGAGACGCTGGCTGCACCACTTACTAGTCCGGGGCCTTGGGTAGGTGACTTCACCTACCTGTCACCAGCTGTAAAACACAGTGCCTGGCTCATCTGAAGTGCTGTGTTTTCTATCATTTTTTTTTTTGCTTTTTTCTAGTATCTTTTTCTTAACTGACCATAAAACACAATCCATTTTGGATACCATTTTTAAAGGAAGTAATTGAATTATTTCTCTTTAAAGTGAAACTGATTATGTGGAATCCCTAAAATTTTTCTGTTTTTAAACCCTGACCATGAACAAGATTGAAATTTATATGGTCTTTGAGCACTTTCTTTTCTGGGGGTGAGAGGTTTATCTTGCATTCTTGTTCAGTCTTCACTCACCTTCCTACCCCGTGTCTCAGTAGCATTGGATGCAGCTGGTCACTGCCTCTTGTATAAAAAACCTTTCCTCATTTGCTGTCTGGGTCACAGGCTCTCAGCCCTCCCGCCCACTGCCTGGCAGTGCCTTTACTGTTTCCTTGTCTTTTGACATCCAGACACTGGAGTGCTTCTCTTCTCTATTCACATGTTGCTTTGGGGATCTCACCTAGTCTCATGGCTTTGATACCTTCTTTGGGCAGGATGATCCTCTGTCCTGGTTTGCCCAGCAGAGTTCTGGGGTTTCCCATGTCACTTGGCATAATTAGCACTGCCTTTCAGTCTCAAAGAGTCCCAGTTGGAAAGCTGTATATGTTTACCCTGTCTATAGGCTGATGGCCCCTCAGGTTTTTATCTCAAGTCCTGACCTCTGCCTCCGCACTCCAGACCTAAATATGCAGCTGCCTAGCATATCACCATTTGATTAGCTAATTGGTATCACAAAAGAGACACGTCCAAAAATCTACCTTTTAATTTCTCTTCCAGACCCACACTTTATACGTTCTTATAAATGATGTCTTCATTCTTCTGGTTGCTTGGCCAAAATCCTTGACTTCTCTATTTCTCTCAGACCCTATGTCTGATCTGCTGACAGATCCAGTGGGTCGTATCTCTGGTGAGTGTTCAGAACCCAGGTAATACTCTTCTCCATCACCTGGGCGACCACTCTAATCCAACCACTGGCATCTCTCACTGGAGTATTGAGAAGCCTCTTGGCTCCCCGTTTCCACGCTTGTCGTTTATACATACTCTCCGCACAGCAGCAGAGAGATATTTTAAAACATGCCAGGTTGTGGCAGTCTTCTGCTCAAAATTCTCCCATTGACTTTGCATGATGTAGTAGGTAAAATCCCTAATCCTTGCATGATTCAGGCCCCTGAGATCTGACCTCTCTGCCATCATTTACTCTTCTTGCTCACTCATCTGCATTTCAGCTACATTATCCATTCTGCTGTTTCTCATACTGGCATGCTCCTGCCTCAGGACCTTTGCACCTGTTGTTCTTTTTGCCTGGCATTCTCTTCTCTAATTTATCCAATGGCTCACTCTCTCACTGTTCTCAGGTCTCTGTTCAAATCTTTTCTTATCAAAAAGGTCTTCACTAAGTATCCTGTAAGACAGACTTCCTTCATTACTCTCTCCTGAGACTTTCTTATTCATAAAACTTATCAGCATCTGATGTATTATAGGATAACTTTTTTTTTTAATTGTCTGCTTTCCCTGACTAGGATATAACTTCATAAGGCCAGGATTTTAACCGCTTTATCTGCAGTGTGTAGAACAGCGCCTGGAATGTAATAGGCACTCATTAAAATTTGTTGAGTAGATTCAGAAAGTACATACCAAGCACATAATATGTTTTTTAAAATATTTATTTAGGCATTCAAGAATTTCTTACAGCAGTGCAGTATTTTAAAATTTTCATTGAGGAGTTTTGCCATACTGTTGTTTAATTTGTTTCTAAATGTTTTATATTTTTTGACATAATAATAAATGAAAGTTTAACTTCATTTTCTAGTTGTTTGATGCTAGTACATAAAAGTGCAATTGGTTATATGTATTGATCTCATATCCTCTGGGATTGTTAAACTCATTTATTTCCTCTGGTAGTTTCTTTGGTTGAGTCTTTAAATTTTGATAATTAAACAATCGTGCCCTCTGTGAAAAGCGAGAACCTTACTTTTCTCTTGCCAGTCTTTATGAGTTTTATTTCTTTTCTTTATTGCGCTGGCTAGGACTTCTAGTATTATGTTAACTAGAAGTGTTGAAAGTGGACATCCTTATTACTGATGTTAGGGAGAATGGTTTCATCACCAAGTGTTTGATACAAATCTCATGGAAAAGTGTTTCCTCATTAAGTATGGTGCTAGCTGTAGGGTGGGGTTTGTTTGTTTTTGTTTTCATTTGTAACTGCCCTTTATCAAATTGAAAAAATTTCCTTGCATTCCCCATTTGCTGGTCATTTTTGTTTTAAACTTGAATGGATTTTGAATTTTGACAAATGCTTTTCCTCCATTTTTGGAGATAAATCACATAGTTTTTCTCTTTTATTCTGTTGATATGGTGAATTTCTTTGATTTTAGAATGCCAGATCAATCTTGCACTCCTCGTATAAACCCACTTGTTCGTGATGAATTATCTTTTTTATACGTTGATGGATTCTGCTTGCTAATATTTTGTTAAGGATTTTTGCATTTGTGTTCATGGAGAAGTTTTCTTGTAATTTTTTTTTGCAGGCTTTGGTATATCAGAGTAGGCTAAGCTCATTAAATGAGCTGGGAAGTGTTCCTTTCTCTTTTTTTCTGAAAGAGTTTACATATGACTAATATTATTTCTTGTTTCAATATTTGATAGAATTCAGCAGTGAAATCATCTGGAGTTTTTCATTCTGAGAACGGTTTTGATAACAAATTGTATCTCTTCAACAGATATTGGGCTACTCAAAATTTCTATTTCACCTTGTGTTCATTTTTGACAAGTTGTGTTTTTCAAGGAATTTGTCCATTTTATCTAAAGTTGTCAAATTTATTCATATACTATGGTGCATAATATTCCATTGTTGTCCTTTTGATGGTAGGGGGCCCGTAGCAATTTTCCTTCTGCATTTCTGAGACCGGTAATGTCTATTTTCTCTCCTTTCTCCCTATCCTTCCTCTGGGGGGCATATCACTTCTATCAGTCTTCTCAAAGATAAAATTTTTGGCATTGTTTTTCTATTTTCTGTTTGATTGCTATTCTTATTTTTATTATTATTTGCCTCCTATTATTTTGGGTTCCATTTGCTCTTCTTTTTTTTAGCTTAAAGTGAAATGTTGTATCACTGTTTCTTCACCTTGTTTCCTTTCTAATATAAGCATGTGAAGCTATAAAATGTCCTCTAAGTACTCTTGCATTGCATCTCACAAATTTTGAGAGATTGTGTATTCATTTTCATTCACTTCAGAATGTTCTCTAGTTTCCCCTGTGAATTCTCCGAAGCTGATTTAAAAGGGGATTATTTAATTGCCAAATATTTGGGGGCTCTTCTATCTTCCATATTATTGTTTAATTTTGTTGTGGTCAAAGAACATTCTCCATAATAGTTTAATATTTTGAATTTATTTAGACCTGTATGGTCCAGCCTATGGTGACTACTCAGTGTGCATTTGAAAAGACTGTGTGTAGGCTGCAGCAGCTGGGTGCAGTGTGCCGGACGTGTCCGTCTGGTCCTGGTATCTGAGGGTGTCAGTCAGATCTGTTCTACCTGTCCTGCCTTTCTGTTTAATCGTTCCGTCAGTCACTGAAAGAGGAGTAATAAAATCTCCAGCTCTGGTTATTGATTTGTCAATTTTTCCCTTTACTTTTTAAAATTTGGTTTATATTTTTGAAGTTATCAACTGCAGGCACCTTTAGGCTCACTGTGTGAAACTGAACTTTTTATCATAGTAGAATGTCCCTCCTTATCTCTGCTAATACTCGTTGTCTTGGAGTCAATATTATCTGATGTGGCTAGCTGTTTCAGCTTTTTCGTGATGAGTGTGCATGGTTTGTTTTTTTCTTCCCTCTCACTTTCTATCTACTCGTATCTCCATGTTTCAAGTGTAAGTCTTGTAGGTAGTATATAGTTGAGACTTACTTTTTTAGATTCATTCTGACTTACTTGACCTTTTAATTGTAGTGCTTAGTACATTAGTATTTAATGTAATTATTGATATAGTTGGATTCAGATATGCCATTTTGCCATTTGTTTTGTATTTGTCATATCTGTTTCTTTTTATTTTTTTAGAGAGAGAGCAGGGGATGGGCAGAGGGAGAGGGAGAGAGAGACTCTTAAGCAGGCTCCATGGCCAGCATGGAGCCCAACGCAGGGCTGGATCCCACGAACCTGAGATCATGACCTGAACCGAAATCAAGAGTCAGATGCTTAACTGAGCCACCCAGGCACCCCTCTCATATCTGTTTTAAGTTCCACTTTTCTTTTCTTACCTTCTTTTGGGTTAATTGAATTTCTTGGTATTTCATTTTGATTTCTCAATTGAATTTTAGCTATACATTTTGCATTATTATTTTAGTAGTTGCTCTAGGAAACACAATACGTATCTTGAGCTTATTACTTTATAGTTAGAGTTAGTAATATACTACTTTATATAAAAGATAGGGCCTTGCTACAGTACACTTCTATTTACCCAGTTCCCTTTCCAGGCAGAATATAAGTAACGCTTACCTATTAAGGGCAATGTGGGATGCTCTTGCTTCCTGATACAACAAGGTGTGATTGGACTCCTGGTCTTGGGTGGTGATTGGGGAAATTCATTTGGTAATCCAGCCAGCTCTGCTATGGCAAGCACCTTAGCTTATGAAATACACAAAGTCTGCCAGGCCACAAATCAGTGGGGTCACTGGAAAATGAGGGAAATTATATGTCGGGTATATATGAAACATGTGTAAGAAATAGAGGCTGAGAAGTTCTGCTGTACAGTGAATAAGAAGAAGTCTGGATACTCTTTCAAGAATGGTTTTGTCATATATTATTGGTGTCAATTATTCGCTATTTATTGTTTAGTAATGCTTAAAACATTTTTTGGTAGCATACTCTTTATAACAATGAGTTAAAAATCCAAAATGCATGCATAATAGAAAATTAAGTACTGTTTTTGTTTTGTTTTGTTTTGGGCTTTCAAGAAAGTTAATGATTAATGTGTAGCTTGGAAAAAGTGTTTGCTGATACCATGGGTGTAGTAATACCACTGACCACATGGAAACCAGAAGACCCAAACATGTTTGTTGAAGAGGCATCAGCCTCTCAAAAGTTTTGTAGTTAAGTTTGTGCCCAAACATAATTAGGATTAATAGCTATAAAAGGTGTGTTTATATATCATTTTATGACTCATTTAGACCAAATGTCTGTTCTACTAAGTTAATTTCACTCATTTTAAATTCCAAATTTTCCTGGCCATGGATGGAAAGTGAAGTGATAGCAGTGGGTGTGTTGGCTCCATTAACAGAATGATCATGTGAAGCCAGCATTATATCAGTGTCATAAGATGCTTCAAATAGAATATCCGTTAAATTAATTTTGACACTTGTTCAATTTTTCACACAATTTATGGAATCCAAGTAAGCTTTTGGAAATTAATTCTGTCAAAGATGAAATAGCTGAAATGAATGCAATTATGAATTGCTGAGAAGTTGAACATTGAAGGCTTCTTTTTGCAGTTATAATAAAAGTACAAATTTTGGTGGAACACAGTATTATAGAAAAAATAATAGTCTTACTAAATTAAGATGTTTATAGACTAGGAATGTACTTGGAGTTGGTGGGGTGCACATGTAATTAATAACTGTGTTGTTCTATCAATTTAATAAGCTAGAGTTGTACAAAAATGTAATAATTTTATATATATTAAGAAAAACTGAACAACAAAAATTTTATGTCAGAACTGATTTTGAGTACAAAATAATGCTTTAGCATGGAAGTATATACTTTCTCCTCTTGCTGTCTCTCATTAATCAGATTTTACAAATCTTTGAACTTTTAAAGAACTACTTTGTCCATCAGCTTTAGAGTCCTAAAATATTGTTGAGATTTTATATAAACAAATTATCTAAGTTTTGGTTCATTTGTTCAAAACCAGCTGGAAATATTTAATCAAAATTAAATAAATGGCTCACCTTACCACATCAACTTTTGAATCTTTTAGTGAATTGCAGTGATTGAAAACAAATCCTTCAAGCTTTATCTCTATCAAAGCAAGGGAGGAGCTGAAAAAGTGAAATAATGAGAGATTATATGGTGTGAAATATTTAGTATTCAAATTCTTTTGGGGTGTCTGGGATGTCTTGGTTTATGGGAAGAGTCTTGTGATGGTGTTCATATGATAATCATATGATAATGAAGTGAATTTATATTCCAACCTGCAAATGCAGTGAAACGAAGTAGGCCTGTGCTTTTGCAGCATGTAAAACTGGTGAACCACTCAAAAGAACCATAAATAGAGACAACTTATTTGACATGTTTTGTCAAGGAACGCTACTCTGAGGCAAAAGGAAAGCATCTGTGAAAATATTTGAAGTGAAATATTTACTCATTTCAATATAAAAAATAACTGAAATTGACAATATTCTCCATTTAGCCAAATTTTCTCCAAGCTTACCAGACATCTCAGGACCAGGAGGCAGAATGCATTCTAAATTAAAAAATTGCAGTCTACAAAGAAGGGTCAGTTGAGAGTCAGCAATTTCAAATTTGTTAATCGTAACTTGCAACTCTGAAGAAAACTATAGGCAATTTAATGGAAAAATCTAAAATGATAAGATCATATTGAAAAAATTACATTCCTCAGAAAAATTCAGTGATATAATATTAAAGAGCAATATGTCTAAGAAACTGATTAAAATACGTGACTATGTACCAAGAATGAACTGTTTTGCTTCCACTATGTTTTAATGTTCAGATTATCAACATAAAGATTTTTTTAGTTGACGTATGTCATTATGTATATATTATGGTTTTAGAAAGAATTTTACTTTTGAAATTTGGTTTTAAAGAGAACAGTTTCATGGTCCATCAATAAAATAAAATCAAGATGTTAGTCAATATATAAACATTTTTAAAATTTATATAATTTTTAGTACTTTTAGTTCTTCTCGCTCTCAGAAGTGTCACAATTTAGATGGTGTGTTATATGGTGGCCCTTGCTATTGTGCTCATCATTAGCAAGGTTCACAGATATTCCAGTTTTCCACCTTTCAGACCAATAGTAGTTTGGTACTTTCCTGTTCTTTTTGTAATTAGTCATGATTGTGCAGCTTACTTTGGCCAGTGAAATAAGAGCAGAAGTGATATGCGATGTTTTTAAGGGCCAGTCCACGACTTGACCTCTCTCTCCTGCTGCAGTGATCATGGAAGCATGTGTCAAATAGGAGCTTCTGTCAGGGTACAAGCTTGAATGATGATGGCCTGGAGCATAGCTCCCAGCGATGCTGTGTGAGAAACACACACCCACACCCACACATACCCCCCCCCCCGATCTTTGTGGTGTTAAGCCACCGAGATCTTGGGATTATTTGTTTTCATAACAAAATTTAAGCTACCCTCATTGATAAGGCTGTAACTAATAAGTTAATAACTTGATCCAGTAATTAATTAAGACCTCAGTTTGTTCCAAAGGAACTTGGGGACGGTTTATAAACAGCAGGATAAAATAAAAAGACAGATGATTGGGTCCCAGGGTAAATAGAGGAATGAAAAGAAAATAAAGTCTGCAGTTAGGTTTGTCCTCCAAATGCATTCCTATATATTTCCGAGGGGTGGGCCAGCATTTAATTTATAATACAATCTTAGCTACCAAGGGGAATAGAGAATTCTGACCAGTAACAGGATTTGTAAGATAATAACAGAGTATAAGATGTTATGTGTATAAGATATTATATTTATATATCAGTGCCTATAAGATGCTTAGGGAACACTTTAGACAAAAATGGGACGTTGTGTCAAATACTGGACAGATTTCCTCCCACAGATAAATCAGAGTGTTTCATGTGGCTCTTTCGTACCTCGCTCTGAATGCAGGCAGATGACGTAATGGCACAGTGTGTATCAGGAAGACTTAATGGGGGTTGATGTGAAGGTGATGGTCAAACAGAGCAGCCTGGATCCAAAGCTCTTGACCGCCCGGCCTAATTCAGCATGAGCTTTATAGAATCTGCAGCATGAATGCATATCTTGTGGCCAGTCCTTTACGAAATATTTTTCTTGTCTTGAAGGCTCTTTTAATGAAAGTTGTATAGGAGGGATGTTGGTGATATTTTCTGGAAAGTTCCTAGTGTGGAATCAGACCTGGCTCCCGCTTCACTTCAATGACAGGGCAAGATGTATGAATAAACAAACACCCTCTGAATAGAATGAGTTAAATGCTGAAAGACCTATACAAATAATGTGTCCTTGGAGCCCCCAGAAGGGGTGGCAGCTGTCCTCGGTGATGACTGAGTCATGTCCCATGACATGATTGGCACCCCTGGTCTGCGCCTTGGCTGCTGCTTAAGGTGCCTGGCTGGTTGGCATCAGTGTCTCTGAATAGCTTTGTATTCAAGAACCATTGGAAGGGCCCACAGGAGCAACCTGCTATGTTGAATCAGGCCACAATGTCAACGAGCTGGCTGTGCCCAGGCGGCCATGGTGTTCTGAGTGAGCTCAGAGGTAGGAACCTCGGCCAGGGCTGGATGAAGCCTATGAACCAATGACCCAAAGACTGGAATGTTTGCAAGAGTCTATTTTTGTTTCAGATAAAACTGGAAACGGAGGGATTTGGGGGAGCCAGCCTCCTGGAGATTAATGGTGAAGGAGTGAGCTGCAGCTCACCAGGGAAGTATGTGGGGCTCTGAGCATCCTGATAGATTTCCCTGCAAAGTGAAGGCTGGGTGATGGAGAATAGGAAAGAAGAGTCTAGTCCAGTGCAAGGCAGGATGTGAAGAGGCCAGGCCTCCTTTCACAGAGACAATCAGTGTCTCCATCCATCCGCCTCTCTGTGTCTGCCCATCCATGCTGGGCTTCACCAAGCACCCAGCTGGTGTCTGGTTCTGTTCTTGGCTGTGAGGCTGGCACAAGAGAAAGTGTATAGATCTTGTTCTCAAGTTCAGAGAAAATCTACAGCAGAATAAGATTGAAGAAAGTACCTGGCTCATTTCAAAAGTGAATTAGAGTTCAGAGTCCTGGGATTTCCACTGTTGTTAACCCAACAGCAATGAAAAGGCATGTTTTCCCTTCCAAAGCCTTTTTCTACTTGGTCAGTCTAAGAGTTGTTGATGGAGAAACTGTGTGTCTGGCCCCAGGCTCAGTTTGTGCTGTTGGGGTATGTGGGGGTGGGAAGTGAGAGGGAGCACCTCATCAGCCAAAGTTTCAGTTCTCTGAGGAGAATTAGAGCCTTGAACCTGGAGTCAGAAATCCAGGCACCATTTAGTTGTCAGAGGACTGCCTGTCTTCCACCGTGACACGGAGCAGGACATCCAGGGGCGTCCAGGAACCAACTGGCTGGTACAAGGCAGATGTGACTGCAGACCTGAGTTCCTTCCTCTGCATCAGTGATGGGCAATGCTTAGTCCTTCCATCCTTAGAGTCCAGGAATCTGGATGTGGGGACGATGTCGCTTCCCTCTCAGGCTCTTCTGTAACTAGCTCCCTTTCCTTCTGTCCTTCCTGGCCTTGTGGTTCCTTGGTCCCACGTCCCACACCTGGTAAGTAACCCTCAAGCCTGGAGGTTTCTAGGGCTCCCAGCAAAGAGGTCTGGACTTCGCTGGGGGAAATCTGGCCTCTCCCTGCTGTGATTGCCAGGTCTGTCCTCACCCTGAAATGGAGCGGGCCGGGCTCTGGATGTCCCTGGCTGATGGCCATATCACTGCGTATTTCAACTCAGGCTGCCCTCCCGGAGTCTGTCTGAGACTTGGGATATGGGGAGACTCAGCTCTCAGTGGGTGCTCCTGGCATGATTCACAGAATCTGGGGAAGCCGGTCAGTGACTTGGCAATGCTGGGAGCAGTGGGAGCCCCTGGGTGAATGCCTCACTGCATGGCCAGGTCTGGCTGCAGGGGTGTGTTTGGCAGATGCGTATAGCTTGCGGGGTTTTCAGGTCTGACGTGCAGGAAGAAGTCAGCTTTTACCCTCAGAACCTGGATTAGAGTGAGAAGCAAGAGGACCCAGACTTAGGGGGGCTTTGAGTCAGGACACCTGAAGTGCCTTCTCTTGTTGCTGACTCACTGAGAAATAATCAGCAGAATGACCCACAAAAGTTTTTCGAGGCTGTACTCATAATACCAGTTTGGTGTGAAGTGAGATTGGTGCTCTACCATCTTTACCAGGTTTTATACATACCTCATCTCCTCATGAAGGAAACACAGCAGACCTGTCTTAAAACTCTGCTTTGTATGTCCAAAGACCTGTTGAAAAGGTGCTTTGAGAGAAGCAAGACCCGGTCAAGAGAGGAGCTCGGATGGATCACTAGGCTGTGAGCTCCCAACCCCTGCAACGGTCATTCCCTCTTTCGTCCATAAACACTCACTGAGTGTCCTTTGCTAGCTTTGGGGTGGGCAGCAGGCTATGAGGATGAATCAGAAGGGATTCTGCCTTTGAGGTGCTCAGAGGCTAGTAGGTGATATGTGATATGTTTATAAAATGGTCACAAAGATATGAAATGATTCTCACACCCACTAAAAACAAGAGTAAATGCAAATTCTACCGAGATACTATTTTTCACCAGCATTTGGCAGTGATCAAAACACTGTATTACAAACTGTGTTTTTGAGACCTGCCCCTATCTTGTAGCTGGTGAGTGGTGGAGCTGGGGCTTGAACCCGAGGCCTGTGACTCCAAATCCCCTCTCCATTCAGAGGTCTGGTCCTCATGAGAGATGCCTTGCATAGTTGATTGTGTGTGTGGCATATAGCCTGATCAAACTCCCACACCTCGTTCTGGATCTTTCTGGAGGAGGCCAAGAAGAATGATAGCATCGCATGGAAGAGAAAATGAGGCCCTCTGGGGCCTGCAGGGAGTGCTGGTCGTCTCTTGTCTTTCAGGGGAGCCAAGGCCATCTGTAGTCAGATCCAGACCCTTGACTTGTGGTCAGAGGTTTGACTAGATCAGTATCCGCCAGGAGGGTGAGGCGGCCCTATTTTCAGGTTGGAGAATTCATGGGCTTAAGAGAGGAAGATCTGGTAATCAGTATTTCACGCTCCGGTATCCTGCCTCTGATTCTTGAGCCCTGAGCCCAGGGAGGAGCAAGGTCAGGTATGGAAGAGAGAGGGAGCCAGAGAGAATCCAGGGTAGCAGGTGCCTTGGTTCTTGGTCTGCAGGCATGACCCAGGTTCAGCTTGGGCACCTGAGGTCAAGTGAAAAATAATGGGGAGAGTGTGAAAGAGAGAGAGTAGGAGGAAGAGGGAAGGAGGGAGGGAGGGAGAGAGAGAAAGGAGAAGGAGGAGGAGGGGGAAGGGAGAGGGAGAAAAGAGATTTACATATTCTTGTGTATAAAACAAGGGGTTCACCTTTGAGACTGCTCTTCCTCTGGGTTAGAGCACAGATGGAGCAAGCGTTCTTCCTCTTTCCTCTAGTACAGAAGGGGGCATATAATCATTTCACCGTGTGTACAGGATTTCTAGTTACATAATGACTAAAAGCAGATAAAGATCCAGCCAAGAGAACAGCGAACCATGGACATGATGCTCATAAAAGTCCTTAGCCAGTCTCAGGGCTTGGCTGCCAACCTGCGTTGGGGCGATCGGGGTGGACAGAGCCAGGCATGAGGAGCCCTCCAAGAGCCCTGAGGAGGAGGTGGTGGTGGTGGGGGGAACAGCAAGGAAGGCCAGCCCTTGACTGCCAAGAACAGCAGGTTGCAATGCTTAATGTCCACACTCATGCCAGTGTGCTTAGGAACTGTTGTTATTTTTATGAGAAAAATGCAGAAAGGCTAATCTGTCTATTTATGTCTGTCTGGAACCGTGTAATTACTGAAGGGATGTTCTGGTGCCAGGATCCAGTCGTGGCTCTTCCTCTCCCATGATGTCGTTGGGAGGCTGGGCCTGATGCCCCAGCTCAGCTCCACTGAGGAGTCTGCCAAAGGTTTTGGGCACCAGTGGGACAGTTGGATAGACAGAGGGAAGAGGACTTGGGAAAACCAAGATAATTGGGTCAAATACTTGCATCCATTCTAGAGTTTGAGCAAGTGGTTATTTTAGGGTATGTTCACAGAGTCCATGGCTGCTATGAAATGGAGGTCTTTTCTATGGATGTTTACTGTTCAAGGCAGAGTCTATCATCCAGCCATCTCCGTCTAGCCATCTGTCCAGCTATCCGTCCGTCCATCCATCCATCCATCCATCCCTCTGTCTTTTGAACAAGCAGGTCATGCCAGACATTTGCTGGCTGCTAGAGATACAGAGATAAGTAAGACATGGTATCTGCACTTGAAAGACTTGAGTTGTGGGGGAAGAGAGAAATACCATTAAGCACAATGGGTGTCACAGGTACTATAGTAGACTCTGTGTGTGTCCTGTGGGTCAAGGAAGGGGCTGGGCAATGGGAAAAGCTTCAGAGAGCAGGTGACCCTTGAGCTGGGGTGTAGAAGCTGAGGGTATGTTTGCCAGGGAGGCCTAGAAAGCATGTGCAACCTCACCGGGATGCCAGAGGACGCTCCGGGATAGTGTCTACCTTCTCTGAGTATATCTTGGATTCTAACCAAAGCCCATGCTTTGCCAGGATTGGGGTGGGCAATTCTCAGCCTGGTATTAGGTGCTTCGGGTGACCTAACCTCAAGCTACTATTTTCATTTCTCGCCTGCTGCTTCCTTACACCCTGTTACATTGGGCCATGCCATGCTGTTCCCTAAGTGGGCCCAGCAGGTTCCTGCCTCCTTGCCTGTGACCAGGTTGGCCCGCCTCCTTGGATTGTTCTCCTTTACCCCCGTTTTGCTTGAGATCTAGGATGTTGCCCTCTTGAGGGGCTCAGTGACTGGTGAATTTATGAGTGTATGAGCAGGGGACTGAGTAGTGAGGTGACTCCTCTGAATGCAGCTGTATGTGGCAAGGCTGGGGCATTTGGGGGTCAGGTAGGCTGAGAAGAGAGTGCTATTTTAGAATGGTATAAAGTAGGCTGAGGGCCCATTGATTAGAAGAAGAGGGTGGTAGGCATGTCACCCACCTCCTTTTATCCTTGTCCCGAGGCCCCTCCGCCCAGCTGAGGGAATCATCACTACAGGGAGGTAGGTCTGAAAAGGTCATATGACTTTCTGCCTTCTCTCTTCTGAGGCTTTCTAAATCTGTAGTTCTGATATTTCCCCACGTTTTGGAGGGATTACTTTTTCACATCACCATTCCCTGAGCCCTGGAAGTAGGTAATGATGGTTTTTTGGGGGCTTTCTGAATGGTAGACTGGGCCTTCTGAATAGACTGTTCTAATTCCTTGGTCTCATGGGACCTGGAGTAAACTGGGTGAGGCCCCCACCACCTGGGACCTCTGTTCTCCTACCTGGGAAGTGATGAGGTTGGGCTAAGCATCTTTGCAACTCTGCTGTTCCTTGGCTGTAGGCCTCTGTGAAGTGGATGGTCCACGTAGCAGAACCAGGGCCAGCTGTCCGAAGGGAGAACAATAAGGAATGGAGAAGTTAGAAGGGCTTGACTGTCCAGTGTCCTGTAGTTGATTGGCCCACAGGCTCAGAACCTGAGGAAATGAGGGAGAATACCATACGCCTCCCTTTAGCAGGTGTTTATTTGCTTATGTTCCCTGTGTGTCCAGTTGTGTGCCAGCTGTGCCAAGTGGGGCCACGTTTCTGTCCTGAGAAGGGGCAGACCAGTCATTGTCCCCAGGTAGTGTGGGACTGAGGCAAGTTGGACTGTGAGCATTGATGGGGTTCAGCACCAGGAGGGACCCCCATGCATCGAAGAGGCTGAGAAAGCCTTCCTCCAGAAGATGGGACCAGAGCAGGGCCTACGATTTTCTCTGCTTGGCACATTTGTTCCTTTGTGCATCTGGGGTTGCAGGAGATCCATCTGGAAATTTGCTCTGATAGGCTTTTTTGGAGGTTTGACAGGGGAGACTCTGTAGGGGCCCATCCTGGATCACCCCTTTCTGCTTTTGAGCCTTATTTCTAGTCCCTGCCCACTTCCACTCTGCAAACCATGCTGGTCCCTGTGGCCCATGCTCTCCCACATCTCAGGTCTGTGCCTGCTTCCGCCTCTTGGAATGCCCTTGCATCCCTTTTCTGCCAGGGGACTCCCTTCATCCTCTGCTCTGGCGTTTGGCACCCTCCGAGCTGTCCCACCTCTGTGCTCTGACACTGTGGCCCATACCTCTGCACCAGGGCTCACCTTACTGCAGGTGTGAGGAGGGTCTCTAGGCTGCAACCTCCCTGTGAGTAGGCCTTGGGTCTTACTCATCTCACTATCCCTAGGGTGCACAGGGGGCCTAGAGAAAGGGCTGGATAAGCAAATCAGTGCGATTGTCCTGGCTACATGTGCTGTGTCCCTGCTTTCCCCTTTCTCTGGCCATGCCCTTCCCTGGAGGGCAAGGGTTCAAAGTGACCAGACCCCGGTTCCAGGCTCCCGCACCATGTCACTGGTACCAGAGACCCTGGTATCCTTGGCCCATATGGCTCAGGTCTGCTCAGGGGCCTTGCTGGGGTCTGTCCTGAGTCCCCATGTGGGTACATCTTGCCGGAGGCCCTCAGGAGGTCCCTCACGCTGTAGGGTGGAGATGGAGCTGGGGATAGGAGGTGGGGGGTGGGCTTGCCACAGGCCCTGCCCATGTTAGAGGTGGCTTGATGAATGACTTCATCTGAGTGGAACCGTGTGTGTTGGGACCTGTGGGGTGCTGAGGCCACGGGGTGGGGGCAAAGGGGCGAAACGTGGTGGGTCTGGGGCCGACCAGCCTTGTCCTGCTGGTCTATGGAGTCTTTGGATTTAACCATTCTCATATTAATAGGTGGCATTTCCTGAGCTCCAGTAATGGGCTAGACCCCATGGTAAGGGTTTTGAAGCATTTATATTTTGTAATCTTCACAGTAACTCTTTTGGTGGGGACTAATATTGTTCCCAATTTACAGAAGAAGGAATTGATGCTCAGAGTTCCACAGCAAGGGCTCAGATCCCTATCTGTCTGACTGTGATTCCGCCTGAGCTTTCGACCACTCTGTACATCACCTCTCTCAGAGGGAGGCCTGTGGTGGGTGCACTCAGTGTCCCCGGGACTTTAAGCCCAGCAGCTTCCTTGGGCAGGAAAGTGGCAGCTTCAGTAGGGCCTGGCTTTGGGGGGTTGCTCGGTTCCCTGGGGGGTGGTTGGATGTCTGAGCTGCCTGACAGTTGGAGGGTTGGAGGGACCTGGAGGCAGGGGCAGGAGGCTAGGCCTGGAGGGGATCTGTGACCTGGGCCTGCAGGGGTTGAGAGCTTTTCATTTGCCACCTGGAAAGTCAGCACTCGAATGAAGGGTTCTTCCTTCCCCTTACACTTGAGTTGAAGCTTCAGTATCAAGTTTTGGATTCTCTCTCCATCGGGGTATCCAGGAGCCCAGTGTTTCTGCTGTACTAAGGAAGACTGCATGATAATAATAGTATAATATTATATTATGATGACTATTACTTTTACAAAGGCCACTAGGCCTGAATTAGCCTCGCTTCCAGGTTTTTGTACCTAGGCTATACAGATGCTATTCCTGTGTGCTGCCCAGATACACAGGTCATTTTCACACTCCGTGTCCTTTGAGAGCTCACTCCTGTTAGGGGTCAGGTATTTAGTGAGATTGGTAGGGTTGGGAGGCAGTCAGGGAAATGGCAGGAGTGTGACCTTTAGACTAGGGCTTTGACGGGTTAATGTGTCACTCACTGTCTCACTGCCGAGGCTGCTGGACACTCAATCTCTCAGGGCCTCAGTTTTCTCTTCTACTAAGTGGGAATTTTTTTTTTTTTTTAAGATTTTATTTATTTATTTGACAGAGATAGAGACAGCCAGCGAGAGAGGGAACACAAGCAGGGGGAGTGGGAGAGGAAGAAGCAGGCTCCCAGCAGAGGAGACTGATGTGGGGCTTGATCCCAGAACGCCGGGATCACGCCCTGAGCCGAAGGCAGACGCTTAACGACTGCGCCACCCAGGCGCCCCCAAGTGGGAATTCGTTCTGGAGGGGTGGTTGCAGGCTGTAATGGTGGCACATGGTTGATATTTAGTGGTTACTTACTGTGAATGTCTTTCTCACTTTCTGGAATAGTTTCTTGGGCTTTTAAAGGAAATTGTTCTTAGAAGCCAAGCCACCTGCTCCCATGTGGGATCTGGATTTTCTTTCCCAGTGGCAGGTGTGTGTGGGGAGCAGAACAGGATGATTTCTGCCCACTAGCCTATGTCTGCCTCTTAACTTGTGAAGGAGATGGGGTCTGTGAGAGTTTCGCTGGGTCCTCATAAAGCACCGGCTGGAGGCCCTGCTGGAAAGCCTACATTTTGTCTGTGAGAAAAAGGGTGGAAGTAGCACCAACTTCCCTAATAACTCTTCTGATCTTGGGGATTGTTATTCGTTATGTATCTTTTTTTCCTTCAGAGAGGGAAAGAACACGGGCTGAGCCAGAGCGCTGTCACGGGCAGGCAAAGATTTATTGCCCGCTTTGTTTTTGGGTTTCCTCCTGTCCTCATCCAGCCTCTGCGAGGAGTGTGGGGCTGCTGAGCTGCCTGCAGTGGGTGGGTTTGGAAAGGAGAGAGGCAACCCTTTCGGCTTCAGGGCAGGCATAGCCTGAGTGTTTTGGACTGTCCCCCGCCCCCCCCCAGCTCTGCTTGAATATCCACGAGCTCAGCTGGCCTGGCACTTGGAACCAGCCATTGTGTCCGTGGTGACTCACTCACACCAAACTCCCCTGGAAATTCTGGATAAAGTGGGTTCCAGGGACATTTTCAACTTTATTTCCAGTGGTAAAACATTTGGTGTTTGTCTCATGGCTCCCTCAAAACCCTGGCTCTCCTGGGGGCAGCTGCCTTCTGCTGGTGGGGCATGGGGTGAATGGCACTCCTCATTTCCTCCCCAGTCTCCTGGGCACCCACCCACAGGCCAGGAGTCCCCCGAGGGCTGGCGGGGTCCCAGCACCCAGAAGGTGCTCAGCAGACTAATGGAGCTTTAACAGAGAAAAGGTTAGGCCCAGCCAAGTGTGCACCAGGGGCTGTTCCCATTCTCGATTGGACCCTGCAGGAAGGACACAGGACATGGCCCCAGGCAGAAGTGGGGCGAACGGGAGGTGATGGGAGGGGTACTGTGGGGGTTGGAGGGAAGAGGACAGAGGATGCGGGAGGTCCAGGATGGGCCAGAGCCTGTCGCCTGTCCCCTGTCCCCGGGCGCTTGCCACCTCTGCACAGCCTCACATGAGGGAGGGGGTGGGCTAGGGCCAGCACGAAGTTTCCTGACTGGCCTCCTGCTGGCAGCTTGCTCTGCTGGCCCCTCTCCTCTCTCACCCTCTGGACCACAGCAGCCAGAAGGCCCCTCAAGGCGTCTGGCCTGTGCAGCCTTCCCCATCTTGAGCCAGTCTTGAGTGCCTTTGCCTCAACTTCCCCATCAGTTGGAGCACCCTTGCGTGCAGGACCCAGTCTGACTAAACTACTCCCTCCCCTCCCTAGTTCCGTCCCCCAAGATTATTTTCTTTTTCAGACCCCCTTTTGCTACATAAGGTTTAGGAGGGAGGCATGTATGAGCCTGAGGACAAAGTTGAATGGACCAGCTCCTCAGTGAGGGAATGGGGAGGTAGGCAGGCAGATCTTCCTTCTACTCAGCACATGTCTGACTCCAGGGAGCAGCCACCAATGGCTCGGGCTCTGTTCTCTGAGGCTCTGGGCAAGCATGGTCCATCGTTCTGCCCAAGTAGCTGTCAGTCCGTGCTCCAGTTCCTAGGGGAGGGCCCAAGATCATCACTTCTTTGCTGGGGGTCTGAGAGAGGCACAGCTTCTGCTTTTTGGCTTCTTAAAAGCTGGGAACTGCTTTTGTGGGCCCCTGGAAGCAACCTGGGCCAGCCGAGTGGGAGTCCCCCTTTGGCTATGCTCAGCGACGGCTCTCTTCCCACCACCCACAGGACCTCCCTTGGCGCAGGGTTTGGGGGTGGAGGGGTCTGGCCCCCAGATACGAGCTTCCACTGCATTGCATTAATTCTCTCACTCCTGCTTCCTCTCTGTGACAGCCTCATGAATTGAGGACACCTTGGCTCAGGGCAAGGGTGGTCCAATCTAAGATCACAGAGACAATAAGTGGGGAAAGTGAGATCAGACCTCTACTCCCTGAACTTCCAGCCTGGGGCACTTTCTTTCCTCCTTCCACATTGACCTCACCTACTCCACTGGCCCAGTTGCTTGTCCCTGTGGGGCCAGTGAGAGTGGAGTCCCCAGACGATGACCCCTTGCTACCAGGCCCGGGGTGGGATGGGGGTGAGGGGGACTTCCCTGACCACATGTCTGTGTGAAGACAGAGCTCGTCTGGATCCCTCCTTGCCTTCCCTTTCCACTGACTTCCTGTCCCATCCTTGTATCTTAGATTTTGGTTTCAAGTTTGCCCCTCCTGTGTTACTTCATCGGGTTCCCAGGTCTGGAAAGTTAAATCCAGTTAATGGGTTGTTTCAGAGTGCTGAGGGACATGTGTGGCTGAAGCCAGCTGCCTTCCTCCCAGCTCAAGCTCCCCCTCGCCCCCCAGCCTGTGCGTAACTGCTCTAAACCAGTGTGACTCTGGGGCAGCATCTTCGGTGACCTTCGGGCTTGGCGAGAGCCTCAGGGAGGGCGCACCGCAGGGGCTAGTGGCTGAGAGCTTACGCCCTCCCTGGCGTCCCTCTGTCTTAGGTCAGTCTGTCCTCCCTAAGCCCCTTCTTCTCCGGAAGCTTCTGTTAATATGTTCCATTTTTTGTATCAAGCAACTGTCTTGCAAACAGTGTTGTTGGTAATTCATAGGGGCGGCTGTTATTTTTGGAAGCTACAGCCTACAATGACCAGCTTAACACCGGCGGCCTTCATTTTTTTATTTTATTTTTTTTTAGCTTTCCTCATATTATTGTAGAAATTACAGAAAAATATTTGGCTGGTTGTGTTCAACAATATATATGGCTGATTCCTTGTCATTGTGTTCATCCTAGAAAAATAAACCCTTTGGCACCTTGTAGATTTTCCTGGGGTTCCCATGTGTATTGAAATTTGAAATGTGTTTCTGTGTAGCTTCGTGCCTAGGAAGATACAGGCATGAGTAATTGGACTGGATTGGTGTTAAACGTTGTCATGTCTTGGTCGTGGCTGAGTGTTAGGGTGTGTTGAAGCTGTATACAGTCCCCAGGGACTGGGGCACTGGGACAGCTGACGGCCTGGAGGCCCAGAGTCAGGGCTGGCATGGGGGAAGCTGGACTTCATGCAGCTGGTCTTATTGAACAGGAGGAGAGGGGTCTGGCTTACTGTACCAGCGGAGAGGCAAGGAGTATCGCTGGTAACAAGATCCCTTGGAGGTAGTTTTCCGGGTCCAGAACATGCTCTGAAGTGATTTTTGCTGAAGCCTGAAGGCAGCCTCACATTTCCTCATGGGAGACTGTGAGATAAGCAGACCAGGTCTGACTATGTCCATTTTCTGGATGGGTAAATTCAGCCAGGCAGAATGATTTGCCTAAAGCCACAACTTAGGTGAAGCAGAGACTTGACTGGAGGCCTCAGGATTCGAGGGCAGCCTTACTTCTTCCTCACATGGCCACACTTTCTCTCTGTCCATTACCACATCTCTGTGTTACTGACTGCTCCTCGGTGTTCGCCCCGTTTTCTCTGCTCTTGGAGGCACCAGCAGACAGCTGTGTCCTGGTTCAGCTGACTTGCCTTGTGGGTACTGCTCTCCTTTCAGCATCTGCTCTGCCCCCCGACGCACTGTTGTCTTCCTTAGGTGGGAGGTGTGTACCATCGCCTGAGCCTATCCCCAGCCGCCCCTGGACTCCGTGGGAGCTTGGCCCCTGGAAGCCTGCAGCCCAGCTTTTCCTTAGTGTAGCCGGAAACATAACTCTTATTTCCTGGCTCCAGGATCTGTCCCTTTGAAGGCAAAATTGCTGTTTTCCTCCTTGAGAATCATCTGAACCAAAGCTGTATTTCGGTTTATTGACTTGGCTTGAACATAAAACCACAGGTGGGGAAAATACAACCTTCCCAGCTCAGGGCCTATTCCTTTGGGAAAATGGGGAAGGAAAAACTGGTCTTTTCATGGCCACTGTCCTTCTGCCATGAAGGAAGGTATTGCCAGGTCCGAAAGCTGAACCAGACTTTCCTTGGAGCCATTTGCGGCTCACAAAATTGTAAGAGTTTCCTTAAATTGTTTGTAATGTTCCTTGGAATTTACAGTCTGTGATGTTCCCCAGGGCACAATTCTCTTGTAGGATCCCCACATGTGATCCCCACATTGTCCAGGGAGTGGGGCCAGCAAGAGGCAAGGATGGGCACACAGGTCCTCTCCCCAGTTATTTGTGGGATGGTGGAGAGGTCAGCACGGTGTGTTCTCAGGGCTCTGGGAGTTTTGAACTCAGTTTCCAATTCCGTTGGCCATTCGAAGTATTTTTTTTTCTTTTTTTGTCACAGTAGGCAGAACTCATTCACTGAGTTAGAAAGAAGCTTGATGGTGGGAAGTAATGAATGCTTCAAAAACATCTATTTGCTTTTATCCATCTCTGTCATTTGTCTGTGAAATCATTCACTCTATCTTACCTCCCTTCCTTCCTTCCTTCCGTCCATTTATCTGTCCATATCTCCATTTTTAAGGGCTATTTCTGACCAGGTGGCACAGATACACACCAGTTCATAGACCGTGTATACTCAACAAAGTTCTTTCAACAACTTCAAAAAATGTGACCTGCATTTTCTTACTTTTAAGACCTCATTTTTCTGGAGTATATGTTTGAACCTAGAAATCAGCTGACCATGTAGTCCTTTGTGGTAAGAAGTCCATTTTGTCTTTTAGCAGAGCTTTCCACATGAGTGTTTGCTGTCACACTCATTTATAATTTGGTTTATGGGTGCTGTTGTACTTCCTTTTGAACTGTAAGCATGGTTGCAAGGCCCTGGCCTCACTCTCCAGTCTGATGACTATCAGTTCCCCATACACATTCCGAGCTTAAGTCATAATGCCGTGGTTATGGTTCCCGGAGCACAGGATGCTCTTCTGTGGCTCCATACCTTTATGCATGCTGTTCCTGCTGCCTGGAACGCCCTCACTTACCTTATCACGTGGTGAGCTCCTTTCCACCCTTCAGAAACTGTTCTCGATGCCTCCTGCTCTGTGAAGCTCTCCCTGATTCCTCTGGACAGTGTTAGAGTCACCCTTTGTGTTCTTACAGCTCCTAACGCACTGCCCTCTATTTCCTGTGGGCTCGTTGAGGCCAGGAAGTGGGTCTCAGTCATCTTGCTCTCTCCCACCAAGAATAAACCTGTACAGACTAAAAGCAAGTAAATTCTATTGGAGAAGCTCATGGATTTTAACCAAAATTTTATGCTTAACTCCCAAGCCATGCTACATGCATGTCGCCTTGGGTCATGATGTTACGTGGCCTGTGTCCTGAATGTGAATGTGTACACCTGTGGATCTGGGGAAGCCTCTGAGGCCAGGGTCTCTCTCCTTAGTTCTCAGAGCATTTACTGCCAGGGGCCTGAGGCTGTGGCTAACAGGAATGTGGGTGCATCTAGATTGCATGTCTTAATGTGAAGAACAGGTGTAGTACAAGCAGCGGATAAAGGTCGGACCCTGATGACGACAAGCCACGGAAGTAGCCCTCCCCGAACCTGTACATCCTTCTACTCCCACTTCCACCACCAGTCTGCCCGAAATGACTCTAAGTGAGTTGAGGTCCTGGCAGGAAATAGATGGAGGTAATTGAGAACAGTTGAATAAGGGACTATTTGCAAAGTCTGAAAAGGACAAGGGTTCTGAAAGGGGTGATGAGCACCCTAAGGTGAGGGAGAGGGAAAGCTCCAGCTGGAGTTGTAGCTTGCCACAGGAGCTGGGGACTCTGGTAGAAGAGGCCAGTGCTTGGTGGCGTAGGGGTGGGAGTAGTCATAAGTATCCCGATCTTCCTCACCACTCACCGTCTGCTCTGGGGTAGCACCTTCCACTGGCCAAACCCACCTGGGAGCCGGAGGGCAAGGGAACCCATTTATGCAGCCCCAGACCAGCCTCCAGGGCACAGGGCATGGTGGTGAGTAGGTCTGCTGCATCCTGGGCAGTGCCCACCTGGCCACCTGCACACTGAGGTGCCCATCTGCAAATGAGCTGGCATACTCCTAAGGACCATCTGTGTCCCTTCAGGGGCCTTTATGTGCAAGAGTTTGCTTTTATTCCCAGGTGGGTTCATGAAGGGATCTGAGGAATGGAGTCTTGTACAGGCTGGTAAAGGTCAGTAATTTCCCAGGAGGGCATGATGGTTGACCAGATGGGCAGTGCCTCTTTCATCTTCTGCCTTTCCCCAGTGAATGCAGTCAGGGGGCTTTGGCCTTAGTAGTTAGGAAGGGTAGGAATGGTGGGAGCAGACAGCCTAGCCAAGGAGATGGAGGAGGCCAGGGGATGCCGCTTAAGGAGACATCTTGGCGTGCTCCATGACCTATAGGCGTGTGCGTCAGAGAACGGGCTGCTCTCTAGACAGATGTGTTGGGGCTGACAGTAGAGATGCTGTGTGGTTTAGTCAAGGGATGTAAGCTTTGGGAACTGAGCTTGAATTCCAGTGTGTAACTTTGGGCAAGTTGCTTAACCTCTTTTTTTTTTTTTTAAGATTTTATTTATTTATTTGACAGAGACAGCCAGCAAGAGAGGGGACACAGGCAGGGGGAGTGGGAGAGGAAGAAGCAGGCTCCCAGCGGAGAAGCCTGATGTGGGGCTCGGACCCAGAACGCTGGGATCACGCCCTGAGCCGAAGGCAGACGCTTAACGACTGCGCCACCCAGGCGCCCCTGCTTAACCTCTTTGAACCTCCGTCTTCACAACTGTAAAATGGGATCATAAATCTGACTTTGCAAGCTTCTTGTAAAGGTTAGAGACACACACAAATTTCCCACATATGGTAGAGAATGGCAGGTATTGTCGGTTAAGTACTCATTTGAGCAGATCTAGACACCTGACTTTGTGCTTACTTTGGTCCATGGCCTCTCTGACACATTTTCACTTTGGATCTTCCCCAGGTGAATGACCTTGGGAGAAACTCAAGCAGCTCAAGACTTATGAAAATGTTCAGGCCCTAAAATGGACTTGTTTTTCATTTTCCCACAAGGCATACTTACTAGGAAAAGTCGCGGAAAATTCGATGCTCAGTTTACAGTCCCAAGAACATGAAAAAGCTCCCCTGCCAGCTTAAAAAAAAAAAAAAAAAAGATGGATGTTATTTCTGGGAGAAGGAATTTCGTACAGTGGCTCAGGCAGGAGACGGTGAGTCAGATGTGCTAAGAGCTGGGCCAGGCTGGCCCCGCAGGTCCCCCTGTGAGTCAGTGCTGCCTGTGAGGCTGAGGCTGGGCGGGCAGTGGGCCCGGCGGGCCATGGAGCCAGGTGTGGTCTCCCACTTGCAGAGCTGCAGCTCTCCTGTCCCATCACCCCCTCAGGGACCTGGAGAATGCTTTCCACCATCAGTGTCTCCAGCCATGGAGCTTAGGTAGTCCCTGATGTGGTCATGGCCTTCCCCTCCCCATCCTGGACTGGCTTTTTTCCTGCAAAGATTATCTGCTTCTAGATGAAACCCTCAACATCCCTCCCCAGTCTGACCACACACTCTTGCAACTGACCCAGAATTTCTTCTCTCACTGTTTACCTCTGGGGATCTGTTGGGGGTGTTGCACAGTCTGGCAGGGCCTGGGGTAGAAGAGAATGTTCTATTTTGGGGGCTTTGAAGGGTGAACAGTGAAGGTACCTAGTCCTTCCAGCTGTCCCAGGGCACCATGCTGCAGAAAATCAGGATGCAGGACACCAGGCATTTGAGTCACGAGAGGGAGGAAGCCTCCATGGGCGAAAAGAGGTCAGCCTTGACAAAAAGTGTGCTGAGGGGGTGGGCGAAACCGAAAGTGTGGGCCTTATTTGGGAGGTCTGGTTTCAGTTCAGGCTCTGTCCCTTACTCAAATAAATGTTGATCTTTCTGATCCTGTTATTCCTTATCTGCAAAATGGGGAGACAGTTCCTATCTCACAGGGGTTTGTGAGGGTTAAATTAAGAGAGTTCATGTAAAAGCACATCATGATCTACAAATTGAAAAAAAAAAACATTGTAGATTATTACTACTAATAGATAAAGGAAGGATCAGAGAGGTTAAGTGACTTGCCTGGGGTCACACAGCTAGTATAGAATCAGGACCCAAACACAGATCTCTTCTGTCCATTGTTCTCTGTTGTCTTAATTTCTTCTATTTTTAGGGGAAGACACACTATGTTGTAATTAGTTGGTTTTAGGCTCAGGGTTCCTTGTGGGTTAGCCAGGAATCTTGGCTTCTGGTTTGCAGCCTCGGGACAGTGGGCAGTTGTGATCTGCCTGTCGTGGGCAGAGGGTGGGTTTCATCTGTGAGTGCTGAGTTCCAGCTTATTGCTCCTCTCTTGCCTCCTCTGTGGCAGAGTCTGCCTGTCTTCCCCCTGTCCCCAGAGCACACTGTTCCCTTCCATCATAGTGTTTGCCATGATGTATTGGGCTCCTTGGTTTTTGTCTGCTTCCCTCATTAGCCTGGGAGCTCCAAGGAGGCTAGGGCAGGTCTTCCTCATCCTGTCCTCCCACCTCTGTGGGTGGACACCTGAGCCAGGGTCTGGTCTGTAGGAAGTGCAGGGGCAGCTGGCCAAGCTGTGTGGAGGGTCTCTCAGCTATCAAAGGGGTCATTTGCCCACCCTGGGGTCTGGTTAGGACAGGAGGGTAGCTTATGGGATGGATGTCCCAGGTTGGAGGCGGCAACCTTGTTAGGTACAGAAAACATCTATCGTGTATATTTCATGCATTTTCTGGGAGGATGTAAGTGCGGGAGTGCCTTCATTCATGCCAGTTGGGTTAGCTGTTGGGCCAGGAGAGGCCCTGTCAACAGCTTCCTGCACTACTGTGAAAATACGTCCTTGGAGCTGAGCGCCTGGGTCATATATGATCACAGCACTCAGGCAGGCAGAGCAGGGCTACCTCAGAATCTGGCCGATCCTTTTCCTCAGGACCTTCAGAAGAAGAGAGGGCGCTGAGTGGGAGGTCTCCACCCGCCCCACCCACACTTGAAACAGAACCCTCTGGTTTGTAATGGGAGTAGAGACTCCTGTGCCTGACTGAAGATGAGATCCATGATGCCACAGGTCAGAAAGACATGGGACCCGTGTAAGACCACTCATGGCGAGTTCACAGAGAGCCAGCGCTAGAATTCTGGTTCCTGTTTGTCCAGCCGAAGTAATATCACCTCTTAATTTCTCCTGCCCTTTCATCCTCGAGGTTCCCTCCCCGCTAAATGTGGGTTGGATGGATGATGTCCAGGGGAACAGATGCTTGCAGGGGTTTCCAGGTGACATGGACTGGGAGTCAAGCGGGCCTAGGTGCATAGAGATGGAAGAATTCCCCGGAGCCACAAATGTTGATCCCATTTTCTACCTGCATACTGTGTTAGTTCAGTTCTGTGCGGGTGGGGTGGGTGGGGGCTCGGAACCAGGGAAGTGAGGTGGTTGGACTTGTGTTTTAGAAACATCACCCCACTTGGAATAGGCGGTTGGGGCAGTGAGGAGGAAGAGGCTTTTGGGGGAATGTGGGTGAGGAGGCTGCTGCCAACTGGCTCTACGCACTGTCTGGGTGCAGCTGGCCGGCCCCCAGGTAGCTGGCCATCAGGAAGAGTCTTCCTTGGCCTGCTTTGTAGAGGTAGGGGCACAGCCAAGGCCAGCAGGCTGTTACCACTCTGCCTAAAGTCCCTCATAGCTTTTCAAATACTTCCTTCTTTTCTTCTTCCTGTATCCAAGGCCCTTTGAAACCCAGTCCTTGCCAGTTTTCCAAGATGCCTTCCTTTGCTTTGCTACATACACACTATTCCTGCGCAGCATCTGTGACCCTCCGTCCAGGTTTTGCACATCCCTGGGGTGAAACACATGGGCACGAGGAAGAGCAGGAATCAGAGGGACACATCTCCTGCATCGTGCCTTGGCTCATGCTGAGCTCCTCTCGGATGGCTGCTTGGGCCTGTGTTTCTCTGTCAGTCCCCCAGCCTTCGGGTAGGTAGGCTGGAAATCCGTCTGGGGTGCCACAGATCATTGTCATGGGTGGGTTCAGGATGCCACTTCTGTCAGGGGTGTTCTGATCATGTCTGTGGCTCCTGTCCTGACCCAAGGCTGGCAACATAGTATGGAGTCAGTTGGTGATTGTTGGGTGAATGAATGATGGGTCACTTAACCTGTCCTCGGTTGCTGCCTTTAGCAGGGTTACTCCACCGGAATAGACAACTCTTCCCTCTGCTGGCTTTCTGTACAGTGAGTTCCCTGTATTTGGTGGGTCTCGTAGAATAGCTGGGGGCTCCCCAAGATGATACTCTTCTTCAGTAATGAAGTTTAATTGGTTAATCATCCAGTTCATCCAATAGATACTTATTGTCTTCCACGTGCCCATCACTCTTTTTAAGTATAGTGGAGAAGTTGTGAACAAAACCACATCCCTGCCCTCATGGAACTTACATTCCAGCAGAGTTCAGACCGTTTAAGATGCTCCATGGGTCCATAAATGTCTGCCAGCTGATTTGCCCCCCTATAGTGTGTTAGTTTAGAAAATATTTAAAGCTCTGTTGTACTCATAACCGTTCAACTATCAGGTTACTGCTCCATTTTAGGGAGAACATTTACCCAAGTACCAGATCATCAAAACTCTGCAGGGAGACTTCTTATTCAGAAATGCCCCCAGAACATCTGCGATTCATACTGCTTATTTCATGTAAAGCAGGGATTCCTGCTTTTGGATTGCAAGCTGCTTGGATTTGGCACAATTGCTGTACATGTTGGGGATGAAACCTCAATACCACAAGGGCATAGCGGGGGTGGGGGGAGTCATTAGCATATTCATGACTCCCATGTCTTCTGTGTATAGATCTGTTGCAAAGCTAATGATTTTTCAGCTTTCAGTGAAACCCTCTAATTTATCAAGGGTTCCTGTTGTAAAGTAAGAATGTATCAAGTCCAAACTCATCAGATTCTTAGATACTAACTTCTTCAGAAAAGGTAGGCATTCTTAAAATCAGCAAAAGATTGCCGGTGCACCAGAAATCCAAATTCATGAATTTGCTCATTGTTCTTCCCTGCTTTTCACAACTGCTAGTGTTTTGGTCCTTAACCATGGAGTACAGAGGTGCGGCTATGAAATCAGGATTCTGCTTCTCATGTGTGGCTTGGGTAAACTTCCTTCTGATGTAAAGCCATTATAGTTTTAATTTAATTGTTCCCCCAGGCGGCTAAGAGAGGGGAAGGCATCCAGATTTCACCTCGGTTTAGTTGGCTTTGCCTGCTGGAGGTGTGAACTGTTTCGGGCCGTGGTAGCAGTGAAGGGTCCAAATATCTCTATGCTTTCTACTTCTTGATTTGAGCTATGAAATATTTCATGAGGCTTTTATACGTTAACATTGGGATCCTTTTTAAAAAGAACAAAAACATCCCCTCTTCCGCTCTCATTTAACTAGTTTGGTTTTGCTGTGAATTACACATGCCCACCCAGGCGCTGGGTAGCTTGCTCAGAGTGGGGTCTCTGCTCCCACCCTCTGGCTGTTGGCTTGAAGCATCTCTGGCCTTCTTGCTCTTTTGTTGAGTGGGGCTCCAACATTTTGCAGCTGATGTGTTTGGAGTAAAAATATTTACAGGCCCAGAGGAACATTAGCAACATTGCAAATGCTTTTTATTAAGACCAAAAATGTAGCTGAATTATAACTGTGTGAATAGAAGGCGGCAAAGGGCCTTTATTCCTGCGGTCTTGAGGGCTCAGAGCTTTCTGTCTTACTTTCTATATGGCTGAAAGCAGGAGCTTAGTTCCTCATTAGGGAGCTTGCTGATGTGAATA
Source organism: Ursus maritimus (assembly GCF_017311325.1). Lineage (NCBI taxonomy): Eukaryota > Metazoa > Chordata > Mammalia > Carnivora > Ursidae > Ursus > Ursus maritimus. Next base: position 14,832,855 of record NW_024426774.1, on the reverse strand, counting down.
CAATTTGATGTTTACTGCGGATTAGAACCATAAAGTAGATACAGAAGAAATTCTTTGGGAGTTTTGAGTAGAAGATGGTAATCAGGAGGTGAAGAAGGCTTGCGGAAGGAAGCTTCTGATGGGTCTGCAGGATAAGTGAGGACCCTGTAATCAGCAAAGGTGGATGGCTTGACGGGGGAGAAAATTCCTGGCAGAGGACAAGGCAGGAAAGCCCAGTGTGTCTATAGCACTGAGTAAGTGATGGCCAGCAAGCAGGACACAGGCTGAAAAAAGTGGATTGAGCTGAGATTGTAGAAAGATTTACAAATAAATGCATATATTTGTAATGGTAAGGGAAAGTCTTTAGAATTTTCTATGAGAATCTACATTTTGAGAGGACGGTTTGTTGGCTGTCTGTAGGTGCTGTTGCCATGTGACTTAGCTGTCTGTCAGGACGTGGAGTACAAATATACAGGGGGCCTGCCAGACTCCGCATCAGAGGGTCCCCACTGGGACACCAAGGTCGGGCCTGCCTGGTCAGTTGAGTCCATTTGCGTTAAGAAGTTTCTACCATAGCAACATCTGAATGGCGTTCTTCAATGTGTGCCTTTGGGCAACTTCCCAAAAGGATGAGATAGTCAAACTGAGCCAGTGCTGTGGATGGAATTAGATCCACTTAACGATGACGTGGACATCTTTGTAGTTTCTTTGATGTGCAGGGACAGAGTGTCACACAGGGTGGCGGCAAACCTTCCTGCCTCGGGGTGTCTCAAGGCTGAATCTCAGCCTTTGCTTGCCTGTTCTTTTCTAGATTTGCCGCATCTTGGAGTGTAAGTCTGCCCACACAACTGGCTGGGGTCTGTTGTAGACTCCACCTCCTTTTGTCTGGGTCTCCCCTAGAGTCCTGCTCTTCCATCATATTTGGGTGAATGCAGGAAGGAGCAGAAAGGCTTGTAGGACAGACAGACAGATGTCCTGGCCGTCCGGAGACTCACTGAGAACCTGTCAGCTTCAGCTGTGGCAGGAACTCCTAGAGCACATGCACTGGCCCTGGAGAGAAGCCATCCTCTCTGCCGACGATGGATAAAGCTGATCCCACTCCTGGGTCCAGCGCCTCGGTGGGCTGCTTGCTGTGGAACAAAGTCAGTGGGCTGCCAGCCCCACCGTTCTCAGGCCACAAAAACTCTGCAGTCACGGCATTTGCCTCCCCACATCAATAGCAGTTACCCCAAGAGCACTACTCCCAAAGTGTGAGGTTTATCATATGGATTCCAGGTTCTTCTCAGGGTAGCTGGAGCCATGGGTGCAGTGGGTATGATGTCCAAACTGGTGCTGAGTTTGACCTGTGTTCTGTTTAGTTTGGTTAAACTTGCAGATGCATTGTGATTAAATCAGAAACAGATCACGGTGCTATTTGTGTAGGAAAAGTGCCTGTGTGGGATTTTTATGTTTTAACGTACTTGTAAAAAGCAATGTGGGAAAAGGTAGCCGTTCCCTCCATGATCTAATTAACCATGACGTAGTGGAAAGGTCACTAGAGAAGGGGCGCAAAGTCCGGGGTTCTCATCCCACAGTCACTCATGTGCTAAGTGACCTTGAATGGTTCTCTCTTCATCATGTTTCAGTGCTCTATAGAACGAGGTAGTGGGACCAGAGGGGCTCTGAGGTCTCCTCCAACGACACTTGGCATTTGCTCCTGCAATGAACTCAGAAGCAGCAGGAGGGCATCTTTAGTGCGCCCTTCCCTCCCAGCGGCTCTGATTGTGGGTGGTGGTCAGACAAGCCTGGTGTCAAATCCTCCAGCCAGGTCGCTTGTTAGAAAATGCCTCCCCACTGCTGGTTCTGGAAAACACAGTCTGACAATCACACAGGTGAAGCAACCCAAGCCATTTTTTTTTTTCTTTTTTTTGGGGTGGGGAAGTGAGACTATTCCAACTTTCTGTTTTGTAAATGAAGGAGAGCAGAGAGAACTATTTAACAAGCACAGCTGATAATTAAAAATTACTCTCCAGGTCGCTATTAGCCATTTAAGGGAGGGTGACATGGAATAGGAAGAAAAAGGAAGGAAATTAAGAAGAGAGCGGCATTGTGAGAGAGGAAGAGGGAAATGGATAGACCCCATTCAATCAGGTATTTGCTGAGGACAGAGAAGATGAACATTCATAAAGCCACATTACAAGGAATGTGATCACACTGGGGGCAACTACAGGCTTCCTTTGAGGACATCATCAATTCAAGAAGTATAGTTTTCTCTTGGGCCAGGGGCCACTCCCTGTTGGCATGCAATTCCTGATGGAGTGGGGCCACTTTGGTTCTGCCCTGAGGTCCATCAGACCTCCAGCCAGGTCGTGGGGGAAGCTCTGACAAACGCTTGTCACCTCTGGACAAGGCATCATGGCTCGGGGAGCTGGATGAACACAGATGCTGCTGTGGGTGCTTCCTCTGAAAAGGTTTGGAAGGGGGTGATGTTAAAAAAAATTCCTGCTCCACTTTATAGGGGAGAAACTGGCAAGTGCCACTTCGCCTGAAGTCAAGTTCACATCACTAGGGATAAGCCACGTTGATGGAATGTGCCCTGATGTCACATGATCAAGAGGGCGCTTCACCTTGTGGTATTTTATTTCCCTCCCAAACCCACCAACCCAGTCTAATCAGGCGTGAGACATCAGACAAGCCCGAACTGAAAGCCACTCCACACAGTATCTGACCAGGTCTCCTGAAGACGGTCAAGGTCGTGAAAAATAGAGTCTGAGAAACCGTCACAGACCAGAGCAGCCTAAGGAGACATGAGGCCCAAGTGCACTGCGGTGTCCTGGACCGAATCCTGGAATAGAGGAAAAGACACTGGAAAAAGTAGTGAAATCAGAAGGAAAGTTGGAGTTTAGTTAATAGTAACCAACTAATATTGGTTTTAGTTTTGACACATGTACTGTGGAAACCTAAGAAGTTAATCATCTGGGAGGCTGGTGAGCTCTCTCTACCACCTTTGTGACCTCTCTGCAAATTTAAGGTTCTTTCCAGATAAAGTTTATTAAAAAATATAGAACACCTGCTTTGGGCTCTGTGGCATCTGTGTCTCTGCTTCTGTGGCTTCTTACCCTTTCCATCCCTTTCATATGGGACTGAGAGGAGTCTGCTTTCTCTAGAAGGCCCTAAGCTGGATTCTATTATTTAGAGCGCTGGGCTAGTCTGCTCTTATATTTTTTTATTTTTAATTTCCATTGGATATCATAATAACCCTCAGAGTATATAAGCCAGAGGAGTGGAAGCTTTGGTGAGTTAAACTGAGTAGAAGTTGGAGGGTTGTTTGGAAGCCCATAACTATTTGAGTAGTCTTGTGAAAATATGGGGTATGGAATGGCCCCTGATTCTGTGTCCTTTTTTTTTTTCCAAATTTTTATTTAAATTCTAGTTAGTTAACATATAGTATAATATTGGTTTCCAGAGTAGAATTTAGTAATTTATCACTTACATGTAATACCCAGTGTTCATCACAACAAGTGTCCTCCTTAATCCCCATCACCGGTCTAGCCCATCCCCCACCCGCCTCCCTCCATCAACCCTCGGTTTGTTCTCTGTCATTAAGAGTCTCTTATGGTTTGTTCCCCGCCCCTCTCTTTTTTTCCTCTTAAGGGCCACCCTGCTTCTTATTTTTTTAGAAAACTGACATGAAGTGTCAAGTTAGAAAACTCTCCTGTATAAACCTCATGATTCAATGTTTTACCAAACTGGTTTTGGGTGGGCTGAGGGTCAGTGAAATCAGGAACAGAAACTGGAATTTGTCTTTGGAATTCTTGGTTGTTGGAATTGAGTGCCCACGTGAATCCATTCAGCCTTGATGAGATGAGCAAAGATGAGATGAGCAAAGATCGGAGAGGGACAGACTCCCTAAGGTAGTGGACAGTTCTTTATAGAGCACACGCTGCGTGCCCAGCCCTCTGGTAGGTGGCTGAAGAGGGCCTAAACTCACAGAACAGGAACAAGTCATTGCAACCCATGACAAGGCCCCTGAGGATGGTCTCTGTGGGGTCTGGAGTCACCAGGTCACTAGGCCCTGTCCCCATGGGGCTGCTGTGGGCTCAGGGGGCACGGGTCTGTTTTCCCATACAGCTCTGACCCCACTTGCAGATAACTGAGCCCAGTGATGAACCTGGGTCCCGGGTGGGTCTAAGGGTGAAGAACAACCCTTGGAGCTGGTTGTGAGGCTGGTGAGGGTGGGTGAGAGCTCTCAGAGGCCCAGATCCTTTTACCCAGGAAAGCAGCCTTGAATGAGCTGGCCAGGGATGGCTGCACATGGCCAGCCAGTCCTGCTCTTGGGGGTTCAGGCAGAGAGCACACACGGCGGAGAGGGAGCGTGGAGAGCCCTGTATCAGCACAGTGGGCTCAGTGGGGAGAGATTCAGTTGTTGTGTCCTAGTTACTCATGCTGGCTCTTACTGGGCTGAGCGTTAGGTTTACTCCCATGCAAGTAGCTCAGCCCAGGCCACTCCAGTTTTTACAACAGAGTGGCATCCTGTTCTCCAGATACTAATGTCATGGAGTGAGCTCGGGAGAGGGGGTACCATTGTGAGAGTGGGTTCCTTTTGCACACTGAGTTGGGGCTGTGGCTCCCAGGTGTGTCCTATGACGCCTCTACTGCCATCACCTCTGGGTGGGCAGGAAAAGCCGGCCGCTTGGGTAATTCCTGATGTTCCTGGGAAGCCCATCACTGCAGGGAAGGGAGGTGAAGGGGACAGAGCAGCCAGGCCCTCCCACATACAATAGTCCCTCATTGCCCAGCTGGGAAGCCAGACACTCAGACAGCAGAAATAACCACTTCGGGGTCCTCTAGTGACTCAGATAGAAACATCCAGTAGGATGAGGAATGTTAGTCCATGAACGGGTGATCTCTGCCTATCTGCTCTCATGTCTCCTCACTTCTCCCACTGTTCTCCCTGAGCCATCTCTTGGGCGGGGGCTGCCCCAGTTAGCAGAAGCAGCCCGTGGCGCTGGCACTCTACCTTGCTCAAGTATGCAGTGGAGTCACTGTTTCTGGGGGCTCTGCTGCAGGGTTTGCCCAGGTCTGCCTTTCTGTTTTGCCTGCTAGCTGCTCCCCTTGCTGAGTCATAGGGAGCTGGAGGGACCTACTTTCCTGGGGGCCCTGGTGTCATGGGGGAACTGGTCCGAAGTAACACTGGTCCTTTTGAGAGGCCTAATTCTGCCCCCTGGATCTCCCCACGTGCTTCTGAGGTTTTCTTACTCTGGGAAGCTTATGTGCCCAGGTGTAACCCACTCTCCTTCCTGACTTCCAGATCCCATGTTGGCCCCAAACCGCACCCCACATGTGGCTGGTCACAATTCACCTGTTAGCTCTTGCTCCTCTGACCGTTGTCCTACCTTTCCCATCAGTTGTGCTTTGGGACCAGCCACTTCACTGGACCCTGAGGCTCAGGCTGAAGCTCCACTGTAGACACTCAGCACTGCCTCAGGCCAGTGGGCTTGTGTTTACTCACTCATGCACACACGTGCTCACTCAAGCCCTCACACTTGCACCCTCTTACACACACCCACACACTCATGCACACACCATTCACTGACGTACCCGCTCACACATACCTGCTCGCACACTCAAGTACTCACTGCACACACTCATGCACACACTACTCACTTATGTGCCCAGTCACCCACACACTCTTGCACACTCCCTCATGTACTCCCTCACAGTCTTGAGAGCTGGGCCCTGAGCAGGTCTGGGGGAAAGGGGAAACAAAGATCAACCTGTTACTGTCCTTGCTTTCCAGGGCCTTCCATTCAGGGCTGATTCTGTCCACACCTAAGCTTCAGTTCTAGCAGGATCTGGTGTTAGGCATGAGCTCTGGTCTGGTCAGGAAGCAGGCGAGACTGCCTCTGCATTTTGGGCTCAGAACCTTGAGGAGGATCCAGACACTCCTGTCACTGGGAGCAAATCAGCTCCCTTAGGATAAGGGACAGGTTATAATAGGAGTCCAGGGCAAGCCAGATATGCCCAATAGGGCAGGAATGACCTTTCCTTCTTTCTGGAGACCAGGGACATGGAAAGAACACATTAATTTAGCACTGAAGACCTGATTGTTTTGCTTGTTGAAAGAGATGACCATGACTCAGCCCCTAGGAGGCACTCACAGCTCAGGGAGTGCCAGCTCATCCCGATCCAGAGAGGAAGTGCTTCTCCTGGACTGCCATTTCTCTCTTCCCCACCTACTAAACTCTTATCCTTGCTTCAAGGCCCACTCAGTTATGCCCTTCTCTGTGAAAATAATTCCCACACCATAGGTGGAATTAATCTCTTCCTTTTCTGTGCCTTCCTGGCACTTTTGAAAATAATTCCTGTGTTATAATTCTTTGTCTTGTATAACAACTGGGCTTGCTTGCTGGTACATCCTCCCACCATGCTCCTTGAGGTACTCAGTGTTACTGCCAGGAATTTGTGCTTTCCTTTCACCTACAATCCCAGGGGCTGCGTTGTAGCTGGTAGCAACCCTGGCCACCTCCATACTCACTGCCCAGAGCCTCCTACTTGCTCTCACCACAACGCACACCTCTGAATTGCTAATGGCCCCTGCCCCCCTCCACCCCCCAGGGCCATTACTAGATGCCCTTGGGGGCGGGAGGGCCATGTGTCCAGCTCCAGTGGCCTAGTGATGCCATTACTGAGCAGCGATGTGTTTACCCAGCCTCTGTAACCCACATGCGCTGTTCCCAATTGCCCTCTGCGTGAACCTGGCACAGTATTTTAGTGTGTCCTATAGAATAATATTGAGAGAACGAACAAATCAGTGGCAGAACCTTCTGAGATTTGCCTAATTGCAACTCAAATTGTTCCCATATTGGAAATTACATGGCTAAGATGCCTTTTGGGGAACTGAATATTAGGAGCCCAGGAAGGTCAGCCAACAATGAGTTGCTGGGTTTTTTTTTTTTTCTTCCTCCATGAACTCTTACCGAGACATTTTCCTGCAATGAGACATGTATAGGTTGACTCAAAACAGATTTCACAATCGCTTTATCCAATTTTGGACGACTTAATTCAGCAATTCACGTAACCCTCTTTAATCAGCCTCACGTCCAGGGGCTGTTGTGGTCTCAGCACTTAGGCGTAGACATCACTGGGGACAGCACCCCTAAGCGCAGAGGCCGTGGTCAGTCCCTGCTGTGGCTCGGCCCACGTTTGGGCCTCTTAGGGACCCGGGTCATGGTAAGGGCCCCAGCAAAGCAGGAGACCTGTGAGTCTTGTTTCTGGGCATGGGAAAACAAAAACAAAACTAGAAAAAACCCAGAACAACCCCCACCCTAGGGTTATGTCCAGGGACAATGGAAATAAGCATGATTTGTGTGTTAAGATTGTTCCAGTTTTGACACCGTCATGAAGAGTGTGGAGGTCTTGGGATTTTTGACTCTGACATTACATGAAAATATATTGGCTACATGCCTGGCTCAGAGTCCTAAGGGGAAAAGTAATTTCCTTTCCTTCCCTCTCTTTACGGCACTGGGGAAACGTATCCCTGGAATCAGCTGCGGAAGTATGTCCAGTTGGTGGCATCCACACTGTCGCCCCGCAGGGGTTGAGGAAGATGCCAGGTCTCCACCAGGGAGATGTCTACGTGTCTAGCACTTGCGCTCTGCAGACCCTTCATTGGTGATTCACGCCCATCCTCTGAGGATCCTGGGGAACGATGACCTGCCTTTTACAAATGGGGCAGCTGAGGCCTGAAGCACTCAGCTGATTTGTTCAAGGTTATCCAGAGAGTTAATGGTAGAGCCAGGGTAATAGAACCAGGCTGCTACTCCCGATCCCGGAGTTGTTTCATTGTGTTTTTCATTAGGCAATCGGCCTGGCATTTGCTTTGATAAAATCCGGTTAAGCATTTGAGGCTGTGCTTGCTCTGAAATGGGAAGCATGAGTGCCGGGTGAGTGGCATCATCCGGGCATCATCCGCAAGCCACCACTGAGCTCAGATCACTCATTCGTACGTGTTTCCTCAGTTCATCCAGAATGTGGTTCTTTATTTGTTCTCTGCCCAAAGCCGTGCAGGCCCTTGTTTCTCTGGGCAACTCCAGTTACCGACCAGGTGTGTGCAGGGCCTTGGCGGGGAGAAAGAAGGGCCCATGTGCGCCAGGAGCTATTCCAGGTGCTTTGCATAGATCATTTCTTTTAGAGAGCTGCAGAGTCAGTGCTGAGGGCCTTCGGAGAAGAGGAAGATCGGTGCTGCCTGATTGAGCGAGTATGTGTGTGTGTGTGTGTGTGCGTGTGTGGTATGTGTTTGTGTATACTCTGCATTGCGAGAGTTTGCAGCATTATGTGTAGCGTGTGGAGTTTGTGGTGTGTGTGTGTGTAATAGGCGTCTTGTATATGTTTGTGTGTTGTGCGTACGTGGTACGTGAGTTGCATGTACAGTGTGTGTGTAGTGTGTAGGGTGTGTGTGTGTGGGGGGGTACTTACCTGTAGTGTGTGCATGCATGTGCCTGGAGGCCGGTGGTCAGGACAGGCCATCGGACAGACCTGTGTCCTGCCCTGATGATGGCTGCTGTAGATGGGGAGGGGAGCATTCCCGCAGGGTGGTAGGTGGGAAGGAAGGAAGGCGCGAGGGGAGAGGGCAGGCAGAGAGGGGGGTGACAGGGCCACTGTTAGGTTGGCACTAAGGGGCTCATTGGGAGGCCAGGGCAGAGAGGCGAGCTGCTGCTGTCCAGATGCAGCCTTCTCCAGGCCATTGGCTCCCCATTTTAGCACTTGGAGGGAGGCCTTCAAGCTGGGGAATAATGGTGTGAAAGAAAATGACACCTCTTTACCTCCATGGGGCGCTGTGAGACCCATGCTGTGAGCACGGCAGGTGCCCTCTAAGTCTGGCCAGGCCAACGGCCCCTGCCCCAGTGTCCAGCCAAGTGCCAGGAACTCCCAAATTCATCTCTGTTTTCTGAAGTCGAAACCAACACAATCGCCTCTTTAGCATCTGCTCTTGGAAATCCCATGGCAGAGAATTCATATTCTCTTTCAAACCTGCCCCACCTCATGAGTCTCTATAAATGGTCCCTCCAACTGCCCAGATCCTGCAGGTGGAAACCAAGGCACCATCCTTCACTACGTATCACCAATTCTGGTGGTTCTATCTTGAAATCTTACTCAAATGTCCCCATCTCTGTATTATGGCCTCTACCCTAGCCTAGATGCCATCCTCTCTCTCTTGAACTTCTCTGTAATTTACCATCTCTTTGAGGTCATTTCTCAGCTCTGTCCAACCGATTGTCCCCGAGCAACTAGGCTGATCTTTATTAAAATAAAGCAGATCGCAGGGCTTGGCTGTGTGCCTGTGTACAGACCCTGGTCGGCTTCCCTTTGCACCAGGACACAAAGTGTGATACTTTTTGTTGCTTCCAAGGCCTCTTGTGGTCCTACCTTCTTCCTCTTCACCCTCCTCCTTGCTCTCTCCCCTCTACTCATCGTGCCTCCCTCTGGGCCTCGGTGCTCCACTGGCTTGCAGGCCTTAGTCCAGACCACTCTTTATCTCACGCCAACACTGCTTATCTTCCCATATCAGGGTGAGAAGCATTTCTACAGGGAGTGCTTCTGTGACCCTTCTGTCTTGTCTCACAGAAGCCTGTTCTTTTCCTTGGAGGTTCTCATTGCTCCTGCTTTGTAATCTTTTGGTTTGTTTGACATCTGTCCACCCCACTAGCCTGTAAGCTTCATGAGGGCAGGAACTGTGTTTGTCTCGTTCACCAGCATGTGCTCCTTGTCTGGCATAGTGCCTGACACATGAGGGTGTTTGCTGAATGCTGGATGATTGGACGAGTGAGCAGCGCCCTTTTGTTGCCTCATGATCATATCCTCCTGCCCTCATCTTCTAGGATTTGGTGGGTGGGGCAAGGAAGAGCCAAAATCTGAGGATGGTGGCTCAGTAAACAGTGCTCACAAGTGGCCTGCCCCTGCTCTGCAGTGGGGACTGGGGCTCTAGCTTACACAGGCCTGCGGAGGCCCCTCTGGTGCCCTATGATGCAGCCAGCAACCAGGGGCTATCACCGAAATCCTTCCTCCCTGGCAGCTTACCCACTGAATTCCCTGAATGAGTCCCAGTGTCTCCCAGGGAGAGGCTGAAGGTTCATTTGCTGTAGCTTATGGAGAAGTTGCTTGGCCTGGGCTCACTGGGTTTCAAAAGGCAATTCTCATCTTTGAGTCAGGAAAATAAGGCCATGGGAGGCTGATCTGGGACTTCAAAAGGAGCAGCTCATCATCCATGCTTTTTCTTTCTCTTATAACTTGAGATTCTACCACTTTCCCAGCCTGTGCATACAAACAAGTCCCATCAAGAGCAGTAACCTGAATTTACTGCTTCCTTCCCCTATCATTTTATAGGGTCTTGACTCCCTTGCAGAGTTCCCCCCAAATATTTCTGCATTCCCCAGTGTGTCTGGTGTGTGTTCGTAAGCATGTCTGGCTGCTACTTTGTGCCTCTACTTCTAGAAACTGCTGCCTCCCTCTCTGAGTGTCCTTCGCACTGTGGGCCCTGGCATGCTGCCTGCGCATGACTTGTGACTGCGACCATTCTCGGGGGTCACCAGCGTGTACTGATGATCACTCCTGCTGCCCTCTCCCATCAGGAGCTACGGCCTTGCTGGCCACAGCATTGCTGTGCAGGGACGATCACAGTGCAAAAACTGAGCGCTAGTCTTTTTGGCTACCACCTCATATTAAAGAATTTAAAAACTGTAGACACGAATCCAAGGACTAGACAGGGGAGGAACAGAACCATTCAGAAACCTTTGCTCAGGTGTGGAAATCTTATATTCAGGTCTTTATTCTGGAGTCATGCCTTAGGATGAATTCTCTCTGTGAAGGCAGTTTGGTTCTTTATGCAGTTAGGTTTCTGGGAATTTTACCCCATGCATCTCTGAATCTCGAGCAAGCTTGAGCTGGGACCCCTTGTAGTCACCACTGTGGTATGGGAGGAACTGAGCTCAGGATTTCTGGGGCATTAAAGGTAATTTCCGTGCTACAGGCTGAGAAATTGGCCCTGCCTACCTGCTGTCTGGGGGAAGACACCAGTAGATGAGGCAAACATTGGTTTCTTTGTAAATCTCTTTGTGCTTGGCTTATGCTGCTGAAACTGACCTGAGGAATGGGATTCTCTGATCCTTGTTTTTTCCCTTGGCAAATATACGTTTTGCATTTTTGCATGTTCTCTTGTCTTCTGACTTACCTCCAGAATCTCTCACCTGGACACACAACATGCAAGAAAATAAAATATTCCAAAGTTCAGGTTGGAATGTCCCCTGGGAAGCTGCAGGATTCCAAGGAGACGTCATGGATTTTTGTCTTAAGCAGATTACAGCCTGAGAGCCCTCCAAGTTGTCTCTGGAACTTGAGCTATAAACATCTCTGAACAAGACACATACAGCTCGGCATCTGTAGGGGAGCCCAGGATTGGAGTAATGATTGGCAGAAATCTTTGGGGCTGGTGGGAGTTTCTGGATCTGGCTCCCCCTAGTCAAACCGGGGGCCTGGATTCTATAGTTGACTCAAAGGGCAGATGGTTTGGCCCTGACATGGTGCATGGTCATGCCTGAGGATGAGTCACCTGCTACAGCTGGCACACTGTCCCCAAGTCCCTTCCACTGGCTGGAGGTACCTTTGGTTGGCGTGCTTTCATTGGCAAGCTGATGCACATGGAATGTTTCCTTCAGAGTTAAAGGCTGTTATCTTGCTAGGAGAGAGCCAACAGTTTCCTTTGGGTTTCCAGCCCACGAGGGAGAGTTCTGCAAGGCATCACTCCCATGCTATTGAAATCATACTCGGCTGTGGCTAATAATTTGATTCAACATTCATGGGACTTCCTTCTCTGTGCCAGATACCAAGTAAGGTGATGGGGAAACAGAGGCTGGTTCCGATAGGATTCCTGCCCTCAAAGTCATCTTGGTCAGAACACAGAGCAGTGGTGCAGAAAAGTCCTTCTGGCAGTATGGTAGACCGTGTCTAGCCGCTTTTTTTGGACACAGACCTTTGAGATTCCAATGGAAGTAGTGAATCCACTTGTAAAAATATGCAGATACACGCCTCCCCTCCCAGCATAGGGGATCCCTTTAGTCAGAACCTCAGTTTGAAAAATTCATCCAAGAGGATAGGTTGAGGGGATAGCTAGAGGCACACCTGTCTGTAGGCCTTTGTATTATTCCAGGCAATGGAGAAGCTGATCTGTGAAGATAGTGGCATTGGGATGGAGAGAATGAAAGTGGAGTTCACGGGATCTGAGGATGCACACGGTGAAGAGGAAACGAAGAAGGAAGGGTCTGAGGGTTATAGGTTGGGTGGAAGGTGGTGTCATCAACATGGAAGACACCCAGATTCCCCTCCCTCATTGAGTGACTGGGAGAGGGGACATAGTAACAGACAGGCCTGTGGGATGGGCCAGGGATAAGAGCAAGGGACCTTGGGAGCCGTGGAAGGAGTGACAGGTGAAGGACAACTTTGTCTCCAGCCTAGTTGCACTGGACAGGGGTGGCCATGGCCCCACTGGATGACCTGTGATTGTCATGCTCAGCTTTGGGGGCATGGTTTTTATCTCTGATGTGTAGGCTGTCCTTGGGCATAGCCAAGCACTTCAACCAGTTTGGCGTCAGGAAAGAGACTTATCAACAACGTATGCCGTGGTCACATTTTCACCTGGAGGTAGAGTGTTAAGTTCTGTTCATAAGACTGTAGGTTGTGGGGCATGTACAATCAGCTGGTGAACTTTTCTAACTTAACCATGCTTAGGCTACCTAAGATCTCATGATTGATACTGTCTGGGGGTAGGGTCAAGCATGTACGTATTTATAAAAAGTTCACAAGTTAATTCTGATGCATGGTCTAAGAACCATCGATTTAGGCCATCTTCTCTTTTTATAACTGAAGAAATGGGGGTTTAGGAGGGACAAGGTCTTGGCCCAGATCCTTATCAGGTGGCAGGGCTTGGCCCAGCATTCCTGAATCCTGAGCCAATACCATCCTTATCCCCAAGTGCTTTTTTGGGGCTTAGGCCATGGTTCCAGGCTTTATCAACTAGACCTAAAACATCAGACATTTTTGAAGACAGAGTCTTTTGACCTGCTTTTTATTCTTCCCTGGAAGGTTTAGGGGATTTGTGTCTTCCATCCCAGGTGGTTGTGAAGGGAAATAGTACATAGCAGTTCTCCCTGAGATCATACTAGGAAGTAGATACTGAGTTGGCTCTTTTTATGGCCTCTAGTGGGCAGTTGGATCCCATCATGGCTCTTGGCTGTATATTCTTCCTTGACAACATCATTGGAGCCCATCTGTTTTGTTTTGGACCCAGGCAGCCTGGATTTCCAGAGGGACCAACCTCCAGAGGGACCCTTTCTTTCCTGCTTATGGGTTAGTTTGGCCACAAAACTGGGATTGCCAGTGCTCAGGTTGGGAGGAGAGGGCTGCTGGAGATAGGAGCGTTGACTTTTGGGTGGGTAAGGCTGTTTGGTACAGGTGATACTTAGAGGGCCTGTGAACATAGCCTCATACTTTGGTGAGTCCTCTCATGGGGTTTTCTTTTCTTTTCTTTTTTTTTTTTGAAGATTTTATTTATTTGACAGAGAGAGAGACAGCCAGCGAGAGAGGGAACAAAGCAGGGGGAGTGGGGGAGGAAGAAGCAGGCTCCCAGCGGCTCCCAGAGGAGCAGGGAGCCCGAAGCGGGGCTCGATCTGAGTACCCTGGGACCACACCCTGAGCCGAAGGCAGCCGCTTAGTGATTGAGCCCCCCAGGCGCCCCTCTCATGGGGTTTTCTTTTCTTTTTTTTTTTAAAGATTTTATTTATTTATTTGATAGAGACAGCCAGCGAGAGAGGGAACACAAGCAGGGGGAGTGGGAGAGGAAGAAGCAGGCTCATAGTGGAGGAGCCTGATGTGGGGCTCGATCCCATAACGCTGGGATCACTCCCTGAGCCGAAGGCAGACGCTTAACGACTGCGCCACCCAGGCACCCCTCACAGGGTTTTCTAAGCTAGTCCAGTGCACCATGTCTTGGGCCACCCACCCGGCCCTTGAAGGCAGCCTGATGCACAATCCCTTTTATCAGGGATCTGAAATGCTCAGGGTGGGACAGTCAGTGACATTTACAGATGGTGTTTGCCCCTTCCTTAACTTCCCACCCCTGTAAGGGATGGAAGAAATTAATTATGTAATTGTGTAAATGGCATGATTATGTAGAAACACCCCGATGAGGCATCTCTTCATAGAAGGAAGGCTGTCTCAGTATGGGAGGAGCAAAACTATTCCGGAACAGTGGGATTCTGGAGAGTGGGAGAGGGTGTTTCAGGCAATGTGAACCCCAGAAGCATTTCTTGCAGAGGCATGAGTAAATCTGCACCAGAGCAGAACCACACCTTTAGAATTCCTTGTTCTGTGTGGATTTGGACAGCAATGATCAGTATCTGGTTACAGATTGCTGGAACAGTTGAAAGGCAGGCTGGGCAGGTAAGGCAGAAAAAGTTGTGCTATCGAAACTGAACTCAGAGAAATGACAAACGGACTGAGGATTCAGTCCAATAATTACATCCTCCTAGAGTGAAGTGACCAGACTGGTTTAGCGCAGCCAGGCAGATGGATCTGTGTGAGACAGCATTGAGTGGGGTGTGCACCTGCATGGATCTGAAAGGATGCAGGGGACCAAAGATGGCAGAAGAACAGCAGAATGAAAGCAGAGGGTTGGGCTGGGGCAGACACAGAGATCACACCTCTGCCCTGCCTGGTCTTGGCTTTTACTTGTGCCCTGGGAGTAAGGGTGGGGCTGAAATTGATGATTAATGTCAGAACCACCTGGGCATTGTAGCATGTTCTTGCTGACTTGACTCTTAAATTTTAATTAGAGGTCCAAGACATGTAACCATTTATAATCTTTTTGACATAAGAGTTTGAATGGGACCCATTGCAAGCCTTGAGTGGACCATGAGCCCTATGAGCCATGTAGTCAGATGCAGAGTTGAGCTGGCTGCCCAAGTGCACATCTTCATGTAGTGTGTGCTCCGTTCTCAAAGCACTGACTCTGAGGAGAAGCATGAAAATGTGTGTGTGTGTGTGTGTGTGTGTGTGTGTGTGTGTGAGAGAGAGAGAGAGAGAGAGAAACAGGGAGAGACAGAGAGACAAAGATCATTCACTTTGCTTTCTAACTGAATGGTTCCTTCTAGAATTGTGCAGTGCAAAACCTGCACAGCTGAACATATCAGCTCTGACTTGGCCCAAAGATAGAATTTTGAAAAGCTCGAAGACTAGACTATGGAGCTTAGTACTGACTCAGATCTGTGATGTGGAAGAGTCATGTACTTTATTGGGGCAAATGGAAAAGGTATTTGAGAGGCTCTTGCAAATAATTCTTCAACTGGTGTGCAAACCTGTCTCTCATCAAGTGAGAGAAAACTCCGGTGAAAAGTCAAAAAGGCTGTTAACCACGCTGTGAAGAGAGGGTGTAGAAAGTGTGAGCTCTCCTCAGTAATGTAACAGGAGAAAACCAGGGGCTTGTTGAAACATGTCTGCATTTGTGGATTGCTGAAAATTTTGGGGAATGTATTTTAATGTTACAAAGTCCTACTTTCTGTGATTCTTACAGACGTGTGGGTGTATGAAGAAATCCACTTGGTCTCAAGTTGTATATACTGGATTCTCATTTTATGTGCATTTATATTACATGCCAATTTTAGAAATTAATTCCAATTTTAAGATTTAGGTCTTCTTTCATTTCCTTTAGCAATGTGTTGTAGTTTACTGTGTACAAGTCTTTACCTTCTTCATTAAATTTATTACTAGGTATTTTATTCTTTTGGATGCTATTAATAAATGGATTTGCTTTCTTAATTTTGCTTTGGATTGTTCATTGCCAGTGTACTGAAGCACAACTGATTTTTTGTGTGCTGATCCTGTACCCTGCAACTTTGCTGAATTTGTTTATCAGCCTTTTTTTTTCTTTTTTTGGTGAAATCTTTGGGATTTTCTTTCTTTTTTTTTAAATTTATAATGATTTTTATTATATTATGTTAGTTACCATACAGTACATCCCCGGTTTCCGATGTAAGGCTCGATGATTCATTAGTTGTGTATAACACCCAGTGCACCATGCAATACGTGCCCTCACTACCCATCACCGGTCTATCCCATTCCCCCACCCCTCTCCCCTCTGAAGCCCTCAGTTTGTTTCTCATAGTCCATAGTCTCTCATGTTTCATTCCCCCTTCTGATTACCCCCCCTTTCTTTGGGATTTTCTATATCTAAGATCATGTCACTTGTGAGTAAAGATAGTTTTAATTTTTCCATCCCAGTTTGGATGGCTTGTATTTATTTTTCTTGCTTAATTGCTCTAGATAGAACTTCCAGTAGTACAAAACCACAATGTATCAAGTCTCATAGGATACAATAAAGCAGTGCTCAGAGGGAAATTTATAGCAGCCTATATTAAAAAAAAAAAGATCTCAGATGAATAAACTAACTTTATACCTCAAGGAACTAGAAAAAGACGAGCAAACTAAAGCCAAACCTATGAGAAGGAAGAAAATAATGGTGATTAGAGCAGATATAAAATAGAATCAATGAGAGCAAAAGTTGATTCTTTGAAAATACCAATAAGATTGACAGACCTTTAGCTAGATTGATGAAAAAAAAAACAGAGAAGATGCAAATAAAATCAGAAATGGGAGTGAGAACATTACTATCAACATTAACAAAAGAACGAGGATTATTAGGGAATATGATGAACCATTGTATGTCAACAAGTTAGATAATCTAAAAGAAATCAAGTTTCTGGAAACACACAAATTATAAGTTTCTTGAAACTGACTTTTAAAAAGTTAGAAAATTTGAACAGACCTATAATATGTAGAGATTGAATCAATAATCAAAAAATATCCAACAAAGAAAATTCCAGGACCAGATGGCTTCACTGGTGAATTCTACCAAACATTTAAAGGGGAATTAACACCAATCCTTCTCAAACTTTTCCGAAAATAGAAGAGGAGGGAACACTTCCTAATTCACTCTATCAGGCTGTGGTTACCCTGATACCAGTGCTAGCTAGCTGAGGATGTTATAAGAAAAGAAAATTGCAGCGTAATATCCCCTATGAATATAGATGCAAAAATTCTTAACAGAATACTAGTGAACAGAACACAATAGCATATTAAAAGTATTATACACCATGACCAAGTAGGGTGTATCCCAGGAATGCAAGAGTGGTTCAACTTAAGAAGATCAATCAGTGTGATATACCACATTAATAGAACAAAGAAGCAAACACATAGACATCTCAACTGATGCAGAAAAAGCATGTGATAAAAAGTTTTTCAGTGATGAAAAACACTCAGAAAACTAAAAATAGAAAGGAACTTCCTCAACATGATAAAGGGCATTTATGCAAAACCCACTGCTAACATCACACTCAATGGCAGAAGACTGAAAGCTTTCCCTCTTAGATCAGTAACAAGACAAGGATTTTTGTCTACTTTTACCACTGCTAGTCAAATCCTAGCAGAACCTGTTGGCCATTTGCATGTATTCTTTGGAAAAATGTCTATTCAGGTCCTTTGCTCATTCTTCAATTGTTTTTTTTGTTTGTTTGTTTGTTTTTTGTTATTGTGTTGTAAGAATTCCTTATATATTTTGGATATTGGTTCCCTATCAGATAAATGGTTTGCAAACATTTGCTCTCACTCCATAGGTTGCCTTTACATTTTTAAAAAATTATTTCCTTTGCTATGCAGAACTTTTCTAGTTTGGTGCAGTCCCATTTTTGCTTTTACTGTCTGTGCTTTTGGTGTCAGAGCCAAAAAAATCATTGCCAAGGCCAGTGGCAAGGAGATTGTCCCCTGTGTTTTCTTCTAGGAGTTTTATAGCTGCAGGTCTTAAGTCTTTAACCCATTTTGAGTTAATTTTTCTGTATGGTGTAAGGTAAGGGTTCTAAATATTATTTTAAAGTTGCTTTTGTCTTGATTCAGTGTTTGCTTGATTGCTAGAAAGCTTTGACTATTTTCCAGAGTTCTGACAAAGTTGCTCCTAACAGTTTTTAAATGTTTCTTGTCATTTGGAGCCAGTTACTGTCGTTTTTCTGATATCACTCACCACTTTCTTAATAAGGCCGTTCTGAACCCAACCAGAGAAAATTTCAACCTTTTTCTGGTCCCCTAGTCGTCTCTCCTTACATTTTTCAAAGGACTCCCAATTTGCCTTATAAATAGATTAAATTTCTTATTATCCCCATAGTAAAATGTTAATGACTTTATATATAGACCTGGTTTTTTTTTTAGAACCTTCTACTGAATCGTGTTCATAGAAGACATCTGAAAATGTTGGCCTCCTTATTCCTGGATCTTGGTCTTCCCTAGATACGTGGCAGGGTCTGGCTTTGCCCCAGTACTAGCCTGGACACAGTTTTCTTCCAGTGATATAGGGCCTGGGGAAGGAATCTATTGATCTTGCATCACAGGAGGAGGCCAAACAAAGGCGGTAGGGGGGCCCTGTGATGCTTTCCTGTCCCTCTCACTGTCTTCTTCTGTTTCTTTCTTTAGAGTCTTCATTTGCAGAGAATGTTTGACTCAGAGGACGGGGGTGGGCCTGAGCTCCTCCACTTGCACAGTGATCCCAGCAGCACTTATGCTGGCTTGGTGTCTGTGCCAGTAAGTTTGTTTAATGAACAAAAAGCATAATGACTTTAATTAGGTTTTAGTGTAAATAATGAACACAATTATGGAGCAGGCTCTTTTGTCACCCTCATGGAATTTATGATTGTTTGAAAAGTCAACACCCACTTCTAGCCACTCCCGTCCTTACTTCTTGGTCAACCCAGCATCCCCATTAATCAATGGCGTTGGGTTCTGATGCCAAAGTGGAAAGTATGAGCTGATTTTTTCCCAACTTGTAGTGACAACTCACCCTTCCTCACCTCCATGTCCATCTGGAGCTCTAGTCTCAGCCTGGATGCCTGCCCCTGAGGGGCTGTGTTTTGAGAAAACACTGGGCAGGGGTGACCGTAGGGCCAGTGATTTTGGAAGTGGTGGCTCATGTCATAGAAGGAAGGATGGAGAGTTCTGGCCCCTGCCCAGAGTTCAGTTCTACCATGTACTGAGCATCTATGATAGTTCAGGTAATGTGCTGAGCACAGATGGCCCAAAGTCTAAGGGAACTCACAGCAAGCCAGGCCAGAACCACCCCAGCAAGGCCAAGGGCAAGCCAGAAGCCAACACTTGAGTAAGGTCTGGCATGGGCCTGTAGTCTAGGACCTTCCACAGGTCTCCACAGTATCCACAACCATTTGGCAGTGGGTGCAAGGTGAGCCTTGTGGGGTGCACCATTTCAACTCCAGGGTGCTAGGGAATGAGCTGAAGTAAGTTGCCCTTCAGGTTACCAAGTCTTTTCCATACTCCAGAGGCAGAGAAGGCAGTTTCCGTGGTTTGTAAAGTTCTCTCACCTCCTACCCAGCCTAGCATCTCTGACTTCAAAGCAGTCCACTCTTCCTCTGTCTCTCTCCCTGGGTACTGGCTCCCACATAGCTTAGCGATACTGAGAACAGACTCAGTGCCCCCTTTCTTTGACCAACCATATAGTAAATTTTCCTCTCTAGTTGTGATGAAGGCTTCCTGAGGGCAGGGACCTATGTCTTTGCCTGGGCCTCTCAGGCACGAGCAGTGATGACCAAGTTCCCTCTTCGCACGCATGGCCTTCACTGTCCCCACGAGAGAGCCACCCGCTTCCCTGAAACCCTCCTGGCAGTGCCCAAAGGAACTGGAGCCATCCAGCTTTTCTGGCCCCAGACTCTGCCAGGAGGCCGAGGAGGCCCTCTCTCTGCCCATGCAATCAGGGGCCTGGTTTCCAGCTCCTTAACATGTGCTTTTTTCTTGGGAGGAAAGGACAAGTTCTGATGAGCTCCTGGTTCCCTCTTTCCAGCTATCTCAAGACCAGCCACGTGTGTGGGGCTGGCGAGGCTCAGGCTCCCTGGCATGCCCGTCCTCACCAGAGCTGTGCTTTGGAGGGGCTGGCGTGTGCCAGATGGAGCGGCAGGCGGCACCTCAGCGTGCTCAGAGGGTGGCAGAAGCCTAGGCTGCCCGGGGCCCCACTGTGGTGCTGCGACCTGGCAGTCATCATGATCTCCCAGTTATTTATTGTCATAACATTAATCACGCTGAACTCACTTGGCATTAATGAGGACGTAATGTGTACTTGGACGGGAATTTTTATTGTAGTGCAGCGTTAACTAACTGGCCTATTATTTAAAGTGTTCCCAGACCTGGTATGTACAAATGGTTTACTCTGCAGTCTCCAAGTGTTGAAACTTCGTATGGTTTGTGTCAAGAAACTATGAATATGGAGCACAAAGGAGGCAGGGGCTGAAACAACGTGGGACTGTCCCCTGGCAGGCAGGGAGACAGCATACCCTCGAGAAAGGGTGCCCACTGGACAGCCTGGGCAGCCCACCCCTACCCGGGCCTGTGCTGGTCTCATTCCTGTGTCTGGGCCAGATGCCGGACATGAAAAACTTGGGGTGGTTTTTAGGAGCTTTCTGAGCCTCCACCTTGGGGATGAAGAGAAACAGAATCATAAGATTTAGAAGTGGTAAAAAAGCTGTAGCCCATGCTGAAGATCATGTGTCCCCAAGACTCTTTTCTTCAGTACTGGTCAGTGGCAGCTATAGCCCTGGTCCCCGTCTGCAGGCGTTCACCCTTTTCTTCCATTACCTTGCCCTGGCCCACACTGCCATCCTCACTGAGCTTCGTCCCCTGAGGTGCACTGTGCTCCCCAGCCTTGGCATATGCTGCTCCCTCATTTGGTTAATGTAATAATAACGGGCCATTAGGGTAACAGTTACTCAGAAGAAGAAGCAGTCAGTGTGTTCTGGAAGAAGAGATGGGACATAGTGGCACCTGTGGGGGCATGGGTGTGGGGCACACCCAGATCGGGATGATGCTAAAGTGACCCCTACCCTGTCCCAGCATATCTACTTGATAGCTTACAGAGTACCTCCACTGTATCTCCCGTGATTGCCACAGCAACATCACTAACCATGCGAGGAATAAAACAAAACACGACAACAGAGGCTCAGTTAGGTTAGTTGATTGGCCAGGCCTCCCACTGTCTCCCCACCCCCAAGCTTGAACCAGAACTGAGACCACCTGCCATCAAACAGGAATCACTGGTGGCTCTCCTGAGTCAAAATTGATTTTCAAACGCAAATGTTGTGTATGGTGGTACCTTTTTACTCTGCATTGGCCCTGGTTGGTGTCCTGAATGAAAGGAATATTGCATTTGGGTTCAGTGACTCTCTCAGAAGGTAGGAGATCAAAGGGAGTCTGGTGCATTAGCCTAAGCGCTCACCTTTGCCCCAGATGCAGTTGGCAAAACCCAGGGAGGGCCTGAGGAGCATGCTGTCTGTGATCGGCAGTGAATCACCAAGTGTGCTTGAGAAGGACATGGAATTGACGTGTCCTTTGCCCAGTGAGAGACCTAGCAGCCATTCCAACATCTGCCAGCATCCTGGGGGCTGGGAAAAGTCACAGAGTAGACGATCTAGTGAATGAGTGCATGTAAACTGTATGGTCTAAGAGAGAATGAGGATTTTTAAGACTTTTTATGTAATAAGGTTTCTCACTTGCTAGTCCATAGACTAACCATGTATGAATAACTAAGTCTAATTGGAGGTAATGGCCGTGAGATCTCAGAACAGTTGCACTAGGAAGAGAAGGACAGGAGGTGAGTGTATAGAGCTGCAGTGGCAAACCTCCCGGGTGGCTCGGGTAACCACACCCGCCAGCCACTTGCTCCTACGCCACAGTGTAGATCCACGTGCGTGTGTAATGAACGTGCCCGCAGCTCGGCTTCTGGATTATAACCCGTGCTTCTACATTCTGACACTGTAACACGTGGCCTTTGCATTTTTCCTTTTGATGTTGACTGTGGGTCTACTGTTCTCTTCATTACTGCCCGTTGTCCTTCTTGGGCGAAGGGCAGGCTGTGGTTCTAACTCCCCGCCTCAGCTGCGAGGCGTTCCCAAGAGCCAGCTGAGCCCCGCTTGTGTGGAGTTGGGTAGGATAGGGATGTGACCCTCTGTCCTTGAGCAGATGGCTCTTGGATTGGCAGGAGATGGGATGTAGTGCCAGTAAGGTCTGTCCTAATGGCAAAAGACTGTTGACAGTGGCCTGAAATAGAAAGGGTCTGGCCTCATTGAGATGCTTTCAGGAGCTAGACAGAACATCAAAGTTTCATCAAAATAGGGGGTCCAAACGGGACTCCTGTCCTTATGGAATCTTCTGAGGAAACCAAGGTTAAGGTCTTAGGCCTGTCAGGTTAATCACATTAATGCTTGTAACACATCTCCAAATCTTGGTGGTTTAATATAGTAGACTTACTTCTCATCACACAAAGTCCAACATGGTGTTCCTGGTGTCTCTCCAAGTGGCATCAGATATGTTCATTTCAGGATATTAGCATCTTCATCCTGTGGTTTGCCTTCCCCTAGGGCTATATTGCTCTGCTGGGTTTTCCGTATCTGGCTGAGAGATGGGGGAAAAGAGGGAGGATTACACTTGGAAGGTTTTAATGGGTCAGGCCTAGAAGTGGAGCAGAGCACATCTGCCCACACTCAACAGGCCCAGACTTCAACACATGGCCACACCTACCTGCAAGGGAGGCTGGGGAGTGGGGTCTGTGTGCCCAAGAAGAAAAGGAGATGGGTCTTTGTCAGTGTCTGCCATGCCTGGCACAGATTGAACATAGTCATAATTACCACATAGTGAGTCCCTACTATGTGCTAAGTACTATGCTAGTCTCTCAATATACACTATTTATATCCTGGTGGATACTGGAAATCAAGAGCTCTCTCAGACCCACTGGATACTAAGCACAGGACAGAATGACCTTACCTTTTGATGGGATAGAGGGCCTCATTCACAGCCCAGTCTGTGTCTTATCAGTTCACGGCTTGGGCATGTTCAACCTGAGGCTGGTGAATATTAGGACCATGGGTGACTGTGGCCTGATAGGAGCTTGATGGGGGGATGGGAGTCAGTGGACCTGGCATTGTTGGCCTTGAAACATTGCTGCCCGGCCAGCTTCTTACCAAAGCCCTCCCTCTAGGTTTGCTGGTCCAACTAGGAGGGGGTGGGTTTGGGATTTCACCATAAAGAGCCATTGGCTGGACTCCAGGCACCAGGTTATCACTGTGTGACAGGCTCTGGAGTCTTTTTATTCACTGTCTTTTCTCCCTCTGCTTCTCTGTTCCTTTTTTCTGTTTCTCCTGACATCCTTTTATTTTCCTTCTAATTGACATTGTGGACAAGGTCTGCTGGTAAGTTAAACGAGTTTATCCAAGCTGACACTCTGTTTATAATTTACAATTTACATTCCAGCTTTAGCAAGGTCCATCCATTTCTCAACCGTGGCCAGTGTGTTCTCTCTGCGTGCTTGGCCTTGGATTGTACAGAGTGAGGGAAGCAAAGGTTGGGGCCTCAAAGGCCAGGATATTGATGAATCCTGGGGTTTCCATGTGACAGATGTGTGGATGTCCTAGGAGGATATTTATCCATCACCTACAAGCAGCAATGTCCTTAGATGTGCTTGGACATTCCCAGGCCCAGGGGTTTGGGGCCCGCAGAATTAGGGAGCTGAGTGAGTTCCCCAGACAGCCACGCACAGCTCCCTGATAATGAACAGCTCTTTCTCCTATCCTTACTCTTGCCTTGCTTAAGTTGCCTCCAAATTATGACAGTCTGGGGCCAGAGTGCGCACGACCATGTTCTCCCCTGAGCTCCGTGCAATCTTGTGTAAGTCTGTTTTCCCCCTTTGACTCTGGTTTCATCGACTGCCTGGTAAGAAGATTGGGGAAGATATTATTTCAAGTTCGTTTCAACTCTGAAATTCATGAATCTCAATCTTCATCATCTCTAATAATCTTTGTGGCTCTCCTCTCACTCTGGGAGGTTATGTGGTGAAGCGGAAAGTGTATGCTCTCAGAGCCTCAGCCTTCTCATCTTTAAAATGGGGATAAGATCCATTATCTTATAGGGACTTGTGAAGCTCAAATGAGATAATATATGTGAGTGTTGAACACAGGACCTGGCTCAGGGGTGCTGAGAAAGGGTATATCTTCTTTTTTTTTTTTTTTTTAAA
This sequence comes from Ursus maritimus, assembly GCF_017311325.1. Lineage (NCBI taxonomy): Eukaryota > Metazoa > Chordata > Mammalia > Carnivora > Ursidae > Ursus > Ursus maritimus. Next base: position 14,808,740 of record NW_024426774.1, on the reverse strand, counting down.
GATTTTATTTATTTATTTGACAGAGATAGAGACAGCCAGTGAGAGAGGGAACACAAGCAGGGGGAGTGGGAGAGGAAGAAGCAGGCTCATAGCGAAAGAGCCTGATGTGGGGCTCGATCCCACAACGCTGGGATCACGCCCTGAGCCGAAGGCAGGCGCTTAACCGCTGTGCCACCCAGGCGCCCCAAGGGTATATCTTCTGTGCCAGTTACCCCGGAATTAAGTATGGTCCATGTTTTCTGGGAAATCCCAGCCAACCGGCTGCAAAAACAGAGAAACTGCAAGGAGGAGATGGTTCATCAGGCATGTGGTACAGGGGCCCAAACTCTGGGACTCGGAGCCATGCTAAACCAAGGGCCCTGGGGGAAGAGACGTTATCTTGAGCTAACACCTGGCTTTGCCCTTTGGAACACAGAAGAAAACCCAAATAGGCCACAGAGAGGGCAGGCTCTCCTTGTAGAAATACATGCAAATGTGTTTGTCATTAGGCCTTCCACGCCAATAATCCATATCTTCTCCTCTTTCCTTTGTTGCTGTTTTTCTCTGGTGGCCAGAAGCCAGATAAAACACGCTGTCTCCTAAGCTTCAGCAGCCGATCCTGCCTCCCCAGGCCAGAGTGGGGGCTGGGGTGGTGGCCTCCAGTGCCGGCTCTGAATCCCCTCCCGTGGGCTCTGGCCGTGCAGGTACTTTGTGGAGTCAGGCTGGGGATCTGGGCTGGTTCCTGAGACCTGGCCAGCAGTATCCTCCAGTTATCCTTTCACCCAACATATCATGGCCTAGGGAACACTCCAACATGCCAGTGGTCAGACCTGTGCAAAGAAAGGAAACAGAGTGAGGGCCAAGGAAGCCCTCAGGTGCTGGGAGCCCAGGCAGGCCATTGTCTTCTGAGCGCAGATGAGTTGGAGCCGTTCCACTGAGCTTGGAGCTGACAGTCTCTTGCGGGGTGGCCCCATCTTCCTTCTCCTATTTCTTTCCTGTAGTTCCCCTATCCACAATATTTCATGCCTGTCCCAAGCCCCTGACACTTGCCCACCACTGGGTCTTTGCACACACCATTCCCTATTCCCAGGATGTAGATTCACCAGTCCTTCCCAAGCACCAGCCCAGGGCCAGGCCTTTGCTAGTGACTTTGTTGAAAAAGATGTCACTCCTTCTTCCTTCCTTGTCCACTTACTCAGGCTCTACCCCTCCATTTGAGGCTTAGCTTCAGTTGTGCCCTGACTGTGCTGCTCCTGACTCTTCTGGTCCAGGGGATCTTCAGGCGTCCTCTGAGCCCCCAGGTATCTCACCTGCTCCATGGCCTCCTTGAAAAGCTACGTGGTATCATTAGTCATCACTTTTTGTACAAGTAACTGGTTTATTGAGGAGTCTCCACTCATTCAACTTTATCCCTGTCGTGGATTTTACTTTATTTTTTTCCCAGTTTTTTCAGTGAAACCATCTGAAATCTCCTTTTCATACCGTAGTGACTCCCTGAACAATACCTAACACAAATGCCATAACTTTTCAGTTACAGTTGGTTATTAGAACAATCTGATTTTGTGATTTAAGATTTATTTCTAGTAATTAATAAACTTGAGCCAGTCTCAGCCTCAAACTTGATTCATAGCTTTCTCTTTCTATCTAGTGATGTCTAGCCTCTCTATCTGGCTCCGGTGGCTTTGAAGGAGAATGCGTGTTTGTGTGTGTGCCCGCGCGCACATGCATGTGTGTGCCTGTGCATGCATGGGTGACATTTAGTCCCTCAGATACCTTGGGCTGGGACGAAGAGACCCTAGTGAGAGCTGTGGCCTCCTTCTAGGTTGTCTGTAACTGCTCTTCTAGCTCATGGACTTCCACGAGGAAGGGTGGTAGCTCCAGTGTGCTCTGTGACAAGGGCTCATTTCTGTGAAACTCCTCTAGGTAATCGAGGTCCCTCTGATATTTGGCCAGTCCTTTTGGCCCATTCCCAGTTCATAGTATTCAGCCTGCATCCCATTGATTGTGGGTCTTTCTGCCTCCTACGTTGGGTGGTTCTCAAACTCCTCTGCCCTTTGCAGCTAAGCCCAGGGCAGCAGGGATCTGCTGTACCTCCTGGAACCTGGGAAGACAGACAGATACTTCTGCCCCCTCCTCTCCTTTCTTCCTGACATCTTACCACCACACTGGTTCTCTCTAGTTCTTTCTCTGTGTTCAGGTAACAAAGGGGTAGGTCAATAAGTCTAATGCGAAAGCAGACATCACACAAGTAAATGAAATGCAAGTTCCCTGTTCTCACAAATACTTCTGTAATATGTTCCTAGGGTGGCCCTAATAAAACAGCACAAACTAGGTGTCTTAGAACAGCATAAATTAATTGTCTCATTGTTCTAGAGTCCAGAAGTCCAAAATCATGGCATTGGCAGCATGCTCCCTGTGAAGGTACTAGGAACGGTCTGGTCCAAGCCCCTCTCCCAGCTTCTGGTTGACTAGAGGAAAAGGGCCCAGGCCCTTAGGAAGCAAACAACCTTTCCCCAGTGTAACTAGTGCTGTGGAAGGGGCTTTGGGATTGATCATGGCAGTGAGGAATGCTCAGTGAGAATGGTAAAGTGTTGACAGAGCCATGGGCTCCCCACCAGTGCTGCTCAGAGGGCAAGCCCTGTGCAGCCTCATTCACCTGATCTGTCCCCATTATGGGGAGTGTACTTTGAACAGGAAGAGTGAGGAATGGGGGACCAGAGGACTTGGGTCCCTGTGGGGGTGGTCTTTATCCACAGAGCTTCCCTACGCAAGGCCATCTGGAAAGGGCACATATTGTCCTGAATTTTGTCCCTGAGCTGCAGTTCGGGCATCCAGGACACCCCAGAATTCCCCAAGCTCAGTGCACACAGGTGGCACAAAGCTCTGAGTTACAGAAACATCATGGAGTGGCTGCTATCACACCCGCTTTAGAGCTTGGGGCAGCAGCTGGAATTCTGGGTGCTCCCATACTCTGTCTCACATCCCCTCTGCATAGAAAAGAGGCCCAGATCCGTTCAGGCATTACATATCTCTTTGACATAAGGGTTTTTTTTTTTTTAATCTTCATTCCAAAATTAGAGTGTAGGTGTAGGATCTCCTGAGTTCTCCCTGTAACTAAGCACTGCCTGTCATTCACTTCGGCGTTCCCCCTTCTTCTGTTCTTCGAAATGATCTTGAGAGATTCTTGGAAGCTCGTAAGACATTTAGATGTATTCACAGTGGCTTGTGCTGGAATAGCCCTACTGACGCAGCGGCTCCTCAGCTGGCTTCACTGGGTTTGGGCAGACCCACCACCGGGCGCGTCTCCTGGGCACGTGGTCGGAGGAGGCACAGGCTCTCTACGTGTCCTGCCCGGCAGGAAGTTTCAGAACCAGTGGTCAGCAACACCTCAGAATGGGTAGCTTCCAGACAAGCGAGAGTTTGAGTAGAAGGGAATATATTACACAGATGTAGGAATTCTTGTTAACCCCATTTGGCAAATGAGGTTAAACAAGTTTCTATGGACCAAATTGTGTCCCCGCCCCAAATTCATATGTCGAGGCCCTAACCCTCCATGCGATGGCGTTTGGAGATGGGGCGTTTGGGAAGCAAATTAAGGCACAGCTGCAGGGCCTGAGTCCTATGGGATTCGTGCCCCTGTCGGAAGAGATGCCAGCAGCTTGAGTTCTCTGTGCGCACACACACCCGCGCAGGGCCACGTGAGCACACTGCAGACCAGGAAGAGGCTCTCGCCGGAACCTCACGTGCTGGCACCCTGACCCCAGACGCCCAGCCTCCAGGACTGTGAGAAAATAACTTTCTGTTGTTTCTAAGTCATCCAGTTCATGGTATTTTGTCATGGCAGCCTAACCCGACTAAGCCAGAGGTTAAGTATTCTCCAAGGTTACAAGGCTAGAAAGAAGCCAAGCGTGGAATACAAAACCTGTTTCTATCTAAGACCAGTGCATTTGCCTTACATGGTGTTGGTTTGATGTGTGTGTACATTTCACTTGCCTTCCCAGATATTTATTGAGAATTTACAACGTGAAGGCCTTATGTTCTCTGCACTCTCCCGTCTCTCTCTGCAGTTCTTGTCCTTTTCCCTTCATCCTGCCTTCCTGCAGTTACAGTTGTAACACGGTTACAACAACTATTCTGTTACAAAGTCAGTTCCCTGGGAAACCCCTTACCAGCACAAGAAAAGGCATTGCATTATTACAAGCACCTAGTGTTTACTGCACGGCCCCTGGTGAGGGGGTTCAGGAGGAAGAAGGCATGCATCTTTTTTCTAATTCAGCTTATACATCCCAATACATTCCCACCATCACCCTTGGGTCACTCTACGCACCCAGGGAGCCTTGGTTGTGTTTTCTAAATCCTGCAGAGACCCACAGCCTTGAGGCCGTAAGCTGGTTCGATGAGATTGATGGTTTGGTCGAATTTGTTCCAGCCTAACTGGAGCCAGTCAAAATTTAAAAGGAACTAGTCAGTTTGGAAGGATTAAGGAATTTATATGTGATTTTAAAAAGTTCTGCGATCAGAAGCCCCTGAATGACACTGTCTGAGAAACACGAGCCAATGACCAGTTTCTGTTCACATTTCAAACTGAGATGAAGACCGTCCTTTTACTGGCTTTTAATTTGATCCCCATGTGGCCTCCCACACCAGTCTGCGTTTCCCCTGATTGTGACAGGCAGGGCTTCTGAGCTGAGAGGTAATTCTGAGAGGTGCTGAGGGATTTGGGCACACACTTGGGGATACAGCATCAGCGCCTTTCTTAAGAGAGAGTTCTGGCTTTTCCCTGGTCCCCTCACATGTCCTTTAAACTCTGTGTGTGTGAGAGAGACTGTGAGGTTGTGAATCACCACATACATACACCTATGCAGATGTCTTTTTAGTCTGGAGTAAAATCGCCTTGCTCAGATGGTGAAAATGATACGTGATTACAAAAGGGATGATCTCGAGGCTATTTTTCCCCGGCAGAAATTCTCTCTCGAGCCTTTTAGGCATCTGTCTGCCCCACCAAGCCTCGTGTGTGACCCCAGGGCATGCTTGTTTTGCCTCGTTCGGGCCTCTCCGGGTCTCCAGGAACTCCTCAGGATCCACGGTCTCCGTCAGCTCTGGAGCAGGGCCAATCTCATGCCTTCCTTTCTGCTGTCTTCATTAATACTGGGCATGCGTCCCAGCATTCCTGAAAAATTGATAGAGACAGAACATCAATTGTAGTTTAGCTCTACAACGGGGAAACTCACGGTGACAGGCTAGGGGAATTTTGTTGCCAGAGAAGTCAATGGGCCCTTTCCTGGAGCAGCCCAGTGTTGAGACACTCTGGGCCTTCATGAAGTCATAGAGTGGGACACAGGACAAGAGCAACAAGCCGCTAATCTGCTAATTGCAGCCTGGCTAAGTGATATTACCTTTGTGCTTGGCTTTCTTGGACTTGATGAATGGCTATGTATGTAGAAGAGAACAAACCAAGGCATCTTCCCTCAGGCTGGAGAAAGCTGTGGTGTGTGACTTAGAACTTGCAAGGCCCAGATGGGGGTAGGGCTGGCGGAGGTGGTCTGACCCGGAAATCCCCTCTGAGGGATGCCACAGGCTTGGGGCCGGAGAGGGTAGCATGGGCAGTGTTGGAACTGAGTTGGCTCACTCGATGGCCTCCAGATTCCTCTGCTGGTTTCCTCCAATGTATGAGAAAAATATGGAGCTGCTTTTTCCTGTTTAGGTCTCCTTGGGTCCCTTTCTGCCAGGTGATATCCGAGGGGGCAGATGCGGGGAGCAGGACTCCCCAGAGGAGGCAGACCCAGAATGGGAGACACGTGCTTTCACACAAGGAGCCAGGGGGGAGACAGGTGCCTCTTTCCCAAACTCACCTGCTCCTCCTGTTGTGTTCTCCACCTCTGCAGATGTGGCACCTGCCACTTCGTTGTGCATGCAGAGGTCTTCAAGTTGTGACCCTTTCCCCTGTTCCATGCCTACGTCATGAGATGGCACTTCTTTCTCTTACATGTGTCTTGACACTGTGCCTTTTTTCCCCACTGGGACTGGTCCCACTTTTAGTCTTGCTTCCTAATCCTCTTCAGCCAGAGTCATCTTTCTCAAGTGCAGATCTGGCTGGGTCACCTCCCTACTTAAAGCCTTCAGTGGTTCCTCACTGCCTTCTGGATCAAGGTCAGCCTTCTTTGCCTGGCTGGTAAGGTGTGGGCTGGCCCAGCGTCTTTTCCAGCTTCTTCTCCCATCGTGCTCCACCTAGCCTGCGCTCTCCCTTCCAGCCACTGTGAACCCCCAGTGACCCCTGAACGTGCCAAGCTCTTTCTTCTTCCAGGCCTTTTTGTGCACTTCCCTGCCTCAGCCCCCTTTCTTTCTTTTCTTGACCAAAAAGCTGAGACCCCTTTCTCTGGTCTCAGCTTAGAGGTCGCTTCCTCTGGGATATCTTTTCTGACTTCTTCAATCCAGGCCTGTCCTTCTCTTTGCTCCCACAGCAGCTGATATATTCTCACATTGCAGTACTGATTATAGTACATAGGAAATGCCTATTCATGCAGCAGGAAACTTTTTTTTCGTGTATGGCACAGAATTTCTTTTGAGGAAGGAATTGGATTTGCTTAGGGAAATATCTGGACAAGAGGCTTGGTTTAGAAGGCGGGATTCTGGGCCTTGGTTTAGCAGGAGAAAAGGGAACCGAAGAGATGACTGAACTGTTGTATATAAGAATTAGATGAAAGTACACGTGTCAGTGAGAAGAGATTGGGGGTAATCAGGAGGGGAGAGGATGGTTGATCAGCATGGTGAACTGGCCAAAGAATTTTCTTTTTCCTTTCCTTTCCTTTCCTTTCCTTTCCTTTCCTTTCCTTTCCTTTCCTTTCCTTTCCTTTCCCCTCCCTCCCTCCCTTCCTTCCTTTCAAGATTTTTTATTTATTTATTTGACACAGAAAGAGAGAGAGCACAAGAGAAAGAACAAGCAGGGGAAGTGGCAGAGAGAGGGAGAGGGAGAAGCAGGCACCCCGCTGAGCAGAGAGCCTGATGCCAATGCCAGCTTGACCCCAGGACCCCGGGATCATGACCTGAGCCGAAGGCAGATGCTTAACTGACTGAACCACTGAGGCACCCCTGGCCAAAGAATTTTCAAGACCAGAATAATTCATGTTCAACCAAAGTTGTAGGCACTTTTGAGATATAAACATCCTTTGTTCTCCCTTGGCCCTAAACCTCCAGTAAAATTTAGCCTACATACTAAGGACTTGTGTGGTGTGTGGTGTAAAGCCTGAGAGGGCTGTGGGTTCATGTCTGGGTCTCTTCCATTGTGGAAATAAACAAACAGCCATCTCCGAGGAAAGAATAAAAATTCAGAGGAGAAAAGATGTCACAGGTGGATGAACTAACATAAGGATGTTAGCTTTCCTAACATATACAGGAATGTACAGAAATGTCAGAAAAATCACTGGACTTTCCAAAACGTGGATCAGGGATTTGGGCCAACTTTACTCAGATTTATAAGGGAGGAGACCCCAGCCAACACCTGAGTTCCAATTCCGTGTCTATTTCCTCCCTGGGACAAACCTATGAAGGAGACAGGTGTCCATGACTCTTTTCTCACATTGAACTCAAAAAATGGCTGTGGAATGAATAAAGGAAGGGAAAATGATGAAACATAAGAAGTAATAGTAATAGGTCTGACTTGCAAGAGCTTTTTAAGCTTTTAGAAGTATCCTAACAAAATGGAGGTCTCCAATCAGAGGGTCCAGGCAGGAGGTGGGAGGGGTTAAGGAGCCTCACAGGCTCCCTATGGGCCCAGCTCCCTTTCTGTGCAGGAACTGTAGTTTGATCCTCATTGATCCTCATTTAAGCACATCCCATCTGAAAATGGAGCTGGGGGTGGCAGTCATGGGCACGCTGGCATGGGGAGGAGGGCCCAGGGACCAGGCATGAAGTCCTGATGGAAGAAGCGGGGCTTGTCAGGTGTGCCTGTGGGAGGCATGTTTTGGGGCTTTCAGGTCAGGAGTAAGAGGCTGGAAACCTGCATTGACTCATTTCTCTGCATGGTCCCTGCTCTTGAGGTTCTTGCTGCCCCTCTGGGAAGCAGGACATGGGTGTGAGGAAGGAGAAGCCACACGGGGTAGGGTATCCTAATAAGTGGGGCTTCTGGAGCTTGGACAAGTGGGTGTTTCTTTGTGATCCCTGGGAGTCCCATCAAATCTGCTTGGCCATGGCACCTGCTGGAGTCAGATGGTGGAGCTGGGGTCTGACAACAACGTACCTTCGAGGCTTCCACTTTCCCTGATGAGTATTTTATTTATTTATTTGTTAGAGAGAGAGAGAGAGAGAATGCACAAGCAGGGGGAGCAGAAGGCAGAGGGAGAAGCAGGCTCCCTGCTGAGCAAGGAGCCTGATGCGTAACTCGATCCCAGGACTCTGGGATCATGATCTGAGCCAAAGGCTGATGGTTAACCGCCTGAGCCACCCAGGCGCCCCGAGTTAGTTTTGTTTTTACCTCTGCTGTTCATGTTTTTTCTTAATTATTCATATTTCACCTATTTTTATACCTTCTTTTAAAAAATAGGATTGTCTCCCCAAATATTAGATTTTGTGATTACTTACATATTAGAAATACAGATAAATCCGCTTTTGCCTTTCTGCATGTAAATTTGTGGGCTTTTTTCTTCACCTTCTCTCCAAATGCCTTGTGGTGGTCTTTATTACTCACCTTTTACCATGTGATGGAGGTGATTTCCCCCTCCTCCTTTTAAAAACGGGTCTGCCAGTGGAATAACCTGAATGAACTGAAATGTTTCTGCCAAGTGTAATTGCCCTGAGGACAACTTCATAGTTGATAGACTTTAATCAGATCCCTCGTCTCTGTTTCCTGGAAATCTTCCTTCAAAACTTCTCTTAACCCTGATCCCTGGGGGTTTTACCCCTTCATAAAGCCAGTGGGGAAGTAGTTCTTTGGAACACGGGACAGGGAACAGCTATAGTGAGGAGTGTTTCTCTTTCCCTCTCCAACAAAGGTCACAGGATAACCTTTGCTAAGAATAAGTTTTTTGGAAGGATACCCAGCACGCTTTCGCCTGGGCCTTTCAGTGAGGGCTGCATCCTCAGGGGAGCTGGGCTGTCAGGTGGCAGCAGGAGCAGCAACCTCAGCCTTGGGGGACCCGATGCCACTGCCCCATCAAGGGATGCCTGCCTTCTTTTTTAGTAATAGATGTGGCACTGGAGAAGTGCATCCTCCCTTGCTCCCCTCTTCTCCCTGCTTCCAGCCTATTTCTCCTGTTCAGCAGNNCAGTGTTGGCATTACTCCAGCCATTCCGACCTGTTTCTAGATCCTTCCAACACTTCATATGGTCGCTGGCTGCTTCGTCTTTGCTCATGCTGTTCCCTTGGCCTGGAACGTCCTTTTCTCCCTTTTCCCCTGAGCAACTGCCCCTCTCCCTTTAAGATCCAGCTCAGTGATCAGCTTCTGGGGAAATCTTGCTTGGCCCTCATGTTGAGTTAGATGCCGCCTTTGAGCTCCCATCATGCCCTCTACTTGCCTCTGTCCTGGTTCTGACTGCGTTCTACTGAAATGGAATTTTTAGTTGCTTGTCTTCTTTACTAGACCACGTGACCTAGAGTCTAGAGGTGGTATATGACTTACTGTTGAGTCTCAACCCTCAGCACAATATCCAGCAGAGTGAGTACTCAGTAAATATATTTTGTATATGAGAGGGAGAGAGAGAGACTGATTGATTTGGGGAAAGCTGTAGGGAGTTGGGCACAATCTCAGTATTATGCTCCAATTAACTGCTGGCAGACCCTCTTCATGTCACCTGGAGGTATTGACCCAGAGCTCAGCTGCCCCAGGCCCCTCAGACCAAGCCCGGGGCATAGAGTCCTCATGTCTCCATGTGCGTGTGTCCATCAGCACCTGGATGGGGAGCTCTGCTCCCCATGACCTACTCCTCCCCTGTAAGCAGATTCTTCTTGAGCTTGGCTAATCTCCCTACTTTCCCCCAAACATGTCCTCTATTTTTCATCTCTCTCCCCTTTGCTCATTCCATCCTCCCTGTCTGGAATACCTATTTCTGCCCCTGACTTCTGTGTGGTCTCTTTATCCGCCATTTCCAAGATCTGATTCCAGCCCCTATTGCTAGGAATCCTGCATTTCCACAGTCCCCCTGCCCATAAGTCTCTTCCTCCTCTAAATTCCAGTGGTCTTGACTCTGACCTTCCATACTGTCCCCTAGCATTCACAGTTTGTCATTGACCAAGGTCCTTTTTGGGATCGTGTCTCCCCAGGACAGTGGTAAGTAAATAGCTAACCCAAGACCCACCTGTGTTTCCCTGACTCCTCAGGTCCCTGGTAAATATTCAGAGATGTTTAGAATCATTCCCTCCTTGGACTGGTAGCCATGGGAGGCTGCTCAGGGAAAGCTGGGTCCAAAGCTGCAAAGAGGACGGGGCTGAGGGTTCCCAGAAGTGGAGTAGGTGGGTGCCCTGGTAGGGGGTAATTTCAGGAACCTTCCATCCAACACCATCTCCTCCCCCTGGAATGCCACCGTTAGTGAACGTATTCTCTCAGAGCACCTTTCAAAAGAGGAGCAGCCCAGAATAACAGTTCATGGTGTTGCTTTGGGGCCTGTCCCTGGAGAAGAGAGGCTCTACTCTGTCAGTGGGTTAACAGGATAGGAGATGCAAGGCGAGAAGGCGTGGAGACACCTCTCTCCCGACTTTTCCACTTTTGCAAGAGATGGTCCAGCTGCAGTTGGCTGGCAGAGAAAACTCAGAGAGGCCCAGGCCTCCCTCTGCCTCTGCCAACGAACCTGGGACCACCCTTTCCAATCTGGAGAGGCCACCGCAAATGAAGTGCTTATTTGAAAAGTCCCCTGGAGCCATCCTTATGGGATCGAGAAGCAGAAAATAGTTTAATGAGGACGCCAGCCTGCAGGTGCACCTGTGCTAATTCTGTAGACAAAGGCACTAACCTGACAGCTCAGAGAGGAAGAAGCCGTTAAGCCTCTTTTGGGAAACATCAGTCCTGCAGGGCAGACAGAAGCACCTTCCTGAAGCAGGAGGCAGATGGCAGAGGCATTTGTGGGACTCTGCCCCATTGGCCCGGCCGCTTAGCCTGCCCCCCTGACAGATGCCACAGCATCTCTGGGACCCAGTGGCTGCTCCTCCGCAACCCAGGGCCACAGGGGACCCTGGGGGTGGGGGGTGAAGAGACATGGTAGCAGGCAAGGTGGGGAGAACAGGATGGACGTTCCCACGCAGAGAACTCAGACAGCGTACTGAGAGTCTGGCACCACAGCTCTTAGAGCTTGAGTGGGACCTACATTAAGAACTGTATTTAAAACCGTATTCCAGTACCTCCTATGTGCATATGTATGTACATAGTCTCTTAATATACTGCTTGCCCCTCCGGTGGGCGGCGCTCTCTGAACATTCTGTTCTATCACTTACAGATGCTGATTGTGACCCACTGCCTTGATTTCATGAGCCCGCTCATGAGTTGCTTCCCACAGTTTGAAACCTGCGGGTCAGGCACAGGGAGACACCGGGAGGGAGAGCGGGCAAGGCTGCGGTGCCCGGGGGCCATGGCACAACCTTGCCCTCTGTCTGCTCCACGGGCAGACGGGCGGACCGCCTTGTACATTGCGTAAAAGTTAAATGAGAGAATCTGTTCAGGTGCTTGGACAGAGCTTGGCACAGGGAAGGATTTAATACCCATTAGATATGATGGTGGTGGTGGTGATGGCGACTTTTGTCCTCTTAGGTTGTGGATGCGCCCTGCGGCTCCCTGTGGCTCTAGCCTCCTTTCTCACAGCCGTCACTGCTGGAGGAAGGCCATCAGCCACATTTATAACTATTTGAAAGCGGAAACTCCTCAAGCAGTGAGAGGCAAATTGAGGTGGGGCCGGTGAGGAATCAGAGCTTTGCAAGCAGGCCGCAGTCAAGGTTGAGACCTGGCTGGGGACCATCTGTGATGTATCTTCAGCATGGACAGATTGTCTTGCATTTCCCACGATAGATGCATGGATGGAGACAAGAGACAGAGAAGTGGAAAGGATTTTAGTCAGAAATGGTAGAGAAAAGGTCACAGACTTGGAAGAAGCCACCTGGAAAATAGAGGAGGCCCAGAACTCCGAGCAGGTGGCAGCCTCCAGATTGCTCCTGTTCTGACAGACTCTTTCTTCATGTTCACTGTTGGCTTTCCTGCATGGTGGGGACCTCCCCACCCCCCAGCTCTGCTGCCCTGAAGTTCTCATGGGAGGGATGAGAGAGCAGGGGAGCCAAGTGCTGCAGAGTACCTGGCTCTGAGCTGCTGGGGCCAGAAGTAGGTAGGCCAGCACCTGGAAGGGAAGCTCTCAGGCCTGCAAGGGGGAGGCTGCTCTCCTGGCTGTGGACACAGCCAAGAGAAGCCCTCTGCGGAACCCGTTGGCTTGCACACTTAGTCCCATGTTGTGGATTTGGCACACTGTATGGACGGCCGGCTCCTTCGCCCTTTCTCTTTTCTGTGCCACGTGGCAGAGATGCTTCTGGCTTCCTGCTCTTCTTTAGAGTGAGCCCGGGATGTTGGTGTGGAGCGTCGCCAGCTGAGCCTAGGAGAAGGGGGCAGGGCAGGGAGCAGTCTGGGCCTCTGAGTGTACTAGGGCTTCACGGGGTGGCTGGTTCAGGTGGTCTGCTCCGGACAGCCACAGAGCCTTGCAGGTGGGACCTGGCCCATGAAACTGTGGGGAGTGAGTCCAGAGAGGCACTGAGCTCAGTACTGGGGCAAATGTAGCCAGTGATCTGGTGAACGAGGTCAATGCATGCGAGGCTGTCCTCAGTTCTCCTGCTCCCTGGGGTTGGATGCCCTTGCTTTCCTCTGTGATGCCCCATCCCTCAGGGACATCATAGTGACAGCTCCCTCCGGCCTGGGAGACCTGGCCGAGGCCGGGCCGGCCCCCAGACAGCTGGCTGGACAGTGATTCTTGCTGCACGTCTGCAGCCAGACGGCCTGGGGGGGGGGGGGCTTGCCAGCGCCACGAATAACATTTGTAATAGAATTTTTCTTTTGTTAGGTTTCAGTCTCTCCCTGAGCTCTCTCCCTCTTTTTCTCCCTGAAAACAGTTTCCTGGAACAGCCACTATTTTTGAGTTGTTGCCTCGTGGCTCAAACACAGCTCTGCCTGTATATGCGGGCACGCAGAGTGGGACTTCACTAAATGAAAATAGGCTCTGCTCCTTCCGTTCTGTCTCTCCGCACGCTCCTGCCTTTTCTTCCTTCAAAGAGCAAATGAACAATTTCTCCTTCATAGAGCATCCTCTCTTGTCTCGCCCATGCCATGCCCAGCACGGGGAGCAGGAACAGCGTTGTCTACTGGGGCTCCCCCAGGGAATTGAGGGCCACCAGAGCCCCTGGGAGAGCCTATTGTGCTTTGAGGAAGGCCCCTGGGGAAAGAGGCTTCTCTTGCTCACCTGGGGGCGCAGGGAAACTTGCTGGAAGAGGCCGACCTGGTGAGAGCATCCTTGAGATGGGGGATTCTCCATGGCAAAAGGAGTGGTATGTGTTCGGGCCACTCCTGATCTAGCAGGGGGAGGTTGGAGGGCCCCAGAAGGAGAAGTTGAGCTGTGGCTAAATTTCCGCTAAGTCCTTGCCTTTGGGAGCTAAGGGGGCCTCAGGATAGGCTCTTCCTGCCCCACTTGAGATGAATGGGTGGCAAGGACCTGGGGCATGGGGTTGGCTGACTAGGCACAGGAAGGGCACAAGCCATGTCCTTTCCATCAGCTGTGGGTCTGTCTGGGGGGTGGGGTGGGGGCACTGTCCACTGGAGGGCACTGCAGCACCACTGTGGGCCGCCGCCGCAGCCCCTCTGCCTGAGGACCACGTGGTCGCTCTAGAGGGAGACAGAGATCTGCCAGGCTCTCCTGCCCTTAGGGTTGATGCCTGGGGGGCTGGAGCATCCAGCAGTGTGCCCCCACTCTCTCTGTCTCTGTCTCTTTCTCTCTCACACACACACGCATGCACACACACACACACACACACGCATGCACACACACACACACGCATGCACACACACACACACGCATGCACACACACACACACGCATGCACACACACACACACGCATGCACACACACACACACGCATGCACACACACACACACGCATGCACACACACACACACACACACACACACACACACACACACACACACACTACCCCCATCGCCAGTTTAGCCATGTGCCTCACACATGCAGGCGGCTGGAGCAGCTGTTTGTGTGGTGGGGCTGATGTAATGTCAAGAAATTTCGTGTTATATTTAAAATGACACCTGTAAAAATAATCTTCAATTTGTAATTTAAATACTGTAATACTCAATTACGTGGACTGACAGGAAGTGTCCCAGTGGCTTTGGAGAACAACATTCTTGTGCCCCCTCCAGTGCACCGGGGATGAGGTGGGGACGAGGCGGGGACCAGCCCAGGCCTCCTTCCTGAGCGGCCCAGCAGGTCACCGAGCCGGGTGCCCAGTGGCTTCCATAACCTGAGCGAGTGCCTGCTGCTGCCTGTGCCCAGTGTCCACACGTCCCTCTGTCCCCCCTCCCAGGCTGCTTCCCGCAAGAGTGACTCCTGTGGGTTTACTTGGGTGACCAAAGAGAGTGTCCACCCCACAGGAAAGAGGGAGGTTCTTCCAATGGCATGTCCCTGGTCCCGACACACAATTCCACCATCCTGTGACCCTTTCCTTTGCCCCACTGCCTCAGACCTGAGTGCAGTCTTGCTTTATAACCCCAAAGCCCAGGGCCTCTGCACCCCAGAACCCCTCAGCACTGCTGCCTAAAGTCTCTCAGCTGCATCCTCCACCCCACTGCCCTGGGCCCCTTGGACACATGGCACACAGCGCAAACAGCACAGTCTACCAGGTGGCGCTCTGCCCCCTGCCCCCAGCCCTGTAGCTCGTAGCTCCCCGTGCAGTCCCTTGGCACGCAGCCCCACCGCCTGCAGCCTGGAGCCCCAGCTCCTCAGCCTTTCCCCCAGCCAACACACAGCTCACAGCCTGGGCTGTAGAGCCGCAGAGCCCAGTGCATTTGAACGTCAGCCCTTGCTGTGCATGCCCCAAACTGACACCTCACTTTTCTCTGAGACCTGCTTCTTCTTCTGTTTTTCTCTCTCTGAGTGACTGCTGCCCCTGGCTCTCCCCTGCTCCCCCAGACAGTCTTGTCAGAAAACGGGCCATGGTTCCTGGCTTCCCCAGATCCTTTTTACTCCCCCACTCCCAGCTCCATTGGTCACGAAGCCCTGTCCCTTCTCCCTTCATGTGACTCTCCAATCTGATTCTGTCCAATAGTCCTAGGCTGGGGTAGCTTGCTTCTTTTCATCCAATCCATTTGCATTTCTGTGGAAACTGTCCTAGAGCAGCACTGTCCAATAAAATGTTCTGAAATAATGGAAATGTTCTAGATCTGCACTGACCAGCCACAGGTGGCTCTTGGGCACTTGAAATGTGTCTAGTCCTGCCGAGGCACTGCATTTTCAATTTCATTTCATTTTAATTAATTTAAATAGTCTCGTGTGGCTAGTGACTACCACATTGGATGCTACCACATTGGGTAGTGCTGCTCCGCAGCCTGAATCTGACTGTGTCATGGCTCTTCCTCCATGCTCTGAGAGGAAAATTCCAGAGTACCACCCGTGTGGCCTTGCCCATGTGTTCGGGCTCCCATTGTACAGCTTGCCCTTTGCTCTCTTGTGCTCCAACTTGCTGTACCTCCCTACATTTCCTGAACTTGAGTGCGGTTCTTTTGCACACCACTTGGACTCAGTGTTTCCTCTGCCTGCACACCGTCCTTCCCATTTGTCCTTAGGACTCAGTGCCGCAGGCCTAGCCTCCCCAGGGCACCTGTCCCATTCCCCCAGGCTGACCCAGTCCCGCTTTGTGTCCCTGCAGCTTCTGCTGTGGCCCGTAGGACCCTGCAGTGTAGTCACCTGCATCCCTAGCCCTGGAGGAGTCCTCTGTGAGTGAGGTGACCTCTGTGAACTGAGAACCATTTTCTTTTCTTTTTCTTTCTTTCTTTCTTTCTTTCTTTCTTTCTTTCTTTCTTTCTTTCTTTCTTTCTTTCTTCCTTCCTTCCTTCCTTCCTTCCTTCCTTCCTTCCTTCCTTCTTTCTTCTCCCTCCCTCCCTCCCTCTCTCTCTCTCTCTCTTTCTCTCTTTCTCCCTTTCTCCCTTTCTCCCTTTCTCCCTTTCTCCCTTTCTTCCTTTCTTTCTTTCTTGACTTTATTTATTTATTTATTTGACAGAGAGAGACAGCCAGCAAGAGAGGGAACACAAGCAGGGGAAGTGGGAGAGGAAGAGGCAGGCTCCCAGCGGAAGGGAGCCCAGTGTGGGGCTCTATCCCAGGACTCTGGGATCACTCCCTGAGCCGAAGGTGGATGCTTAACGACTGAGCCACCCGGGTGCCCCATGAGAACCATTTTCTGCCCATGACTGTGCCTGGGCCCCTGTCCTAGCATGTCACACACACCGTAGGTGCTCAGCTAGTGTTGGCTGAACCGTTAAAAGGAAAGACTGGCTGCCCAGTCACGAGCTGTGGCTTCCTTAGCAATGCATGTCCTGGGAAGCAGTGGGGAAGTTCAGACATTTCTGGATTCTTGGGGTTTCCTCTCCTGATGACCTCACTTTGCCAAGAAGGGTAGGGTCCTGCCTTTCAATCAGTAGCCCACTGTTTCCTCTTCTGTTTTTTTCCTCCCCGTTTCCACCCACCATCTTACCCAGGAGACAGAGCTGCACTGGCTTGGGCCCTTGGTGCCGTTCCAGGCTGCAGTTTCAAAAGCTGGCTTCTGGGACTGCTTGTGTCTCAGCTTACCACCTGTCCTTCCCGCTTCCCCATCTCACCTGTGCTCCCTACCAGTACTGCTTCCAGTAGGCCCAAGAAGTAGCCCGGTGTCAGGGACCATTTGACGCCTCCCACCCAGGAGTAGGCGGCTGGACTTTGGCTGCCCGTGGCTGGCTGTGCCCTCACTGACATCTCCTGCAGACCAGAAAGTGGAAAAGCATGTTCCTGGAGGTTGGCAGAGAATGGGGGGAGGGTGGTGGGGGGGAACACAGATTGCTGAGCAAGAGTCCCCAGGCTGCAGAATGCTCAGTGTCTGAAAGTTCAGGGTCCCTTGTAGTTGGCTGGGGTTTCTAAGGTGATTTTAGGGTTCTGGTGTGGTGAGAATGCCAGCACACTGCAGCCCTGGGATGTGGGCTTTGGACTCAGATAGTTGTGTACAAGTGTGCGGTCAGGACAGTCCTGTGTATGTATGTACGCTGCCTCTGCCATCAGACCGTCCCGTGCACGTGTGCTGCCTCTGCCATCAGACGGTCCCACGCACGTGTGCTGCCTCTGCCATCAGACCGTCCCGTGCACATACGCTGCCTCTGCCATCAGACGGTCCCGCGCACGTACGCTGCCTCTGCCATTCTGTGTGAACCCAGTTAAGTTCTGTGACCTCACTGAGTTACAGCATCCTGCTCGGTAAAACAGAGAGGTGTCCTGCCTCCTGTAGTTTTCATGAATGCTAGAATGCCAGAATGCCTTGTAATCTCTGTGCACTTTGAGGGAGATATTAACATCCCCATTCTACAGATGCCAGAACTGGCTCAGAGAAATAGAATCACTTTCCCAGTCCACACACTTAGCATGTGTTGGAGCCAGAATTTATAACTTTATTTTATAGAATACAAATATCTCAAGGGCATGAAATGGGATGCACAGTGAGCACGCTAAGGCGTATAGGGTCTTGGAGTCTGCAGAGAACTTCCATATTCTTGTTCACTACGAAGCCCCGCATCAGCCTGGTGAAGGAGGCAGGGCCTGGTTGGTTATTCCCGTTTCACACATGAGGGAAGTAAGCGGTTCTCTCATGTAAGATTTAACATTTTGAAAGTAACGGGGCACCTCCTGGGTCACTGAACCTCAGATTCTGTCCAGGAAAATTAGTGGTGGCTGGAGGTCAACCCCCTTGTTGGCTGTGGGTGCTCTGGGGTTCCTTCCCAGCCACCTCCTTGTCCCCTTTCTTTTCATAGCACACTCAGCGGGAGAAATGTTTTTTGGACCTTGTCTTTTGGAATTCTGCATTTTTTCCTTATTCACACCAGACCCGGCATCTCTAGAACTTGGTTTTTCTTGGAAGGGCTGCCTGTGAGAATGGCCTTTTGTTTGCATTTTCCTTTCCCTGGAGGGGTAGGTGGGGGTGGGGGCTGGGAGCCAGCAGGTCAGTGGCTCCCCTCCTCTCCTCCTGCAGCCTCTGTGGCTCTGTAGACTAGGCCCAGGGAGAAGAGCTGGTGCCTTCCCTGGGAGGCGAGGAGTACGAGTGCTGCTTGCTTGCTTCCTTCCGACCTGGAAGATTGATTCTGGAAGCTTCTTGTCCAGGCTAGTTGGGGCAGGTAGTACAATTCTGGTGGGATCCTGGAGACCCAAATGTTTATGTACTGTTGCACATCAGAGACCCATGGCAGCAGGGCAGGGGGAGTCCTGCCTCTGTGTGTGTGTGTGTGTGTGTGTGTGTGTGTGTGAACTTTGATTGACAAGGCCTAGAAACAGCTTTAATCCCTAGGAAGCTAGCCATGTGGGAAATATCAAAGAGGTTCTTTTGTCATTTATTCTTTCTTGAGGGAGGGGATGCTTCCTATTCATGGCCACGTCCCCAGCCTCTAGGCCTGAGGTCTGGTACAGAGAAGGCGTTTTGTAAATAATTACTAAGTGAATGAACTTCTTTTTTGAAATTGAGGCATAATTATATGCTGTAAAACATCCGGAACTTAAGTGTATAATTCGATGAATTTTAACAAATATCTGTGCCCATGTAGCCAATGCCCCCATTAAGATATAAGCATTTTCATCCTCTGAGAAAGTTCCCTAAGCCCCTTTCCTGTACATGCCCCTCCTCCATGGAAAAAAAGCCATGATTCTGAATGCTATTCTCATAGGTCAGTTTTGCCTGGTTTTGGAATTCATAGAAAAATTGGATCAAACAATACCAACTCTTTTTTTCCTGGCTCCTTTAGCTGAGCATAATGTTTTCGAGGTTTATTCATATTGTGTATCAACAGTCCATTCCTTTTTATTGTTACGTATTATTCCATCGCATGAGCCTACATCAGTTTTCTTATCCATTTTCCTTTTGATGGGCCTATGGGTTGTTTCCAGTTGGGAGCCTTTCACAATAATGCTCTTGGGGGTATTCACATGTAAGTCCTTTTGTGGACACATGTTTTCATTTCTTTTGAGTAATTACACAGGAGCGAAATTGCTGAATCATAAGGTAGGCGTATGTTTAACTTTACATGAAATTGCCAGTTTTCCAAAGTAGTTGTACCATTTTACACCTCCACCAGCAAAGTAGGAGAGATCAGTTGCTCTGCGTCCTTTCCCCCATTCGGTTTTGAGAGTCTTGTTAATTTCGACCGTTCTGGTGAGCGTGTGGTTGTAACTCACTGTGGTTTTAGTTTGGATTTTCCTGATCGTTCATGATGTTGAACATCTTTTTGTATGTTTATTGGCCATGTGGATTTCTTCTTGGGAAAGTATCCATCAAAGTTTTTTCCCATGTTTTAGGCTGTCTTTTAAAAACTGATTTATGGGAATTAAAAAAATAGAATCTTGATTCTAGTTCTTTGTTGGATATGTATTGTGAATATTTTCTCATGGCTTGCCTTCGCTTTTCTTTTTTTTTTTTTTAAGATGTCTTTACTTAGCACAAGTCTAATTTGACAGCATTTTCTGCAGTTAATGCTATAATGCTATACTCTGTCTAGGAAAAATTTGCCTACCCACCCTCTCCGCTTTTTATATTCTCAGGTGTGTTCTTTTATTTTTTTTTCCTTTATGGTTTTCTTTATGGTTTTTGGTTTTATATTTAGGTTTGTAAAAAATTTTGAGTTAATTTTGGTGAATGGTTTGAGGCATAGGTCAAAGTTCACTTTCTGATGCAGGAATCCTGTCTATAATCATTCAGTGTGAGACTCTTCTGCTCCAGGAGACAAGCTGGTTGCTAGCACTGTCACCCAGAGCAGCCAACCTGAAGCCCAGCTGTCTTTGGCAGCCTCTGCCAGTGTTAGATAATTTCTACCTTGTGGGAGCACTTCCAAGGTGATAATTAATTTGTTGTTATCCTGGGGCCATGGGAGGCTCAAATGGCAACTTGTAAGAATCTGGAAGAGGGAGAGCTTCTTTTGCTGGTCAAGTAAGGCTCCTTGGAGGAAGTTCTAGAGATGGCCTTTGAAGAATGGAGAGGGTTTTGATGTGCTGAATGTAGGAAATGAACTCAAAATCATCAGTGCTGTGCCTCTGTCCCTTGCCATGGAACGGTGTTCAGTGGGACACATACACACACGTTTATGTGTGTGTTTATACACGTGTATCTGTACGCATACATCTGTATCTGTGTCTCAGTTCAATCTCCATCTCCATCTGTCTCTGTTTAAATCAAAATCTATAGCTCTTTCTGTATCTGAATCTGTATCTATATGTACATTGATCTCACTATCTTTAATCAACATGTCTGCCTCTAGAAATCTCTGGGTTTAGGAGTAATTAACAGACTCAAACTTCCATGGCGCTTGATAGCACCACCTGAGCATGCCGAGAGGGCTGGACACGGGACAGTTCTTCCAACCTGCTGGCAGATTTGTCAGCCCTCTTCCTCTATGAGCTGTAGACCTACAGATCAGCACTGAGCAGGCTCTCCGAAATCACCCAGGCTAAGCTTATCATCAGGGCAGTGTGCCCAGAGAGGGCAAGGGACTTGTCCCCATGTCAGAATTTGGAACACAGCTGACATTGCCTGGTTCTGAGACCTGACCTCTCTCCATTTGCCACTTGTCACACTCGGAGAGCCAAGTAGCCCTGCTTACCTCTGAGTTTTGGAGCACTCACAATTCTCTGTGATGCTGTTGGCACTTGGGAATCCTCTGTGGGCTCAGAGTTCTCCCCTTCTCTAGACCTGAAATTGTTAAGCCATCAGAGCCTCTCTCCTTCTAAAAACTCATGAGCTGTTTGAGGACAGGAGCTGTGTTTTGGTAACCGTGGCATCCCCATATTTTATGAAGCAACAGCTCGAACCATACTCTGCATGTTGTAGAATGAAGAGGCTGCTGAAGTTCTACTTCAGTAGGGAAACATTCAGGCCAACACATCATTCTTTTTTTTTTTTTTTTGGTAAAGATTTTATTTATTTATTCGACAGAGATAGAGACAGCCAGCGAGAGAGGGAACACAAGCAGGGGGAGTGGGAGAGGAAGAAGCAGGCTCATAGCGGAGGAGCCTGATGTGGGGCTCGATCCCATAACGTCGGGATCATGCCCTGAGCCGAAGGCAGACGCTTAACCCCTGTGCCACCCAGGCGCCCCCCAGTACATCATTCTGAGCCCAGCCAACAGGTCCGCCAAACAAACTACTCAGGTTGAGTAACTTCTGTTTTTCTAGTGGCTTTGATGCTTTTGGTATTCTTAGTTTCTTTTTAAGAAACTAAACTACCTCCCCTACCCTGAGATCTGTGCTTTGTGACTGAGGTACACACTCTATGTACACTGTTGGAGGCCCAACTTGGTTCAGTCCAGATAGAATGCTGGGGTTTCTGCCTACAACATAGACGACACCAAAAGACAGTAAAGAGGAGCTGGTTTGTCGTGGGGGGCACAGATGTTTCACGAGCAGGACAGTTGATGTTCAGGTGTGAGCTGACCCTGAAAAGGCCATTAGAGGGGAGCCCAGGTCTAGGGGAGACCGAGGACAGTGTTTGCTGGCTGGAGCTCTTGGCTCAGGGCAAGGCTGGAGTCCTCTCACTTCTCTTTTGGGTTTCTGCAGACACACCCCTTAGCCTCCAGTGCTGGAGTGTCTGTCCCCAGGGAGCCTTGAGCGTGACTCTCTCTCTCCATCATTGGCAGCAAGTGCTCCTGAATCTGCTGGCACTGGAGCTGTAAGATTCCCACAACTTCGCGTGCCTTGGAGGGAAAGGACCCGTCTGAGCACGCTGTTCTTCTTCTTGGAGCCTGAGTGTCCCTTGAAATTAGATTCCCTTTGTTTATTTTCTCAGAGCCTTAGTGATGGGTTCCTGCTGACTTAGAGAGAAGCTATGTATCCTGTGGAGGAGGCACTGAATAGCTGCTTTTTTAATCCAAATTTGGGGAAGTCTCTATGGCCCCCAACTCTCCTGGGGGCCTGGGCAGAGCTCAGCTCCTATCTATTGCTAGAGGCTACTCGCCACTGGGGAGGGCTCAGTACTCGATGGGGGGAGCCCTGAGATGCTGGCCAAGGTAGCCAGGGGCCTGGGGGCCAAGAGCAGAGTTTGGTTCTACAGCCTGCCCTCTGGAAACCAGTTTGAATCATCTGTTGGGCTGGTCCGCACATCGACATTGAACTTAAGCTCTGTTGGCGGGTCCCTACTGGAGTGCTCTCTGTCTCAGCCCTTTTTACCATTCAGACCTCACTCACAGAGGCCTAGCCCACGTTGCCTCCTCTAGAAAGTTTTCTTAACTTCCTCTGCCCAGTCTAATTCAATTCTGCAATCATATTGTGGCCTTATTAAATGCCAGTCTATGGGCATTCCCTACTTTGGCCTCTAGCAATATCTTTTTGTTTTCCCCAGTTGACTTCTTCCTTGTTCTGATGAGTTAGTGTTGTCTCTGCAGTGAGAGTGGGGCCTGTGGGGGCAGAGACCAGGCTTATATGCAGCCCTGATTACCTTGTGTACTTAGCACCTTGCAGGAGCTTGCAGACAGCTAGACAGTTCACCATAAGGGTTTCTATTGTTTCCAGGTCTTAGTGAGCACTCTGTCCTTCGTGTCTCCAGCACTCCCTGCAGGGATGTTTCCCTTGTCTACAGGTTTTTCTCCTTTTAATAACTTAGGAGCCTTTTGAGGACAGAGCTGCATTTTAAATGATCTTAGGAATGTAGGAGGCCCCAGGCCGCTGACACTCCGCTTCCATAGATGAACTCTCAAGCCAGCATGTCATTCCAAGACCAGCCAGTTGTGCCACCAAATATGCCCCACTGGCTAGAAAAAGGGGTCAGGCAGAATTTGTTCTGCTGCCTCTTAGGGTCTGGCCAAGCTCTGCTCCTGCTGGAAAGCATGAGGAA
The DNA here is from genome assembly GCF_017311325.1 of Ursus maritimus. Classification (NCBI taxonomy): domain Eukaryota; kingdom Metazoa; phylum Chordata; class Mammalia; order Carnivora; family Ursidae; genus Ursus; species Ursus maritimus. Next base: position 14,785,699 of record NW_024426774.1, on the reverse strand, counting down.
GCTTTTCCAGGTGGAGCAGAAACAGATGTACCTAACAAGAGCTGCTTCCTGGGCCTTCCAAGCACCCATGTCCCACCTTGCTGTCTGGGGCGTCGGCAGTATTGAGGTGGGAAAGAGATGTGCAGGTGCCTAGCTTGCTGTGTGACCTGGAGTGGCTCCTGAATGAATGAATGTTGGTTCTCTCTGTTTCCATCTTGAGACAGTCAAATGAGAACATATAGCCATTGCTATATGTTAGGATTTAGAACTAAGGCAAACAGTGAAGGGTTGTCTAGCTTAGGAAATCGATCCAACCGTAGGGTTTGGCAAGGTCTGGAGTGTGTGAGTTTTCTTTCCTTTGTAACTCCCCATTTTCCCTCCTCTGGTCTTAGGACATCTCACTTCAGCCCCACATAGGTGTTGTCTGGGAGAATCTTGCCTCCCTGCCTGGGCTGTGAACTCCTGAAGGCTGAGCCCCTGGCTAGTTTGCTCTGGGTCCCAGGCACCCTGCCTGGCCCAGCAGAGTGTTTGACAACTGGGGCTGATCTGGTGAGCTATCTGGTGTCCTCTAAAGTTGTCTTCTTGAGTTGCCGTGGGTCAGGAGCTCCTGACAGCCCAGATGGGAGTGAGGTGGTGGAGGTGGGGAGGCAGGAGTGCATGGGGAAGAAGGAGGAGTCACTGTATCTCCCCGGGGCTGTGGCACCGAAGGTTAGCACGAAGAGCGTCCTGGTTGGCCCCTGCTCACATCAGAGTAGTGGCCTGGCAGGCCTCACCCATGTGGCTGATGAGGAGCTTCCTGACTTCTGAGGGCCCATTGACCTCTGGCCAGCTCCGGGCTGCTCCCCAGGTCCCTGACAGGTTGAGCTTGTTCTGGGCTTTCCAGAATGTGCTTCCTATCAAGCCTTCCTGTAGCTCACCCAAGCGTTTGAAGTGGGGAGTAAGGTAAGCTGATACCCGCTGTAGCTCAGGGCCTAGTCGAGCCCAGCAGCCCAGCCCTGATTACAGAGGCCTGCTATGTGACCAGCCACATGGCTGACATGCAGGGGGACCGGAGCAGCTTATGATTCCCGGGAGGGGAGCGTGCGGGTCCAGGGCCCAGGTCCTGATGGACGATTGTTATTACAGTGTGTGTGCAGTTCAATGACATCATGCTATGGAGTGCATGAATTTTTTTTGTCAGTCTTTTAACACAAGTTTATGTTTTTCAGACCTTAAAGCTGCAGGTCATTTTTTACATTTGCTATTGAGAGCAGATGTGACTGATCCCTATCGGGTTCTACTGAAAAACGGTGGGGTTGCGGAAGGTCAAATGCAGAATGCCTTTCAATCTCCATTATTACTTCCTGCACTCAGTGGCCTCAGCAGGAAGCCCGTGCTTGGAAATGGTGGCCTTCCAAAGACTCACAAGGCTCTGAGCCCAGCCCCTGACCACTGGTGATCCCCACACTGGGAGCCACCTCTAGGCTCAGCAGTCGGCCAGGGGCAGAGAGCCTCAGATGAGAAGCAGGAGACTTAGCACTCTCTGGGGCTCAGCTTCCCCATTTGAACAAAGGGAGTGTGGATTGGGAGATGCTCATGACACTGCTGTTCTTTGGTTTTGTAGCTCTTGGGTTTGCAGAGGCCCGGATTGCGGACTGTGTCCGGCTTTGCTGTGTTGCTCCAGCGATTTGGGGAAGTTCAAGGAAATGCTTCTAGTGGAGGCAAATGTCCACAAGTTCTCTGCTCTGACAGTTGGCAGGTGGGAAGGATAGCTTTGGTGTTCTCTAGAAGAGAATGATGAGGGTGTCTTCTATGTTCACATATACCACTGGGGTCATGGGGCAATTTTTGGGACAGCTATGTTTTCACAGGCTGCTCTCATAGGAAAATTTCCATCTCAGACTTGGGAAAAGACACTATATCCAAAATCAAGTTCTCTTATTTGTGAAAGTATTGGTAGCAAGGTGGGGTGGGTTAGGTGCAGTTGAAGACCCCTGTTTGGTGTCCATGGTTGTGGGGAGCACTGACTTGTGAGCAGTTGAGTCCAGGATCCTGATGCAGAGGAGATGGGAGAGGTCCAAGGTCTCAGAAGATGACCACAAGGAGACACATCACCCAAACAGATAGACCATATTTGCTTCTGAGAGCGTAGTTAGACTGTTCCTGGCTTGACAGGTGTGGCCCTGGTGTTCCCCTCCTTGAGCTGCTGCCATGGCAGAGTAATGGGGTAGGTACCTGTGACATTCCAGGGAAGGTCTTTGGATTCAGACAGGATATATGGCTCTGGATGACCCTAGGGGCATGAACTCTCTGAGGATCAGGACTTCGGGGCTATCATGGGAATTCATTCATGTATTTGTTCATTCACCCCAAGGATGGATTGATTGATCCATACCCCCATACCCATCCCCCCCATGGATGCTTCAGTCTAGAAGGAAGTGTTTGGAACGGCACAGGCATGCAGGAAGGGGAAGACTGGGGAAAACCATGGAGTGAGATGGAGGTACTTGAGAGACAGTGTCAACGGAGGCTTTTAGGTGCAAGGGAACCAGTGACTTTGGGCACTGTGGCCCTTTTCTGGCTCCCTTCTAGTGGCATACATGATGTAATATTACATTGTGTCCAACCGAAAGGCGTGGGCATTGAGGAGTGTGTGCGTGTGTGCATAGTGGGTGGGAAAACTTGGCAGGACCCTCACCCTCAGAATCTGGGCATTTGGGAAGAGGCAGTTCACATTAAAGGAGATTCTTGATTTGCTTGGTTCACTTAAAAAAAGCTATGTTCTTTTATAGAAAATGATTCTTCTCTTTGACTTGGGAGTATCGTTTTGTGTACAGTGCATATTCTTGGGAACTTGGTGCGCGATGACTTCTAAGGACCTGCTGGTGGGTGAAGCCGATTGTGCTAGCCTCGGCTGCTGGCATCTCAGCACGGAGCGGTGAACCAAGTCCTGAATGCCGGCCGAGCTTGTCAGCAGCAGCAGGAATGGCTGGCCACTCACCTTTCCTCTGACTTTTCAGTCTCCAGCTCTAAGACTAGGACAGTTCTAACTCAAAGCCGAAGCCAGAGCCGAAGCCAGAGCTGCTTGTCCTTCTAGCTCAGACCAGGGAATACTGTTCTGTTATTTCTTTTTTCTTTTCAAAAATTTTTTATTTAAATTCAAGTTAGTTAACATATAGTGTATCGTTAGTTTCAGGGGTGGAATGTAGTGATTCATCAGTTGCATATCACACCCAGGGCTCATTCCATCAAGTGCCCTCCTTAAAGCCTATCACCCAGTGACCCCATCACTGCCCCCCCACCTCTCCTCCAGCAACCCTCAGTTTGTTCCCTATTGTTAAGAATATCTTGGATTCTAGCTCTTTCTATAAACATCTGAACGACATCAATTCCAGGACTCAGATGCCACAGCTGAGAAATAATCACCATACTATCTTTCCTTCCGCTTGCTTCCTGGGGACAGCATGGGGACAAGATGCACCCATGGGAAGTGCTCTGGGAGGTTACAAAGTCCGACCTGTGTGCTCAGGCTGGTGTGCAGCATGGAGGCAACAAGGAGTTAAACATTTTGGCAGAAAGCAGCCTGTTCATTTTCCAAGGGGAACCTTCTTCAGACACCTCAGGTTGGCCTAACTTTAAAGAAGAGGCAGCAGTTTTTAGCATGGGTCTCTGAACAGGGGAAGGCCAACGTGAGTCCTTCCTCAGGCCTCATGGGAAGTCTGGCGAGCAGTGTTAATAAAGGCATCTTTTTTTCCTTTCTTCGACATAAAATGCCAGGTTACGGTTGGCTAAAGCGTTGTAGCATTGGAGCCAGTTAATCTTCTGAGTCCATATTTTTTATGGGCACTGCGGGAGCTGTCCTGGGTTTTTGTTTCCAGCAGTGGGATATCAGGATTTGTATCCTATGGTATATCCAAAGAATAATTCTGCTTCCCTTTGATGTTCCTTGGACATCTTGAGGCACTTAGGGTGAATTCTCAGGGAAGGTTGGAGGACAGAGTTGCAGGGCCCTCATTATGTTATTAAAATAGATCCAGTGAAGGAAGACTGTGAATTTTTTGAACAGAAAGCTGCATTGCTAAGTGGAAGCCTGGTTCAGAAGTCACTTCTTGCCCTGACTTCTTGCACCAAGAACAATATTTTATTGCAGTTTGGGCAGAAAATGTTTTGCTGCCTGTATAATCATTCCGCAGTTGTAGGTTAACATGGATTGTTTTTCCTGACGTTTGGAAAATCATACCTTAATGAAATGTAGTTTGGATTGAAAAAAACAATAAAAAATGTTGTCTGTTTATAGCCTTGAAATTCGTTTACCAAATTGGCTGTTACTTCGGGATGATTCTAACAGTCTTCTTGAGTGGCGTTTCTTCCCCTGGTCTTTGCTCAGCAACCCAGCCAGCACAGCCCAGCCAAGGTGATTTCCTGAGGGGCTACTTCTATCACATAGTTCTGCTCACAAGGCTTCACTGGTCCTCACTGTGTCCAGAAGACAAGTACAATTAGCCAAATCAGTCAGACCCCCCTGATCAGGCCCACTGAGCCCTTCCAACCCTGTCTTCCAGGTGGGGACCCTCCTGCAGCCCCAGGGGGTGCTGCATACCCCAACACACCAGGTGCTTCTCAGCCCCTCGTCTCTGTTCATGCCCTTGTAGTTCCTAGCATTCCTTCTCCATCACCCCTTGCCTCCATCCATTATCATCCAGCTCACCTCCTTGTCCAGGACAACCCTTGCCTCTTTTAAAAAGCCTTCTCTGATCATTTCAACCCCTGCACTTCCCCTTCCCCAGCCCCAATTTGACATTGACATTGTGGAGAGGCAACTGGGGTATTGGAAAAAGTCACACAACCCTGTGTTTGAAGTTTGCTGTGTGACCTCAGGAGAGTTGCTTAATGTCTCATCTCTACAACATAGACATATATACTTACCTCACAAGTGTGCTGTGTGAGTTCTTGAGACAATTTATTTTTATTTTTTATTTTTTAAAGATTTTATTTATTTATTTGACAGAGAGAGATACAGCCAGCGAGAGAGGGAGCACAAGCAGGGGGAGTGGGAGAGGAAGAAGCAGGCTTCCAGCGGAGGAACCTGATGTGGGGCTCGATCCCATAACGCCGGGATCACGCCCTGAGCCGAAGGCAGACGCTTAATGACTGAGCCACCCAGGCACCCCTTGAGACAATTTAGATGGAAACGATTAATGTAGCATCTGCACTTGGTGGGTGCATTCAGAATGTTCTTGCCCAGCTTATGGCACTTACTACATTCAAGTAAGTATACTCCTCTGAAGAGCTGCCACACCACTGCTCACGGACTCTAGCTCTTGGAGGGTGGGGACTCGTCTGCACTCTCCTACAGGGACTTGCACATGATGGATCAAGGGCCCGAGTGCACGAAGGAAGGCCGATGGGCTTCCAAAGGCAGTGCCGGGAGCCTGTCACATCCCAGCCCTGCCCATGAGGGCTGAGCAGTGCCACTCGGGCCTTGCATCAGTAGCGCTGGTTGAGTTATCTTGCCTCTCTTCCCTGGATAGCAGTAAGGGCCCTTGGCATCCCCTGAGTGTAGGAAGGAGGTTGGCTCCAAAACATGGTCTAGCCCTGGGCACTCAGGAGACACATTAGTTCTGAATCTGACTGGCAACCTCTTACCGAGGTGACCTGTCTTGCCTGTGTCCCCCAGTGAAACCATAAAGGACACCAGGGGACTGTGTGAGGGTTTTTGGCAATTAGCAGAGGGGGTTAAGAGGAGCATTTGAAGAGATGCAGGCGAATGAAGTCAGTGGCAGGGAGGGCACAGGGCCATGTCAGTGCCCAGGGGAGGTGCCTGGGCTGAGGCTCTGGACGGCAGACAAAGGGGGAAGGGCAGGGGTGCTCTGTGGACAAGCGGGGCAGTGGGAAGGCACAGGCCCACATTGGTGGCCTGGCACTGGTCTTCCACTGTCTTGTCCTGACCAGGTAGGTGGTCCCTCCCCAGGGTGTCACACCCAGCTGGGAGGTCCTGTTCAAATCCTACCTCTTCCCCGAAGCCTTCGCAGATCCTTCACACGGAGGCATCTGCCTTCGGTATGCTGTCCTCTCTGTGCCCGCACTCGCCCAGCGTCCTCGCCAATGGCCAGGGCACTCACATGTCACTGTCTCCATCGTCCTCCTACTGACAGACACCGATGGAGAATTTCCATGTCCCTGGCACTGCACCAAGTGCCTGACATGGAGTCTCTCTATCCTCATGAGAAACGCATGAGGTCGGTAGTATTTTCCGCCCTGTGTCAGGAATAAGAAAGCTGAGGCTGAGAGGCTGAGTGATTCACCTCGGGTCAGACAACCCGTCAGGAGGAGTCAGATCTGAGCTCAGTCTGCCTCCGGGATTAGCACTCCTACCCACCATGTATCCTGTGCCCCACCTTGCTAAGTAAGGCGCCCTCCAAAGGGCAGGTACTTGACGGTGACTGCCATCCTGTCATGATTTCCATAGCGACACTATGGTCCGCAGCTGCCTGCGGCGACAAGCGCGGGGACAGAGTTGGCAGCTCCGGTACCTGTAAGCCCAACTACAATGGTGACAGCAGCCATAAGGGCCGCAGTGACAACTGCCACCCCCACCAGCAGCACTACTACGGCTAGCTCCCCCTGCCCCCCCCCCCC
>NW_024426774.1:14756071-14779092 GCF_017311325.1 Ursus maritimus | reverse complement strand
GCCTCCCCCCCCCCCCCCCCCCCCCAGCTGGGCTGCACCTCTCTGAGGGCAAGGAGCAGGGCCTTTATGCTTCCTTCCCACTCTTTCTCTCTGCGGGGGCAGTATGCTTGAATGCATGGGCTTCAGTTCACACCCAGGCTCCGTCACTTACTAGCTGTGCCATGCTGGGCAGGTGGTGTAATCTTTCTGTGCCTTGGTTTCTCTCCTGTACAAGGTGCTGATAATGGCACACCTTGCTCACAGGGCTGCCGTGAGGATTGAGTGAGCTGTTATGTAGGAGGCACGTAGAGCAGAGGCTGGCTCACAGCAGAGCTCCTGTGTAGTGCCACTTTATTCCCTCCCAACCCCCACTATAGCACCTTGTGCTAAGCAGACTCTCATAAGTTCCGGTTGGGAGAGAAGATTCTAGAACGGTGAGCCATGTGGCTGACAGGCTTGTTTGGGGACCCGGGAACACACAAGTGAGTTCAGCTGCTGTTTTAGAAACCACCGTGGAGGAGCCAGCATGTGCATTGGGCAAGTGGCACTGCATTTGGTCATGTTGGAGAACCCACAGCCGTTTCCTGGATACTCTGGGTGGAGTGCTGAACGTGCCCTCAGGATCAGCTGAACTGGTTTGGGAGGAGAGGTGGCACTGGGAGGAGCTAGAAAGATGAGGGTGCTCCGGTATAGCAGAATGAGGGTGGGAGAGGACAGGGAGAGTGAGGCCTGTCTCTGGACAGGGACATCAGAAGGAAGACTAAGGGGTGTTTCCTGCAGGCCTCAGGGGTGCTGTGTCCCATGTGTGGACAGTAAAGCAGGCCAGGCATCAATATGGACAAAAGGCCCCCAAGTCCCGAGTACACGGTGAGGGTGTGCTGTGACCACAGTCTCCCTGATTCCCTGGGAGAGATGTGCTCATCCTCTCTGAACCCTTCAGCCCTTGGCCTGCATCTCCCTTGCTGCTGTGGCAGGGCCAGGGCTCTGATAGCAGATGGACCTGGGTTCTAAATCCTAGCTCTTCCACACCAGCTGTATGGTCACAGAGCTTTAGGAGAGTGCTTGTTCAGTTTCTCCTTCCGCACAATGGGGACAACAACGCATCAGGTTTTACGAGGATCCGATTATGTGATATTTGTCAGTGGCATTGAACATCAAAGACAATAAATAGTGGTATTTTAGTCCTCCAATATTGGTTCTCAAGGTGCGGTCCCCAAGCTGGCAGGATCAGTATCATGTGGGAACTTGTCAGCTATGCAAATACTCGGACTCCATGCCAGACTTACTGACTCTAAACTCTGTGTAGGGCCCAGCAATCTGGGATTTGACGAGCCCTAAGGCTAAGAACCTTGATCTGATGCAGGTCCAGGGCGGCGTGAGGCGTGCACGTGAGGCTGCTCAGTGCAGGGGCTGGTATACAGTAGGTGCTCAGTATCTGACAGCTCCCCCTCTTCCCTCCTACCTGAGCAAGTTTTACCCGAAGAGGTTAATGCTACTGCAGACCTCCTGGAGGTGAAAGGGCCTTGTTCCCCTGGAGGATAGACACATTATGACGGCTTCATTTGATTAAAAGGGGATGTTGATCATTAGTTATGACCCAAATTTCTTCCCTCCCCAGCAATCACTCAAAGTGTTCCCAGATGCGCAGGGGGCTGTTGGTTACCTGCGAACACAACATCCCTTTATAATGAGGACGCGCATGCGGAGACTCAGAGAAGTCTAGCGGCCACCCCGCCCCCTTGGGCCTGCCCTACGTTTGATGGAGTGAATGATTGAGGGGAAACATATGCATTCCAGATTGGACCCGAAATGCTGGGCTTGGAGAGGCGGCCTGCTTCCAGCGGCAGCCGAGGGGAGGTGGGGGAGCTCTGCAAGTATTTGTTGTTCCCGTGGGGCTAATTATGGACTTTTAGAGGCAAGTAGCCGCCCCAATTTTGGTTAGCACAGTTGTTCGTTACTGCATAATTAAGAAGAAGGGGGAGCAGCCTTGGTGGGGAGCAAGGCGAAGGGAAGGCCAAATGCAAATAGCTTGAATACTTTTCTGCGGGACACTGGGCAACAGTCAAGGTCAAATGCTCAGTTGCTAGACACAGAGGGCCCAGGCATTGGGGCCGGAGGGGGGAAGGTGGGCGGGGAGATGGCTCCCGCTCCACAGGCATGGAGATGGAGGAAACAGCCCTGTCTGAGGCAAGTTTGGCTGGTTTGAAAGGATTACTGCCCCACTTGCCTTAAGGTGGGTTCACTTTTGGAAAAGAATGAGCTTTGCCCCCTGGTTCAGGCTGTAGACAGGTATCTTCCATCTGCAGGGGAGGGCAGGGGCCTCCTGAGGCCTTTGATGATGTGATGGAAGATGGACAGAGCTCCACTGGAGCGGGAAGCAAGGCAGGGTTGGCACAATACTGACCAGGAATCCGAAGGGGGGAGGTCACAGCATGGGGCACCAAGCTGTGGCACCCTGGTTGTGAGGTGGGAGACGGGAGGCTGGGTACCTGACCTGGAGCTGAAGGCCACGGTTACAACAGCAGTTTCTTGCCAGGAGCTAGTGTGTCCTAAGCCTTTTGTGATGCCTGCTTAAGTGAGGACAGCGTCAGGCCCCTGAACTGTGGGGTGAGGGGCTGAGAGCTTGACAGACCCTTAGTGGAGGGAGCTCTGGGGGAAAGGTGAGCAGGCGAAGGAGGAGATGAGAAGCCAAATGTGCAGGGCAAGGGAAACATCTGCTTTGTGAACAGCTCCTCTCACTGTGGGGCTCAGAAGTTTCCAGAAAGCTTAAAAACAGACAGGGGAGCCTGAAGCCTTGGCCTGGGAGTCAGGGGCCCTGGGTTTTAACCTAGTCTTGCCATTAACTGGCTGTGGGACCTTGAAGTTTCTGGCATTTCTGGGCCTTATAGCCTCATCTGTAGAGCAAGGAGGGGAATGAATGTTCTCAAGGGCCTATTTGAAGAGACTGGCTCTTGGTCTACATCACTGCAGTAGAGAAAATAGAACTGCTATAGGTTTCCTCTTTGACCATGATGCCACCGCTCCCTGGGCTTCACAGGTAGGGGGAAAGCTTGAAATGAAAGACTCAGGAAGCGGTTGGGGGCATAAAGCTGAGTGGTCGAATGGAGGGGGCACGCAGGCTACTGTGGCTGTGTTACTGGCTTCTAAGACCAGAACTCCAGGGGGAGGGAGGAGAGAGATCCTCAAAAAGAAATCCATTTAATGTTTAACCAAGCCTCTGAACACGTTTTGCTTCATGGAGACAAACTGTTCCTCATCTTCCACAATCTGCTCAGGGAGGAAGGTGGGCATTTGGGTATGTCTTAGGAAGGAAAGATGTTGTAAGTTTTCTATTGCTGCTGTGATGAATTACCACAAACTTGGTGGTCGGAAACCTTGTCAATTTGTTATCTTACAGTTCTAGAGCGTGGAAGTCCAAAATGGGTCTCACTGGGCTGAAGTCCAGGTGTTGGCAGGGCTGTGTTCTTCTGGGAGGCTCTAGGGAAGGATCTGTTTCCTTGCCTTTTCCAGTTTCTGGAAGCTGCCAGATTCCTTGGCTCGTGGCCCCTTTCTCCTTCTTCAAAGCCAGCAAAGCGGGACAAGCCTTTCTCACACAGCCTCACTCTGACACTGACTTTCCTGCCCCCCTCTTCCATGTTTAAGGTCTTTCGTGATCACATTGGGCCCACCTGGATAATCCAGGCTACTCTCCCTATTTTAACGTCAGTTGATTGGCATTAATCCTCTCTGCTGCCTCAATTCCCCTTTGCCATGCGATGTAATGTAGGAACATGTCCTAGGAATTAGGACCCGGGCATCTTTGGGAAGCCATTATTCTGCTTACTGCAGATATGAATTTGCACAGAGCAATGGCAAGCTCAGACTGCCGCGGGTCCCCAGTGACAGTGGGCTCATTCCCCACATTGGTTCCTGGGCAGCCTTCTGAGATGGGGGATCTCTCCTTGCCCTGACTCAGGCCAGGTGTCTTTCTCGGGGTCTCTCTTTTCCACAGGAGGGTCTGTCACTGCACCATTGAATACCCCAGGCCTCTGTGGGTGGGACACCTGGAAAACAAGCTTCCCAGGATGAAGGGGATCTTTCATTCAGCCATTACCTACCTTTTTTTGGTGGCGGGTAGGGGGCGGGGAGTAAAGGTGGTGAGGTCCAAATTGGAGGTGAACGCAGTTCATTCATTCCATAAAGACTCATAATAGACCCATTGAAGTCTGTTAACTCTTTCCCTGCTGTGTGAAGCTTAACTCCCTTTAAAATGTCAACAACTTGAAAACAAGGGGCTATGATTTGCTTACCAGGGGCCTTTGCTCAGCAAAATTTATTGTCCGAGAGATGCCATAAAAGGTTTCCCAGACTCTGGACCCCTCTTGCCTCGCCAGCCTCCTTTCTGTTCTTTTTTTTTTTTTCTGTAAGAATTTCACTTTCAGTTTTGTTTTGTTTTGTTTTTATATTTTCTCTTGCAAGGCTAATTTTTTTCAGAGCTTCGTTATACAATAGCAGATTCATGTCAGTGGGAGCTTTAGTATGTCTGTATCGTGATTTGGCTTTCTCGTCACCTAATGTAAGTATCAGACATTCCTAATGGGTTGGTGGCTGCTTTCCCTCAGTCCCATAGGTCCTAAGCTGGTTGAGCACTGGAGGAATGTGTCCCATCCCTGGCTGCCTGGGAGGGCTTGTCACCGAGTCCCCCCACTTAGGGTTGAAGCTTCAGTTCAGAGAGGCTGGCATGCTTTTCCACCGGCTTTAGATGGTGCTTTTGGGGAGACAGACTTTCTCCATAGACCTCCTGGCTATGGGAGGAAGCCCATTTTTATACAGCTAGGTTAATTTGAGAATTCCTTTTCACTAAATAAAAAATACAGCTTGTCGTTTTGTAGCGGGAAAGAATATTTCTCCGGAGGAGAAGAAATGATATAGTCTGCTTGTGAGAGTCAGTGGGACCCTTGACCTGACCCTGAGGGGCTTGGAGCTTTGTTCTGGTCAGTTTGCTCTCATGGATTGTGTCCATGGAGTGGTTCTTGGGCCAAGGACGTGCCACTGCCTGTAGGGTCCCTGGCCTTCTCCTCACTATCCCAGGGATGAAACCGATATATGAAGGGATCTTCCCTCTAACGGTTATATGGTGTTGCTCAAACTGGGCCAGTTATATACAAGTGATGAATCACTACGTTCTACCCCTGAAACTAATAATACACTAGATGTTAACTTACTAGAATTTAAATAAAATATTGAAAGAAAAAAAAAAAACCTCTTAAATTGGGCCTATCTTTAAGTCAGAAGTTCAGTTCTATTGGACAACAGCCCATCCAGTAGAAATAAAACAGGAGCCACATACACATTTGTGATACAGATTACATATATGATTTAAAATTTTTTGGTAGCCCCATTAAAAAGTAAAAAGAAACAGGTGAAATTAATTTTAATAACATTTTATTTAACCCAGTATATCCAAAATATTATCATATCGAAATGTAACCCACACAAGAACATTAACAAGATATTTTACATTCTTTTCTTGCATTTGGTCTTCAAAATCCAGTGCGTCTTTTACACTTAGAGCACATTTCAATTCAGATGCAAAATTTTCCTTGGCAATATTTGATCTATATTTAGAGTTCATAAAATTGAGTGTTGAAAAAGTAAATTCACATACCCAAATTGTTCCAAACATACTTAAAAGTTTTCCAAACACTGAATCCAGTATCAGTTTTTAATTTCGTATTAATGAAAGTGAAATAAAATGAGAACTCCAGCTCCTTAGTGACAGTAGCCATGATTCCAGTGCTCTCTAGCCACACGTGGCTGGTGACTGGATGACAGATCTAGGGTGTCCCTCTGTAGCCCCAGAGCAAACATATGATTTGGGCCCGGAGGCTCAGGCTGTGGGTGGGGTACAAAGGGTCCTCCCCCCACTGCAGAAACTACAGTATCGAGTCTAATCTCATGCCTTACTGCCCACTGCTCTGTGTGCTTCTAGGAGGCCAGAGTCCTGCTCCTGGGGTTTTCATTCTCTTCTGTGCAATCATTAATTCACACATTCAATAAAATTAGGTCCTGGTACTGAATATTGTACTGAGTTATGCAGAAGAGTCTTAGTTTATTGAAATGTGGGAGGGGCACAGACAATATGTAGGGAAACAAATGAGCAAGATCATCTCAGATAGTGATGATTGGAGCAAGGAAAATAGGAGATAATAAGTAGAGACGATAATCCAGTGGGTGGTCAGATGGAGTGGAAACTTCTAGAACAGGCCAGGGAGGCCTCTGGAGGATGGGCCATTGGAAATGAGACTGAGGAGAAGTGAAGATCTGAGAGCATGATTATGCCAGTCAAAGAGAGGAGTCAGTGCACAGGACTGGGGATTGAAAAGCAGGAGGTGCTGGGGCTGGAGCCCAGTAAGTCTTTGAGCAGGATATATGGACTAGGAGGCTGATGTCTTCAGCCATTGGTGACCCATCCACATCACCCTGCCAGCAAGGATGGAGTGGTGCCTGCACGCTGAAGCCCCAGATTTGTTCAGAAAGAAGATGGGGGGCATGAGAGAGAGTTAGCTGAGGTCCAGGTTTTGGTATCTGTGTTTACAGCTTCCTCTCCCCAGTGACAGCTGCCCCACTGTAGCTGAGGGGGTCCAGGGTCCAGGCAGAAAGCTGGTGTCTATGTTCATGACTCATTTGGCCCACAGAGCACAGACGGGTGTCACGGAGAAGCTGGTTGGGCGGCAGGATCGGCTCTCCTTGGCCTGAGGGCCAAGTCTTGGCCCCTGAGTCCATCCCCATCACTTGTCCCTCTCCATCACTTGTTTGTTGACAGGTTATCATGGCAACAGAGGAGACAGGAAAAAAATCAATAGTAAGCACAGAATAAAATGGCACAATTTGGACTTTGGTTTCACATTGATTAAAATTCTGTCTATAGGGTTTCTCTCAGGTCCTGGTTGTTTTTCTCAGTCTCGGGGTACCTCTGTGTCTCCTACCTCAGAGAATAAAAATAGACTTAAAAATAAACTCACCCCGAGCTTCAGAAAAAGTTTTCTTTTTCCCACATAGAATACATGTGAGGGAAGACCCGGTCCCCCAAGGAACTGGGGTTTGGAGGGCCAGGCTGCTCGTGCAGGGCCTGCTAGGGGAAGGCTGCGAAGAGCACGTATTGTCTTCCTTCCTTTTTACAACCTCCATCAAAACCCATCTGTGTTCAGCAATGCCAATTGAGTGTTTAGAATGTTCCAGAGATTAGGAAGGAGGTCTGGTGATGGGTGTTTTCCCAAGATGTTAATTACTAGCGTGTGAGACACTCGGAACTTTGATTAGGTGCTGAGCCAAGCACAAGTCAGAAGGGAAGGTTCTGTCCGGCCCTAGAGCTTGCCTCTGTTCCAGGGCTTGAGAGGAGATGCATGTGGCCCACACAAGTTCAGAAACTGAAATGCTGGTGTGACGAGCAGAAGCAGCACGTTTAGGCCCTGGGAACAGAGCTGGAAGCAACAGAGACAAAGCTTCCCGTCCTCCACAGGTCGCAGGTTTTAGCTGAGGGAATAATCCTGTAATCGTATATTATAACATATCCTAATAATACACGAGCAGTGTGTACAGTCTGTTAAATATTGATGTGTGCTATGATGAGAAATAAAACAACGTGGCAACTGGGGAGTATTAGGTATGTGGGTAGGGTTCAATTTTAGGTAGGATGGTCAGAGACAGCTTCACCACGAGGTTGATGTTTGAGTCAGGATCCAAAGGATCTTGGGAAGGAGTGAGTGAGCAGTGGGGATCTCTGAGGAAAGAACATCCCAGGGAAAGAAGCAGGTACACAGGCCTCAAGGCAGGACATGTCTGGTGTCTTCAAGGAATAGCAAAGAAGCAGATATAGCTAGAGGGGAACGAGTGGGGAGGTGACTTCAGAGAGGTAATAATGGGGGGCAGTAGGGTGGGATACAGATCGTTTAGGGTTATGTAAGGACATTAGCTTAGAATGCATTCAATGGAAGCTTCTGAGCAGAGGGATGACATGATTGGACCTGGGTTTTTAAAGGATCCCTTTGACAGGAGCAGTTGTGGTGACGCAGTCAGGAGATGATGGAGGCCCATTCTACAATGCTTAGCAGTGCCGGTGGTGGGAAGCTGTCAATCTGGACACAGTTTGGAGGTTGAGCTGGTTATCATCTGTTATTGGGCTGGGAGAGAGGAGTCAAGGATGACTCCAGGACTTTTGGCTTGTGTATCAATCAGGGCTCTACTGAGAAACAGAGCCAATAAGATGGGAAAGAATTGTCTCCCTCTTGCTTGGGGCAGGTCAGTCTTTTTTCTGGTCAGGCCTTCAACTGATTGGATGAGGCCCACCCACATTATAGAGGGCTATCTGCTGTATTTAGAGTCCACTGATTTAAATGTTAATCTCATCTAAAACACACCCTCCTGGAACATCCAGAACAGAATTTGACCATATGTCTAGGCACTGTGGCCCAGCCAAGTTGACACATAAATGTCACCCTCACAGCTTGGCAACTAGAAGGATGGCATTGCTGTTTCCTGAGAGGGGGAAGACTTTGGGAGCACAAGTGTAGCTGGGTAGGCAGGAAGTTGGCTAGGGCCATGTAAAGTTTGAGATGCCTATTAGGCTTTTAGATGCCTGAGTCGACAGCTGGGTATTTAGGTCTGGATTTCAGCAAAGAGAACCAGGCAGGGGATAGATATTTGCAAGTGATCAGCTCTCAGAGATAGTGTTTAAAGCTACAAGGGAAGATGAGGTCACTGAGGAAGAAAGCAGAGAAGGAAGTGTTCAGTGGGCTACCTTCTTGTCAGAAGGTCGGTGCCCAGGTCTACCTGTCTGGCCAGCAGAGGCTGACATCAGCCTCTGAGCTCCCTGCAGCCATCGAGCTCTGCCAGAGAGATGGAGGCTGGAGGGAATCACTAGCCAGGGTGGGGAGGGGCAGGCCTCTAAGAACCTGGACCCTGGTTTGAAATGCTTCAGGCCTCAGCTCTGAGATGTGGCTTCTCAGTTTCATTTATTTATTCACCCGACACCCTCATACTGAATACCACCTCTGCTTCCCGGCTGGTCTCCCAGGGACACACAAACTGAATCAGGCAGTCTGGTGGGGCAGACACAGGACTGTGGGTGAAATGGGCAGATGCAAGTGGGGAAAGCATGGGGCTGAGTCCCAGAGGACGGGCAGCTTGCTGGCTGTCTTCTGGCTGAGGACCCAGCTCCGTCCTCGGGATTGCCTACAGCTGCCCTCCCCTCTTTCTGCATGTGTGTCTACCTTCTGGCTAAGGGTTCTGTGCCAGGCACCTGGACTCATGTTCTTCTAAAGATTTTTTATTTATTTATTCAACAGAGATAGAGACAGCCAGC
Organism: Ursus maritimus; assembly: GCF_017311325.1. NCBI lineage: Eukaryota > Metazoa > Chordata > Mammalia > Carnivora > Ursidae > Ursus > Ursus maritimus. Next base: position 14,769,770 of record NW_024426774.1, on the reverse strand, counting down.
GAGAGAGGGAACACAAGCAGGGGGAGTGGGAGAGGAAGAAGCAGGCTCATAGCGGAGGAGCCTGATGTGGGGCTCGATCCCAGAACACCGGGATCACGCCCTGAGCCGAAGGCAGACGCTTAACCGCTGTGCCACCCAGGCGCCCCAGGACTCATGTTCTTCTATTTGGCCTGCCTGGATTATCATGATCAGGCCCAGACCCATGGCAGATCTCCTTCTTCCCATTTGGGAGATGTCCTCTCTCTCTCTTCCTTTGCACAGAGATTAAACTCCTGCAATCAATCCCAGAGTCAGTAGTAGTGAAGGGCTTAGCTTGGACACGGGCCCTGCCTGGAAAAACATCTTTTGGAGGTAACTGGAAAGTTATGTCATGTTTCAAATTCCTTATAAGCTGACCTGTGGGCAGAGCTTTGTAGAGAGGCTATGGCCTGGGCAGCAGGGACCTTGAGATGCTCTGATCTCGTCTCAAGTACTACCCCTTCTGCTAATCACGCCTCTGCCTCTCTGGTCCAGAGCCCAGAGCTAACTCTCCAAATCTGGCAAAGCTGGGAGCTTTATCACCACAGGTACTCTCCCACAGCTATGCCCAGTGCCACACGGCCCAGGCTTTCCCACCCCCAGATGCTTGTGCCCTCCCTCCTGTCCCGGACTGCGATCTTGCTCACATTTCAAGGGTAATTTCATCCATGTGGCCCTGATCTCAAGTATGTCTGATACTCAGGTGCCAAGATTTCCCTTCCAACTGGTTTCAAGCGGAGCCCCAAGTGGACCCCAAACCGGAGGGCCCTCTGTATTTTCTGGGTGAAATGTTTCCTGCCCCTTGTTGTGAGCAGTGGCCTCATGGAGAAGTCAAGGTGGGCTCTCTTATGGAGGAGCACTGCAACCTGGAAGAGGCTTCCAGTCGGAGAGCAGGACTCAAGTGCGGCATATAAGCCCATGAGTTACAGTAGACAACACGGCACAGAGGGGATGGTGCTGGAGAAGCTCTTCAGCATTGGTCCCTTGGGCTGGTCCCCTGGAACAGGGTAGAAACTGGAGAGGTCACCCCGGAGGGCAAGGAGGGAGAAACTCAACACTGTGGGCCCAGCCCAGAAGCCAGGGGTTTGCCTGTTGTCAGAGAAGCTGCTGCAGGCCCTTGCTGGGAGTGGACACTTGCGGTGGCTGGTCTCCTGGACAGGTCTCTCTCCTTGCCACTGCTTGTACCCTAATTCAGTGAGCAGATACGAGCCTGTCACTGATGACCTGGAGTCCACGTGAGGTATTCCCAGCCAAGGCCCTGGGCTTCTGGACGGCCCTTTGTCAGTTACATCAGGTTTGACCGCCTGCTCATAATTACCCCTTCAGCAACCTGGGTCACATGTGGCCTGTGTTCCAGGGACTCTCAGTGCTCTGGGTGACCCTTAGTGCTGGGATGACATGCTGTTCTGGTGATGTCATGCCAAGTGGCAGGGACAAAAGGCCAAGCCTGGGCTCTCATGATGGCAGCCCTGGGATGGCAAGAGGAGGGTCTGAGATACCACGAGATCTCAGAGTAAAATTCACTGGGACTGATGGGAGGGTGGCTCATCCAAAGGACAGCCGAGCACGCTTCTGAAAAGCTGTAGATGAGAGATGATCTTCGTGCCGCTAGTTGTGGGTCTGAGGGCTGCTTCTTAAGCATGGGAGGAAGGAGATCAAGGAGGCAGTGCTGCTTTTATGCTGTGAAAAGAATTGAAAGTGTTATACTTTGCAAACGTGCACACTTGAAAATGCTGATTTTCTTTGTTTTGAAGATCTCTGGCTTGTTTACACATTTAAGAAAATAGCACATTAAGCCATTGTGCAAAGTTTGAATTCTGATCGAACTTTGGATTAAGACTGATACAGTTTGGAAGAATCTGTCTATGCAAGTACAAACAATGGATATGCTAATTAGCTTGGTACAGTCCGCTCAGTAAACCTACCCTCTATTCCCCACTTTGACCCACAGCCCCCAAGACCTCCCATACATATTGGTAATGCCTTATCTGCCCCTTTCCGGCAAGTCCTGGTTAATTAGCTTTGCAACACAAAAGTAGGAGGTGCTGTATATGCGGATTTCGACCTATATATTAGTAACTCTGAGAGATCTTCTGCCAGTCATCCAGTATAATTTTTTTTCATGGACTGGTGGAAATATTTTGGGGGAAGCCTGAAGTAGGGCTCCAGGAAGACTGGAATAGCATTTGTCTTGTTCTCCCTTGTACCTGAATACCCGGCACTTGCTGGGACTCAGATCCTGTTGAGTCGATGCACTAGGAGAGCCTGTGACTTTCTCCCAGGGCACAGCTTCAATTTTCCTGAGACTTGGTCTGAGTTTCGCTCCTCTCCCTGGGACCTGGTGCGGCTCGGCTGCTTGGGGGTGGGTTTTGGACTACGTTTGAGATGCTCATTTGGCATGGCGAGATGCAAGTAGGTAGCTGGAGCTGTAAGTCTAGGAGAGGGAGATTTCAAATGGGCATGTAGGAGATTTCTAAAGCCTTGAGGGATTATTCAGAATCATTCACGAAGAAGAGTATAGGGAGAGAAAATCAGGGGATGATTTGCTGAGCTCGGGGTGCTCCTATAAGGAGAAACTAGCCAGACATGAGCGGAGCCAGCTAAGGACCCTGAGGAGGGTTTGTAAGGCAAGAGGGGAACCAGGGGATCGTGATGTTGAGGCCATTGAGAGAAAGAGCTATGTGTCCCTCTGGTAGGGCTGCCGTCACAAAGTGCCACAAGCTGGGTGGGTTAAACAAGACAAGAATTTCGTTGTCTAACAGTTCTGAAGTCCAGAAGTCCGGTTGCTTCCTTCTGAAGGGTGTAGGGGGAGTCCACCCCTTGCATCTCCCTGAGCTGCTGGTGGTTTGCTGGCAATCTCTGGCCTTCCCTGGCTTGTAGAAACATCACCTCAGTCTCTGCCTTTATCTTCACATGGTGTTCTCCCTGTGTGCATGCCTGTCTCCGTATTTCCCCCTTGTGTAAGGACACCAGTCATATTGCCTCCACTATGACGTCATCTTAACTGATTACCTTTGCAGCCACCCTGTTTCCAGATACAGTCACATTCTGAGGGACTGGGGGTTAGGACTTCAGCGTGAATGGGAGGGGCACAGTTCAACCCCCCACCCCAGCAGGTATATCAAGAAGTGAATAGTCAACTGTGACAAGCCTTGCAGAAACATCCAGCAGAATGAAGAGCCTGAACTCATGGTTGAGTCCTGCAGCCTGTGGCTTGACTCAAGCAGACCTAGTAGAGAGGCAAGACTAGATGGCATGTAGCTCGAGGGGCACGGCCGGTCCAGGCCCCAGGCCTCTATCTGCTCTGTGCACTTTCCACCACAGTCACTGCCTCTTGCAAACTCTGGTAGAAGATTTTTAAGTCATTTAAGCAGCAAAAGGGGATCATTTGCTAAAGAAAAGCAGCATAGGGATATTTAATGCATATGGTGTTATCAGTGGTTTTTGTCTTAATTCTGAGGTTCTGGGGGCTGGGAGTTAGAAAATAATGCCAGTGGGTGCCAACCTGCGGTAGCATTGTTGGCTGTTTGGGGTCCAGCCTTGTTACATCTCAGAGAAATGGACTGCTAATGCTGGCATTTCATGTATAAGTAAGGGGCCAGTGGAGGTAAGCATTAGGGTTTTCAAGGAATCCTTAAAATTCTACCATCCCCTCTTCTCTCAGAGCCAGGCTTCAGTGGATCTCTATGCATTGCCTACAAAATGCCAGAGACTGTTCTTAGAACAGTGACCCCGGAGACCCTCCTTGAGGGTCCGTGTTGTATAGCCATCTGTGTTCCCACTTCTGGATCACACTGCACAGCCCACTCATTCATTCCAGGTTCTCCCAACTTTTTTTTTTTAAAGATTTTATTTATTTATTTGACAGAGATAGAGACAGCCAGTGAGAGAGGGAACACAAGCAGGGGGAGTGGGAGAGGAAGAAGCAGGCTCATAGCGGAGGAGCCCGACGTGGGGCTCGATCCCATAATGCCGGGATCACGCCCTGAGCCGAAGGCAGACGCTTTACCTCTGTGCCACCCAGGCGCCCCTCTCCCGACTTTTTTTTTGACATTCCCTTTTGGTCCTCTCTGATGGACCCATTGTTCTGGAATGTTCCTCTTTTTAGTGAATAAAATCTGCTTTCAAAAGCCACTCACTATCCTTAATGAAAAGTGTAAATGCCGTACTCGTCTTGGCTGGTGCATGAAGTCATAGCCTTCCTTAGAGATTCTCCGTCACAGCGGCAGGTGAAGGGTGTGGAATCTTATGGAGCCTCTCGTGCTTCAGAAGTCACATCAGGAGGCAGTGATCAGCAGTAAGGCAGTAAGCATATTGGAGGCCCCTATTTGCACAGACACCTGTCGTCCCCTCCCCCTGTGGTGACAGAGAGTGCCCCCTGCCCTGGAAACAGCCCCTGCCCCTCCTGTGCTCCTGTTGCCTCTTCCTTCCATTTCTGGGGAACTAGCTTCCCAGTCACCCAGGAGGGAGGCTCCAGGTACATGAGCCAGGACAGCTTTCTGGCACTGGCCAAACTTACCTACCCATCCCCATGTTGCCAGACAGGGGAGGCCCCTGGGGTCCTTTATAAGGCTTGGGAAGCTTTTCTATGGGGGATGAAGGATTGGCAGAGTGTGGCAGTAAGGGAGTGTGATCCCATTGGTGGTCAAGAGTCCTTGTAGAAGTTTCTTTCCTCTAACCTGACAGAAGAGAGGCCACTTCTCATCCATAGGCCCATCTGCTTTAAACTCTTAAAGGAACTGAAAGTCATAATGTCGTCTAAAAAGTTTTAAAAACCAATGGGTAAAGTAGCTTTTCCAAATGTGGTGAGAGGCTGTCTGTCTTGCTGCATGGTTGTTTATGTCTTGTGGTGTGAACAAGAAATCTGATCACAAATGCCTAAACCACTTCCTTGGCCAGCGGGTACCTAAATTTTCTGCCAACCAGTGCACTGTGTTTACTCCTTTGACCCTATCTTGTGTTTGACCTCAGAATCTCCCCCCCCCCCCCCCCCCCCCCCCGGAGGCGGGGGGGGAGATTCTGAGGTCAAACACAAGATAGGGTCAAAGGAGTAAACACAGTGCACTGGTTGGCAGATATTAGGTACCCGCTGGCCAAGGAAGTGGTTTAGGCATTTGTGATCAGATTTCTTGTTCACACCACAAGACATAAACAACCATGCAGCAAGACAGACAGCCTCTCACCACATTTGGAAAAGCTACTTTACCCATTGGTTTTTAAAACTTTTAGACGACATTATGACTTTCAGTTCCTTTAAGAGTTTAAAGCAGATGGGCCTATGGATGAGAAGTGGCCTCTCTTCTGTCAGGTTAGAGGAAAGAAACTTTACAAGGACTCTTTGACCACCAATGGGATCACACTCTTACTGCCACACTCTGCCAATCCTTCATCCCCCATAGAAAAGCTCAAGCCTTATAAAGGACCCCAGGGGCCTCCCCTGTCTGGCAACATGGGGATGGGTAGGTAAGTTTGGCCAGTGCCAGAAAGCTGTCCTGGCTCATGTACCTGAGCCTCCTCCTGGGTGACTGGGAAGCTAGTTCCCCAGAAATGGAAGGAAGAGGCAACAGGAGCACAGGAGGGGCAGGGGCTGTTTCCAGGGCAGGGGCACTCTCTGTCACCACAGGGGAGGGGACGACAGGTGTCTGTGCAAATAGGGGCCTCAATATGCTTACTGTCTACTGCTGATCACTGCCTCCTGATGTGACTTCTGAAGCACGAGAGGCTCCATGAAGATTCCACACCCTTCACCTGCCGCTGTGACGGAGAATCTCTAAGGCTATGACTTCATGCACGCCAAGACGAGTACGGCATTTACACTTTTCATTAAGGATAGTGAGTGGCTTTTGAAAGCAGATTTTATTCACTAAAAAGAGGAACATTCCAGAACAATGGGTCCATCAGAGAGGACCAAAAGGAATGTCAAAAAAAAAAAAAGTCGGAGAGGGGCGCCTGGGGGCACAGAGGTAAAGCTCCTGCCTTCGGCTCAGGGCGTGATCCCGGCATTATGGGATCGAGCCCCCACGCCGGGCTCCTCCGCTATGAGCCTGCTTCTTCCTCTCTCCCACTCCCCCTGCTTGTGTTCCCCTCTCTCACTGGCTGTCTCTATCTCTGTCAAATAAATAAATAAAATCTTTAAAAAAAAAAGTTGGGAGAACCTGGAATGAATGAGTGGGTGCAGTGTGATCCAGAAGTGGGAACACAGATGGTTATACAACACGGACCCTCAAGAGGGTTCTCCGGGGTCACTGTTCTAAGAACAGTCTCTGGTATTTTTTGGTAGGCAATGTAAGAGATCCACTGAAGCCTGGCTCTGAGAGAAGAGGATGGTAGAATTTCTAAGGGATTCCTTGAAACCCTAATGCTTACCTCCACTGGCCCCCTTACTTATACATGAAATGCCAGCATTAGCAGTCCATTTCTCTGAGATGTAACAAGGTGACCCCAAACAGCCAACAATGCTACCGCAGGTTGGCACCCACTGGCATTATTTTCAACTCCCAGCCCCCAGAACCTCAGAATTAAGACAAAAACCACTGATAACACCATATGCATTAAATATCCCTATGCTGCTTTTCTTTAGCAAATGATCCCCTTTGCTGCTTAAATGACTTAAAATCTTCTACCAGAGTTTGCAAGAGGCAGTGACTGTGGTGGAAAGTGCACAGAGCAGATAGAGGCCTGGGGCCTGACCGGCGTGCCCCTCGAGCTCATGCCATCTAGTCTTGCCTCTCTACTAGGTCTGCTTGAGTCAAGCCACAGGCTGCAGGACTCCAACCATGAGTCCAGTGCTCTTCATTCTGCTGGATGTTTCTGCAAGGCTTGTCACAGTTGATCTATTCACTTCTTGATATACCTGCTGGGGTGGGGGTTGAACTGTGCCCTCCCATTCACGCTGAAGTCCTAACCCCCAGTCCCTCAGAATGTGACTGTATCTGGAAACAGGTGGCTGCAAAGGTAATCAAGCTAAGATGACGCATATGGAGGGGCAATATGACTGGTGTCCTTACACAAGGGGGAAATACGGAGACAGGCATGTGCACACAGGGAGAACACCATGTGAAGATAAAGGCAGAGACTGAGGTGATGTTTCTACAAGCCAGGAAGGCCGAGAGATTGCCAGCAAAACCACCAGCAGCTCAGGGAGATGCAAGGGGTGGACTCTCTCTACACCCTTCAGAAGGAAGCAACCTGACTTCTGAAATTTCAGAACTGCTAGACAACGAAATTCTTGTCTTTGTTTAACTCCACTCCAGCTTGTGGCACTTTTGGACGGCTACCCTACCAGAGGGACACATAGCTCTTTCTCTCAATGGCCTCAACATCACGATCCCCTTGGTTCCCCTCTTGCCTTACAAACTCCCTCCTCAGGTCCTTAGCTGGCCCGCTCATGTCTGGCTAGTTTCTCCTTATAGAGCACTCCCGAGCTCAGCAAATCATCCCCTGATTTTCTCTCCCTATACTTTCTTTCGTGAATGATTCTTGAATAATCCTCAAGGCTTTAGAAATCTCCTACATGCCCATTTGAAATCTCCTCTCCTAGACTTACAGCTCCAGCTACTCTACTTGCATCTCGCCATGCCAAATGAGCATCTCAAACGTAGTCCAAAAACTCCACCCCCAAGCAGCCGAGCCAGCACCAGGTCCCAGGGAGAGGAGCGAAACTCAGACCAAGTCTCAGAAAAATTGAAGCTGTGCCCTGGGAGAAAGTACTACAGGCTCTCCTAGTGCATCGACTAACAGGGATCTGAGTCCCAGCAAGTGCCGGGTATTCAGGTACAAGGAGAACAAGACAAATGTTATTCCAGTCTTCCTGAGCCCTACTGTAGGCTTCCCCAAAATATTTCCACCAGTCCATGAAAAAAAATTATACTGGATGATCAGTAGAAGATCTCTCAGAGTTACTAATATATAGGTCGAAACCGCATATACAGCACCCCTACTTTTTGTGTTGCAAAGCTATCAACCAGGACTTGCCGAAAGGGGCAGATAAGGCATTACCAATATGTATGGGAGGTTTGGGGGCTGTGGGTCAAAGTGGGGAATAGAGGGTAGGTTTACTGAGCCGGATTACCAAGCCAATTAGCATATCCATTGTTTGTACTTGCATAGAGATTCTTCCAAACTGATCAGTCTTAATCCAAAGTTCGATCAGAATCTCAAACTCCTTGCACAATGGCTTAATGTGCTATTTTCTAAATGTGTAAACAAGCCAGAGATCTTCAAAACAAAGAAAATCAGCATTTTCAGAGTGTGCACGCTTGCAAAGTATAACACTTTCAATTCTTTTCACAGCATAAAAGCAGCACTGCCTCCTTTGATTCCTTCTCCCAAGCTTAAGAAGCAGCCCTCAGACCCACAACTAGCGGGCACGAAGATCATCTCTCATCTACAGCTTTTCAGAAGCATGCTCGGCTGTCCTTTGATGAGCCACCCTCCCATCAGTCCCAGTGAATTTTACCTGAGATCTCGTGTATCCCAGATCCTCCTCCTTGCCATCCCAGGGCTGCCATCATGAGAGCCCAGGCTTGGCCTTTGTCCTCTGCCACTTGGCATGACATCACCAGAACAGCATGTCATCCCCAGCACTAAGGGTCACCCAGAGCACTGAGAGTCTCCTGGAACACAGGCCATATGTACCCAGGTTGTGAAGGGGTATTCATGAGCAGGCGGTCAAACCTGATGTAACTGGACAAAGGGCCGTCCAGAAGCCCAGGGCCTTGGCTGGGAATACCTCACGTGGACTCCAGGTCAGTCGACAGGCCTCGTGATCTGCTCACTGAATTAGGCACAATGCAGTGGCTAAGGAGAGAGACCTGTCCAGGAGACCAGCCACCGCAAGTGTCCACTCCCAGCAAGGGCCTGCAGCAGCTTCTCTGACAACAGGCAACCAACTCTGGCTTCTGGCTGGGCCCACAGTGCTGAGTTTCTCTCTCCACCTCTGGCTGCACCTCTCCAGTTTTACCCTGTTCCAGGGGACCAGCCAAGGGATCCAATGCTGAAGAGTCTCAGCACCATCCCCTCTGTGCCGTGTTGTCTACTGTAACTCATGGGCTTATATGCCGCACTTGAGTCCTTGCTCTCCCGACTGGAAGCCTTTCCAGGTTGCAGTGCTCCCTCCATAAGAGAGCCCACTTGACTTCTCCATGGCGTCACTGCTCACAACAAGGGCAGGAAACATTTCACCCAGAAAATACAGAGGGCCTCCGGCTTGGCAGTCCACTCTGGGGCTCCGCTTGAAACCAGTTGGAAGGGAAATTTGGCACCTGAGTATCAGACATATCTTGAGATCAGGCCACATGGATGAAATTACCTTGAAAGTGAGCAAAGATCAGTCAGTCCGGGACGGAGGAGGGAGGGCACAAGCATCTGGGGGTGGAGAAGTACATGTGTGGCACGGGCATAGCTGTGGAGAGTACCTGTGGTGATAAAGCTCCCAGCTTTGCCAGATTTGGAGAGTTAGCTCTAGTTGGACCAAGAGAGGCAAGAGGCGTGATTAGCAGAAGGGGTAGTACTTGAGGACGAGATCAGAGCATCTCAGTGTCCCTGCTGCCCAGGCCATAGCCTCTTACAAAGCTCTGCCCACAGGTCATTATAAGGAATTTGAAACATGACATAACTTTCCAGCTTACTCCAAAAGATGTTTTCCAGGCAGGCCCGTGTCCAAGCTAAGCCCTTCTACTACTGACTCTGGGATTGATTGCAGGAGTTTAATCTCTGTGCAAAGGAAGAGAGAGAGGACATCTCCCAAATGGGAAGAAGAGGATCTTGCCATGGGCTCTGGGCCTGATCATGATAATCCAGGCAGGCCAAATAGAAGAACATGATCCTGGGGCGCCTGGGTGGCACAGCGGTAAGCGCCTGCCTTCGCTCAGGGCGTGATCCCGGTGTCTGGGATCGAGCCCCCACATCAGGTCTCTCCGCTATGAGCCTTTTCCTTCCTCTCCCACCCCTGCTTGTGTTCCCCCTCTCGCGGCTGTTTCTCTCTATCTCTGTTGAATAAATAAATAAAAAAATCTTTAGAAGAACATGAGTCCAGGTGCCTGGCACAGAACCTTAGCCAGAAGGTAGACACACATGCAGAAAGAGGGGAGGGCAGCTGTAGGCAATCCCCGAGGACGGAGCTGGTCTCAGCCGAGAAGACAGCCAGCAACTGCCCGTCCTCTGGGACTCCAGCCCCATGCTTTCCCACTTGCATTCGCCCATTTCACTCCACAGTCCTGTGTCTGCCCCACATTGGACTGCCTGATTCAGTTGTGTGTCCCCTGAGACCAGCCCGGGAAGCAGAGGTGGTATTCAGTATGAGGGTGTCAAGAATAAATAAATGAAACTGGAGAAGCCACATCTCAGAGCTGAGGCCTGAAGCATTTCAAACCAGGGTCCAGGTTCTAGAGGCCTGCCCCCTCCCCACCCTGTGCCGTGATTCCCCTCCAGCCTCCATCTCTCTGGCAGAGCTCGATGGCTGCAGGGAGCTCAGAGGCTGATGTCAGCCTCTGCTGGCCAGACAGGTAGACCTGGGCACCGACCTTCTGACAAGAAGGTAGCCCATAACACTTCCTTCTCTGCTTTCTTCCTCAGTGACCTCATCTTCCCTTGTAGCTTTAAACACTATCTCTGAGAGCTGATCACTTGCAAATATCTATCCCCTGCCTGGTCTCTTCTTTGCTGAAATCCAGACCTAAATACCCAGCTGCTCGACTCAGGCATCTAAAAGCCTAATAGGCATCTCAAACTTTACATGGCCTCTAGCCAACTTCCTGCCTACCCAGCTACACTTTGTGCTCCCAAAGTCTTTCCCCTCTCAGGAAAAACAGCAATGCCATCCTTCTAGCTGCCAAGCTGTGAGGGTGACATTTATGTGTCAACTTGGCTGGTACACAGTGCCTAGACATATGGTCAAATTCTGTTCTGGATGTTCCAGGAGGGTGTGTTTTAGATGAGATTAACATTTAAATCAGTGACTCCTAAATAAGCAGATAGCCCTCTATAATGTGGGTGGGCCTCATCCAATCAGTGAAGGCCTGACCAGAAAAAAAAGACTGACCTGCCCCAAGCAAGAGGGAGACAAACTTTCTTCCCATCTTATTGGCTCTTGTTTCTCAGTAGAGCTCTGATTGATACACAAGCCAAAAGCTCCGGAGTCATCCTTGACTCCTCTCTCCCAGCCCATAGCAGATGATAACCAGCTCAACCTCCAAACTGTGTCCAGATTGACAGCTTCCCACCACCGGCACTGCTAAGCATTGTAGAATGGGCCTCCCCATCATCCCTCGACTGCGTCACCACAACTGCTCCTGTCAAAGGGATCCTTTAAAAACCCAGGTCCAATCATGCTCATCCCTCTGCTCAGAAGCTTCCATTGAATGGTCATTCTAAGCAATGTCCTTACATAACCCTAAACGACTCTGTATCCCCACCCTACTGCCCCCCATTATTACCTCCTCTCTGGAAGTCAAATTCCTCCCCACTCGTTCCCCTCTAGCTATATCTGCTTTTTGCTATTCCTTGAAGACACCAGACAGTCCTGCCTTGAGGCCTGTGTACCTGCTTTTTCCCTGGGATGTTCTTTCCCCAAGATCCCCACTGCTCACTATCTCTCCTTCCAAGATCCTTTGGATCCTGACTCAAACATCAACCTCGGGTAGAAGCTTGTCTCTGACCATCCTACCTAAAATTGAACCCTACCCACATACCTATACTCCCAGTTGCCACGTTGTTTTATTTCATCATAGCACACATCAATATTTAACAGACTGTACACACTGCTCGTATTATTAGGATATGTTATAATATACGATACAGATTATTCCTCAGCTAAAACTCCGTTAATGACCTGTGGAGGACGGAATTTGTCTCTGTTGCTTCCAGCTCTGTTCCCAGGGCCTAAACGGCTGCTTCTGTCACACCAGCATTTCAGTTTTCTGGAACTTGTGTGGGCCACATGCATCTCCTCTCAAGCCCTGAACAGAGGCAGCTCTAGGGCCGACAGAACCTTCCTTTCTGACTTGTGTTGCGCTCAGCACCTAATCAAAGTTCCGAAGTGTCTCACACGCTAGTAATTACATCTTGGGAAAACACCCATCACCAGACCTCCTCCTAATCTCTGGAACATCTTCCTAAACACTCAATTGGCATTGCTGAACACAGATGGGTTTTGATGGGAGGTTGTGTGAAAAAGAGGAAGACAATAAGCGTGTCTTCGCAGCCTTCCCTTAGCAGGCCCTGCACGAGCAGCCTGGCCCTCCAAACCCCAGTTCCTGGGGACCGGGTCTTCCCTCACATGTATTCTATGTGGAAAAGAAAACTTTTCTGAAGCTCGGAGTGAGTTTATTTTTTAAGTCTATTTTTTATTCCTCTGAGTGTAGGAGACACAGAGGTACCTCCCGAGACTGAGAAACAACCAGGACCTAGAGAAACCCATAGACAGAATTTTAATCAATGTGAAACCAAAGTCCAAATTGTGCCATTTTATTCTGTGCTTACTATTGATTTTTTTCCTGTCTCCTCTGTTGCCATGATAACCTGTCAACAAACAAGTGATGGAGAGGGACAAGTGATGGGGATGGACTCAGCCAAGACTTGGCCCTCAGGCCAAGGAGAGCCGATCCTGCCGCCCCAACCAGTCCCGTGACACCGTCTGTGCTCTGTGGGCCAAATGAGTCATGAACATAGACACCAGCTTTCTGCCTGGACCCTGGACCTCAGCTACATGTGGGGCAGCTTGTCACTGGGAGAGGAAGGTAAACACAGATACCAAAACCTGGACCTCAGCTAACCTCTCTCATGCCTCCCCATCTTCTTCTGGAACAAATCTGGGGCTTACGTGCAGGCACCACTCCATTCCTTGCTGGCAGGGTGATGGGAATGGTCACCAATGGCTGAAGACATCAGCCTCCTAGTCCATATATCCTGCCTCAAAGACTTACTGGGCTCCAGCCCCAGCACCTCCTGCTTTTCAATCCCCAGTCCTGTGCACTGACTCCTCTCTTTGACTGGCATAATCTTATGCTCTCAGATCTTCACTTCTCCTCAGTCTCATTTCCAATGGCCCATCCTCCAGAGGCCTCCTGGCCTGTCTCCTAGAAGTTTCCACTCCATCTGAACCACCCACTGGATTATCGTCTCTACTTATTATCTCCTATTTTCCTTGCTCCAATCATCACTATCTGAGATGATCTTGCTCATTTGTTTCCCTACATATTGTCTGTGCCCCTCCCACATTTCAATAAACTAAGACTCTTCTGCATAACTCAGTACAATATTCAGTACCAGGACCTAATTTTATATTGAAGTGTGAATTAATGATTGCACAGAAGAGAATGAAACCCCAGGAGCAGGACTCTGGCCTCCTAGAAGCACACAGAGCAGGGCAGTAAGGCAGAGATTAGACTCGATACTGTAGTTTCTGCAGTGGGGGAGGACCCTTGTACCCCACCCACAGCCTGAGCCTCCGGCCCAAATCATATGTTTGCTCTGGGGCTACAGAGGACACCCTAGATCTGTCATCCAGTCACCAGCCACGTGTGGCTAGAGAGCACTGGAATCATGGCTACTGTCACTAAGGAGCTGGAGTTCTCATTTTATTTCACTTTCATTAATACTAAATTAAAAACTGGGATACTGGATTCAGTGTTTGGAAAAACTTTTAAGTATATGTTTGGAACAATTTGGGTATGTGAATTTA
>NW_024426774.1:14712007-14756061 GCF_017311325.1 Ursus maritimus | reverse complement strand
CCCCCCCCCCCCCCCGCCTCGCCCCCTGGCTCTCCCAGCAGCCCGAACTTTCCCACATTTCCCTCCTGGGAAATTCCGCTAAATTCACTGGATGGCTGGGATTCAGATGGCACATAGGCACGAACTGGCCAAGGTCTAGGGGATTAGGGTGAGGTCTGGGCCTTGAGATCTGCCTCCATGGTCCCCGGCTTCAGGCCTGGCACACAGTAGGTTTGCAGAATACCTGTTCAAGTGGGTGAAATGAACTGCAGAAGCTCAGTTAGGACATTTGAAGTCTCCCTGACCTCACCTTGGTTCCCTGGGGAGGCTCTGCTGTGAATTAGGTAATGCTCACTTCTCACAGAGGTGCCTCTTGGGATGCTTGGCAGTGTGGGAAGGAACCAGAGGTCAGGAGCTAAAGGGGATGCAGGTGAGCAGAGAGGAGAGCCCAGGCTCATTAGCATGAATGAGAGACTCTGAGGACAATCCTAGACCATAGGAAGAGCGACAGGAGGGCTTGCTGTAATAAAATCTGGAGTAAACAGACTTGGGTTTAAATATGAGCTCTGTTTCTTACCAGCTGTGGACCTGATACTTTGCTTAACCTTTCTGCACCTTAAATTCGCCAGCTACATGATGGGACTAATAATCAAGAGCCTTCCTACCCCAAACTTGGGTTAGCTCAATATGAGTTAATAAATTTGTGGCTCTTCATTGCTGTGCATGTTGAAAGTTAAGTTGTATCCTCTAGATTATCATCTATACAAATATGTGGTGGGCCCACTGAGCTGTGGGCCTCACTCCTGAGTTAGGGTCACCGGTTTCTTCTTCCATTAGTTTGTTTCGAGTTCTCATCTCTGACCTGCTCTTTGGTATTTCTCCCAAGAGCTAAAATTATTATTCACCATTGCTTCCCCAAGCCCACCCAGAGTGTCCCAGCACAGGAGTGCTTTCCTTGAGGGCAGAGGCAGGCAGGAGAAGGCAGGGGTGGGATTGAATATCAGCGCCTCCTGCGCAGAGAGAGATCTCATGTGTGGCCAGTGGGCAGTGATGGTGATGTTTTGACCTGTGTCCTGTGGTTTTGATTCCAGAAGGTGCACCTCAAGAGTAGTGGGACATGTTTGGATAAATCAGAACCAACCTGAATTGAAACTCACTCTTTCTTTTTTCTTTTCTTTTCTTTTCTTTCTTTTTTAATATTTAATTGATTTATTTATTTGAGAGAAAGAGAGAACGTGTGAATGGAGGGAGGAGCAGAGGGAGAGGAAGAGAGAGAATCTCAAGCAGACTCAGTGCTAAGCCTGGAGCCTGATGTAGGGCTCCATCTCCCGACTCTAGGATCATGACCTCAGCCAAAATCAAGAATCAGATGCTTAACTGACTGAGCCACCCAGGTGCCCCTGAAGTCTTTCTTATACCAACAATACAGCTTTTCTTCTTCTTTTCTTCCTAATTTTCATGTCTGTCTGCTCAGCAGGGCCGGAGCATCCAGGCTAGAGTGAAGCTATCGTCTTCATTCTCCTCCTCTGTGGACAATGGGTCTTTTCCCAGGGCGGGCCTGGGGGGGAGCAGATATGTCAGTGTGGGGTAGAGAAGCAGTTCCCTTCCGTGGGTGCTGATACCTTCCTTTCTGGGACTGCAGAGCAGAAACCATTTGGAAGGTTGTGAATTGTGCATGTCTCCCTCTCTCCCTCCTCCTGCCCCAGGACAGCTTCATAAATGGCTTCCAAACCTAACATTCTCAGAGATTGGTAAGGAGGGCATTGGGGGTGCCAAAGGGCTTAAACCAGCGGAGAGGGTTTTACCTATAGACCTAACAGGGGCCATGAGTGCTAAGTACAGCAAATGTTTGGATCACACTTGCTGACCATTGTACTCTAGACAGGACCACTTGGGAAGTTTTTAACTGCAGAGTTACTTCTAGAAACTGCTGTCTCAGGTATCATGGTCTCCTGATTACCCACAGAGGAGCCTTTGTCAGATATGCTCATTCATGGCACAAATACTAATTGAGCGCCTACTCCTCGTCATGCCCTCGGGCCACAGAGATGATGAGGCCTTGGTTCCAATAGTCAGAAACTCATCCTCCAGCAAGAGACACAGGACAGAGTAGACAGGATATAAGTAGACAGGATAGAGGCAGGCCCAGGAATGTGGCAGGAGGGAGGAAACACACTTCTCCCGTGCAGGATGGTCTTGGAAGGGTTCCTGGAGGAGGCAGAGGAAGAACTCTAATGGGAAAGATGAACAGGCCAGGAAGAGGCAGCAGCGTGGGGGTGGTGGCAGTGTATCAGCTATCCTGTTTTGCCAGGGGCTGAGGGGGTTCCTGGGACATGGGATTTTCAGTTGCCAAGATGGAGACAGTTCTGAGCAAACTGGGATGGTTGGTCACCCTAGTCAGTGAAAGGGCCAGGACTTTTAGAGTTGGAAGGACCTGGTTTTAAATCCCAGCTCTGCTACTGAAAAGCTCTGTGGCCATGGGTAAATTATTTAACCTCTCTGACCCCTAATTTCCTATCTAAAATCCAAGAATATATGTAGGACTCTACCTAGCCCGGTAATATCAGTAACAGGTAGTCGCTTGGGTGGAAAAAGTAGCATTTGCAAATGCAAGGCAGAATGTGGTTGGGGCAGAGTATGAAGAAGGGTGTGGTAAGAGGTTGGCTGGAGATAGAAGCAGGAGCCAGATTAGAAAAGGTCTGAATAGCATCCTAAGGAATTTAGATTTTTTTCCCCTAGGACAATGGTTAATCACTGAATTAATTTTAGAAGATGAGTAAGGCAAGCAGATTTTTGCCTTAGAGAGGTTGTCTTGGAAGCAGCGGGGAGAGTAGATTAAGAGTTGAATCTGGAGGGGGCAGGGAGGGTAAGGATGATGTAGTGAAGTGATCGGGAACAGGGAGTTATATTCTGAGAAAAACAGGAACGCTAAGTGGAGGATTCCAGAGGAGGCCATCAGCCAGCTCAGAGTCAGGCTGGGCGCCCCAGAGGTTAAAGGGGCAGGAACGTCATCTTCTGAGGTTAGGTGCTGCCTGTGGACTGTAGCTACACGCTGGGCTGGCCTGGAAGGTGATGTGCTTTCCAACAGATCTGACACCTGGGGAACTGTGTGAATGAGGATGACCTCATGGGCTTCTTGGGATGTTTTAGGTCCTCTGGCTAGCGCACAGGTCCTTCCTGTCTTTTCTCCATCTTCTTCCTTGGCTTCATCCTGCATGGGAGGCTTCTTGCCAGTGCTTTGACATCTCATCATCTCCATGGTGACGGAACAATGGTGTCCTAAACACATGACCTCACCATGCGGTTATGTAGAAGAGTGTGCTGGAAGGGGCGCTTTGGGGGTTTGATGAGTCTGGTTGGGATGGGAAACCCTCTGGATCAGATGCCTCTGGAGCAGCTCTGCAGCCCTTGGGAGAGGATGGACCAGCCCTGCAATGGAGATAACTTGGGCTAGCCTGCCGACAGTGGTCTCGACTGCCTTAGCAATTTGGAATTGGGAGCGACTTTCTGTAGATAATAATCAGAAGTTATAAAAGTGAATTGACTGACCTCAAATAAATAGGTTGTGGTGTTTTTTGTAAATAAATACTTCAAATAAATGAAAAGGCAAAAGACAAATTTGGGAAATTATTTGCAGTAAATATAATGTGTACAGTTATTATCTTCAATATGCAAAGAGGTGAAAAGAGATTTAAAAAGTTATAAGGAAAAAAAAAACCTAGTAGAAAGTGTGACAAAGATATAACCAGAAAATTGATAAAGGAAAAGATTCATTCATTCATTCATTCGTTCATTCATCCTTTCAATAAATTTATTGAGCACTTACTTTGTGGCAGGAGCTACTCTAGACACTAGAAATACAGCAGTAAACAAAGCAGGCAAAAATCCCTGTTCTCTGGAGTTCCAGTGCTTTCTATGACCTCTCTCTTTTTCTCTCCCCTATATCTTCTTGTATTTATTTTTTTACATTAATTCCAGATAAACTCTTTATTCATCTGGAATTATTTCCACATAAAACTGAGTGGAGAATTTCCTCTCCCCCTCTAATGCAAGCCACATTCCCTAAAGATTAATTAATGTATCCTATCTCCCCTCAGTAGCTCCCTTTTATCATTGTGGCTCTGTGCCACCACCGACCCCATAGGCTTTCCATGGTTGGGAAGGGTTGTGACGAAGGTATCTCTAGGTCACTGTGTTGGTCGCTTTCTCCATGAGATGGCCCTCGCAGTCTTCTTCGTTTGCTCCCTTACCTGAATGAATCCTTAGAGACTTTTGGAGTCACAGAACAAAGAGAACTTAAATTGCACAATTTCTAAAGCTGATTTCAAGCATTATCATCATGTTTTGTGTTTGGTCATGTTCCCAAAGCTTACACATTTTTCCCGTCTCTGGGCCATGACATGGTCACACATGGATGTGGTTGCTGGGGACCGTTCTGCCGAGCGCTCTCTAAGACGGCCATCTCAAGGGTGAGCAGTGCCTGTTAGAGCTGTCGTGCCAGCCTCGGTTTTTCCCTCCTGTCACCCATACGCTTCTTTTAAAAAAAGGATTTGGGAAAAAATTGGAAAAAATTTAGTTTGCCCCCGGAAACATGGTATTTCTTCAAGTCTGCTTTTATGTCTCACAGTAAAGTTTTTAAAAATGTTTTTAATAGATCTTGCGTGTTTTCTCGTTGAGATTATTTTTAGGTTTATTATAATTACTTCACTGCTCATTTAAATGGAGTTTTTTTTCCACCAGTGTATTTATTATTATTATTCACTAGCTCTTTCTGGTATGTAGGTAACTGATAGATTTGTGTATTTTTATTTTATTTTATTTTTTAAATATTTATTTATTTGGGAGAGAGCGAGTGAGAGAGTGAGAGAGAGAGAAAGAGCACAAGCAAGGGGAGGGGCAGAGGGAGAAGGAGAAGCAGGCTCCCGCCTGAGCAAGGAGCCCAATGTGGGGCTTGATCCCGGGACCCTGGGATCATGACCTGAGCCGAAGGCTGATGCTTAACCAACTGAGCCACCCAGGAGCCCCTGATTTGTGTATTTTTAACTTCTAATTGCTCACCTTGCTAAACTATTATTAGTTTTGGTAGTTTTTCTCCGGGATTTATTTATTTTTTTGTAGAATATAGTATCTTCTGCCAATTATGGTAATTTGATCTCCTGGATTTAAAAAGAAATATTTATGTTTCATGTTATTGGCTAGAAATAGAAAATGTATAGTCATGGTAGTGACAGATGTCATACTTACCTTGTTTCTAATTTTAGTGGACATGAGCCTCTTGAGTAGGAAGTTGATTACAGCCTTGCAACTGCTAAGGTTTTTTTTTTTTTCTTTTTTAATTCACAAAATGTATAAAAAAATATATCCTTAGAATTTCTTTTCTTTTTTTTTTTTTTTAAGATTTTATTTATTTGACAGAGAGAGAGACAGCCAGCGAGAGAGGGAACACAAGCAGGGGGAGTGGGAGAGGAAGAAGCAGGCTCCCAGCGGAGGAGCCTGATGCGGGGCTTGATCCCAGAATGCCGGGATCACATCCTGAGCCGAAGGCAGATGCTTAACGACTGCACTACTCAGGCGCCCCTATCCTTAGAATTTCTTATGGCTTTTTTTTTTTTCCTGTGATATATTGATGTAGACGCGTGTAGGATTCCAAATCCTAAATCATCATTACATTCCAGGGATAAATACAGTATTAGTCATATTGAGTTATTCTTTTAATATCTCCTGGATTTGATTTATTGTTTTTTTTTGAGATTTTAGCATCTACATTCGTAGGTAAGATTGATCTTTATATACGTGTGTGTGTGTGTGTGTGTGTGTGTGTGTATACACATATACAGTATTACATATATAATGTTATGTATGTATTTGTATATTTGCTTGGCCAGGTTTCTCCTTAGATTACATTAGTCTTGTAAAAAGAATTGGGATGCTTTCCATCTTTTTCTCTGCTGTAGAATAATCAGAAGGAACTCATCCATGAAACTGTCTTAGCTCATAGCCTTTTGTAGAGATAATTCCTTCACATTTTTTTTCCAGTTTATTTTGTGTTTAATGGTGTATCCAGAGGCTACTCTTCTTAAGTCGGTTTTGGTAACTTTTATCATCCTAGAAAATTGTGTATTTCATCAAGATGTTCATAGTAATAAACATAGCTGTTCCTCCTTAGCACTCTGGTCATGGGATGAGCCTTGATTAAGTTTACCCTGATTTTCCTTGGAGCAGCTGAGGCAAACCGGACATTTCAAAAGACAGTAACTGATTACTAAAGGGGATGGATGGGGAAAAGCAGCACAGAGAATTCAAGAAGCCATGGCTAACCACAACATATTCTCCAAGTTCATAGCTTCTGAGCTCCAGCCTCTAGCTTCTCACCCTAAAAGGCTGGCAGTTTTTCAGACACTGCCTGAATTTTTTAGTTTCTAGTCCTATATGGACTCCCAAAGAGAAGATTCCACTTTAATACTAGAATTCCCTCCTAGACACCTTAACATTCTTGTGGCCAAAGCCGCATGTGCCAGAAGCACTCTGATCCTCTCCTTGGCCCGCCTGCCTGCCTTCCTTCCTTCCTTCCTTCCTTCCTTCCTTCCTTCCTTCCTTCCTTCCTTGTGTTTGGTGTGAGGGCACCCCTCTCCCTATAGGTAAGAATAGCCTCTTACACCTAGGGGAGGCTTTGTCCCGGCACAGACCCAGTCCTGCCACTAGTCACTTAGCTACGTGATGAACACCACAGCAGGAGTGCTGCTGCTTTCACAGCAAAGGAGAATGATAATATATTTATAAAATCAGTTATTGTTTATCCTTAAGAAAACAAAGCTTGATTAAGAACATTAAAAATGTTTCAATCCATTGTAAAAGTTTATATACAAGAGAGGCAAGTGTTGCAGATTATGAGAGTAAACCAGTAGTGTCTGGAAGACAAACACTTCTCGTTTACGGTCAACTCCTCCAAAATGGATCTTCATCATTTAAATAACAGTTTATACCTCTTCAACTTGGAGAGATGGGAGATGAAGGTGTCCTAGAGCTAGAAAGGCTGCAGAAAGATGGCTGACTTGGAAGTTTTGCTCATGAACTGGCTGGGGGAGAGGTGAGCTATGGGGCCAGTGATCTGACCTTCACGGGGACATCTCTGGTTGCTGGGAACCCACAGAAAACACAATTAAGGCCAAGTTCAGGCAGCTGAGTGGTGTTACTGTGATGTCATAAGTGTCTCATTGTAGGGGTCTTTTCTTCCAGAAGGGGAGCCTGGAGGTACTTCTTCCCCTATTTATTCATAAAATGCTGGCCATAAACATTGGGGGATCCTGGAAGATGGTGAATAATTTCAAATAATCCAGTAATTGTGTTCAGACCACAAGCCACTGCTGAGAAGAGCTACCATGGCCAATGGGCTTGATCTCAAAAAGGGGGCTTGGTGTTCTCATTTGCATAAGGAACTCATTGCAATGAGGACTTTGTCTTCTCTTTTGACCCACTCTTCCCTAGACAGACATTTGTTACTGTTCACTACTGTGGACAAAGGGCCTAACCGGCCTGAGTTTGGGCAGCTCATTCAGTCCAGAGACCAGAAGTAAACCCGTTTCTAGAATGACTGCTATTCTCCATTCTGAGAACTGCCCCACCTGTCCTCTAAGGGCTAGTTCAAGTTCCAGCCTCTCCAGAAAACTGCTTGTTGATCATCCTAGTCCAAAGGAGTCTCTTCTTTCCTTAACCTTTCAGGGCATCGAATTTATGCAGAACTTCCAATCGCGCTCATGCAACAAATATACTTAGTAAATATTGAGATGATGAGGAAGAGTTGAATCAAGGCTTTCTGCTTCTGAAGACAGCCTGGCTTTCAGAAAGAGATTGTCGAGCTCAGGAGCAGGTCTGGAACACGATGGCTCTCTTCATTCTGCTGTTAGCTTTTTTTCACGCTCCCTCAAATGGCATTGGATTATATTAAGCTGATTTCCGGTGCCAGCCCAGGAATCCCCATTCTGTAGTCTCAGCGGTTCCCCTGGGCACATCCAGGGTTTACTGAGGTCTCTGGACAGAGCCAGGCAGTCAGGGCCTGTGTGTCCTGCCATTTATATCCAGCCTTGCGGTGTGGGGGGAAGAGTTCTGTGGGGGACTGTCTTTGTGTTTGCTCAATGCAGGCAGCTCAGTGCAGCCACACCTGGCTCTAGGGCTCAGTGCTTTATGACCAGAACCGCTCTGGGGAGAAGCTCAGCTCCCTGCGTCCTGTACGACTTTGGTCAGTCCCTTCCTTTCACTGGGCCTCAGTGTGCCCATCTGAAAAATAGGGGTATCAGACTTAACAATCCGAGGCTCTTTTTACTCTGAGAATCAGTGACATGTTTGGACTATTTGGGTGAAGGAACAAACATTAGGTGTAATAGTTTGCTGGGACCATCGTCACAGCACCCACCACAGGGTGGTTTAAGCAACAGAAATGTATTTACTTACGGTTCTGGGGGCCAGAAGTCCAAGGTGCCAGCAGGGTTGGCATTATTCTGAGGCCATTGTCCTCAGCTTGTGGATGGCTGTCCTCTCACTGTGTCCTCACATGGTCTTTCCTGTGTGCCTGCATGCCTGTGTCCAAATTTCCTCTTTTGTAAGGATGCCAGTCGGATGGATTAGGGCTCACCCATATGACCTCCTTTTCACTTAATGTCCCCTCTGAAGACCCTCTCTTCACATACAGTCACACCATTGGGTACTGTAGGTTAGCCCTTCAATGTGTGAATTCTGGGGAGAGGCGGCAGGTGGGGGAGGCGGGGGAGGACACAGGACTCAGTTCAGCCAGTAACTCTAAGAAGGAGAGGGCCAGTGTTAGGTAGTGAAAAGTCCGATTTGAAGAAATGTTTTATCCACTTCAGGAATTGGTAGCAAGTAGCAGCTTGAACTAGGCTTTGAAATGCCATATGGGGGTCCTTGGGACCTTCTTTAATGCCTATATTAGATGTACTGATCTCTATGTGCAAGGAGAAGGTGGGATGATGGCAGGTAGACTGATGGAGGAGTGAATCTGCCCGTGAGTCTGAGGCTGAAGATGCATCCAGGCAGGACGGAGATGTAAGGATGAAAAAGTAAAATGAGGACTATTTGGGAGGCCATAAATTGTGGAACAAAGGGACTTAGCCTTCTCCAGTAACAGGCAGAAAGGTGAGTGAGTAAAAGTTGCCCAAGTATTTCCCTTTCTGGTGGAAGTGACTTTAAAGGCAGGGTCCGGGTGAACGCCCTGCCCTGGGACCTGAATCTCTCTTGAGTGGAATTTCTAGGACCCTGGTGAGGGGTCAGGAGCTTCCGTAACTCTTCTGAAGTCCCCTTGCCTTTGCAGTCTTCGCCCTAGGCCTGTCTGTAAAATGAGGCTTTGGAAGTAAGTTTATGCAGGGAAGTGCCCATAGGAGAGCCAGGACTGTAGAGATGGTCCAGTCCAAACATCTCATCTTAGAGGGCAGGAAACTGATGTTCAGAGAAACAAACATTTAGGTCTACATTGAGGTTATGCATTTGGTTGTGAACAAAGTCGGATGAGAACTCGGACTCCGTCTGACCTCTGGTCCGTGGTGTCTGCATTGCCACAACCGGAGTACAAGTGTCACAAGCAGAGGGAGTCCTGGCTAAGGCAGGATGTGTGGGACGCAGCAGGGTAGCTCTGTGCCCTTAGTTCAGATCGTGCAGTGTTCTCGTGCTGTGGAATGTGGAGCTCGAAGCAGACAACTCAGAGATGGGTCTGCAGAGCTCCTGTGTCCCAACAGCCCCCTGCATCTTCTCAGCAAATGCAGGTGGGGTGACTTTGTCCTAGGTTTCTAGGTGAGCTGGTGGGGAACAAACTCCTTAGGACAGATAGAGCTGCCTCTTAAAGCTAGTGACTTTTTCAGGTCTCCTGTCTATCCCCAGGCCTCGCTCATCCCGCTCAAGGATTAAGAGAGGTTCACTTCAACACCATTGGGGTCACAGGGCTGCCAGCTGCAGGGGAGGGGGGCAGGTGTGTGGGGTGGTGGGGTGGATGTGGCCTAGCATTTTGCTGCTCCCAGAAGACCATGGTCAACTGGAGCTGGATGCAGAAATGAGTGGGTCAGACAGCTGCCCGAGAAGAGCCACGTGCTGCCTTCAGCAGGCCGTGAAGCCGAGCGGGCCCATGACAGGCTGTGGGGCCTGGGTGCTGCCTTCGGTGTGAATTAGTTCCACTGTCATGGGCATGGGCCGATTGATGACCCAGTCTTTAAGCTCGTCAGACCCTGTTTAGGGCATTGAGAGAAGAGGCATAATCAGACCCAGGCAGGGGTTCAGCTCCAAGAACCATGGTCAGCACTTCCTGGTAGCCATTGCTGAAGTAAGTTTATGTGGGGATGAGAGAGAGAGAGTGAAAGAGAGAGAGAGAAAGATATTGATTGGCTTATGTACTAATGGGAGAGACTGGGGAAGTTTTCCTGGGTGTCAGCTTCCCCCGGACATCTCAGAATTGATATTCCACTGGAGGGATTAGCAGGGACTGACTGAGGGCTGAAGCAGGTCAGAGTTTAGGATTTCTGTCCTTGGATCTTAGCAGGTGTCTTCAGCAACAATGATGAAGTTCAGGGTGAGCACAGACCCAGGTGCTAATTTTACATGTTTTGTTCAGTGGCACTCCTTCCCCCTTACGGGGTGGGTTGCTGTATACAGGCAGGCTTGGACATGTGCGTGCGGCCCATTGAAGACATCTGACAGCTGGAGCCCTTGTGGTTTAGAGGCAGATATGGGGCAGGGGTGCTCTGAGCTGGCTGGTGAGAGGGTACAGCGCTGGCAGGCTGACCCAGCAGGAGCCTTCCGTGGCCAAAGTGTGTGTGTTGTTGGGCTGAGAACTGAGTCAGAGGGGTTGAAGATCCAAAATAGTGTTTGACAGTTACTGGTTTTTTGTTATTTTTTTGGTGTCTGTGTGTCTACCTAATAATACAGTAACTGTTTCAGGTTTAATTGATTCTAAATAATTTTATGTTTTATTTATGTAGGAACCTGGAGGGCTAATTGAATCTCCCCACATCTCAAAACGTCAGAGCTGGAGTTCTCTCAGAGCTTGTCTGGTCCCATTCCCCCATTTGTTGTATCAGAAATTGGGTCTTAGAAAGGAGAGCTGAGTAGCTCAGGGTCATCCAGTGAGGCTGTAGGTGGGACTCATGTCTCCCACCTCTGTCTACTCTGGACTGTGTGAGAATTCTGCATACAGCCAGTGTAGACCTGAGGTTATCCTGTTGGTAAGCTGTGGTGGCTGATTGGGGAGTTTCATTGGCAGCAACCAAAGGTGATGGATTCTCCGGGTAAAGTTACCACAAACAGGTTATGTGGTGACCAGCCACGATTCTATCACATGTGCATGGGTCTTTACAGCTTGTAACATGTTGACATGCATGTACCGTCCTCTCTTATCTTCCCCGTCTCGCTGTGCTCTAAGAGCCCCATTTTATGGATGTGGAAACTCATGCTCGTGGAAGTCAAGCCTCAGGGGTTCCTGAACATCCCTGTTTGCTCTAGATTGCTCATTTTCCCATCCGTTACCCTCCCCTCAGCCCCTCCATCCCCTACTACTGGGATCTTTCTCTCGTTCTGTGCTCCTCCACTTCCTGCTAATTTCAGCTCAGTCCCCTTGACGCTTGCTGACATGCAACAAGGGAAGGGAAACAATGCAGGGGCAGGGTATCTAGTTTCTCTCTTCTCTTCCTTCCCAATGAGACAGACAGTTAGTGAGCCCGGGCAAATCAGACCATCATACGTATTATCCCTTTGTCTCTCCACTGGCTTCTCTTAGGAATAAAAGCTTAAGCCTTTCCCCTACCGGCTGGCTCTAGTGCTACCCCATTTCTCTTCTGACAATCCCCAAAATGTTTAAAAGAATGTCTGCATTTTCTGCCTTCCTTCCTTCATGCCGTGTAATCTAGTTCTTGCGCCCTCAACCCAAGCTTGAGGGTCACCGATGTTGCTTGTTTGCCAGACTCAACAGCATTGCCTAGTCGCCATCTTCCCTGCACCCTTCAGCACGGCTGGCCACCATCATGCCTCTAGAAACTCCTCCCTTGGTGTATCAGGAGAGGCTAGGCTATGCCGTGGTTACAAATGATCCCAGTGGCTTAAGGGAAAGAGGTTGATTTCTCACTCTCGATGAGCTCTGGTTCTGCTCCATGCCCTCTTCACTCCTGGACCCACAGAGCAGCCTCTGCTGGAACATATCTGGTCACCGTAGCAGAGGAAAGGGAGCTTCCCAGTGTATCACAGCAGCTTTGAATGCCTGGCTGAAAGTGACATATCACTTTCACTTAAAACTCATTGACCAAAAAAGTCATACGTTTCTACTTCCTACAAAGGGGAGTCAGGAACCCAGTTCCACCATGCTTCTGGAAGGGGAGGCAGGACTATTTGATGAAAACAGTCATGACTGCCCTACTTCATTGCTACCCTGACTCTTCCTACCTCTCCGGATGCCTTCTTTTCCTCCTCTCCTGGCTCCTTGGCCTTGTCTCAGCTCTCAACTCTTCAATGCATCATTCTCTGATATGCTCCAGTATGCCCTGTAGATTTTTTTCCTCCTTCATCTACTCCAGTCCTTTTACTACAGCATTCTTTGCAGACATTCTCCAAATATGTATTTCTACCCTGACCTCTTTCCTGACTTCTGGTCTAAACTTCAGACATGTCCCAAACCAAACTCTTGATCCTTCTCAACCAGGGTCAGGTCCTTGCACCTGTTTTCCTGCTTCAGCGATGCTGGAGGCCCCAGACTCGTCTGTCTACTTGCAGCTGCCTTCCCACCAACCTTCTTCCACTGGGAGCGGACTCCATGATTTTACCCTTAGGACTCACAGCTGCGCTCCTGGTGCTCTTGGCGATCAGAGTTCTAAGTCCCCAATTCTCTGCCCTGCCAAGCAAAAAAACTTGGATAGCAGTAAATAGAGCCATTTAGCTCTAACAGGCTGAGCCCAAGTTGAGGGTGAGGCCTGGGAGGAAGAGTGGATCCAAGGAGCTCTTGGCACGTCTGGGGCTCGGTAATGGGCCCTTTCCCCTACTCGTGAAGGCCTGATTCAGTTACGCCTGAGCAGCTGGGGAGCATTGCCTCAGATGCCTCCTGCAGCCCCGATGCCCTGGCAGTCCCCATGTCAGCCTGCCTGCTGTCTGATTGGCCACGCGGAGCCTGGCCAGATGGCCGCTGGGCCCTGGCTGTGTGGGAGGTGAGAACTCCATGTCCCGGGCCTGGCTTGCCCTTGCCTTGTGGGCGCCAGCTTTTGATTGGGAGATCCCAGGAGCTTGGATCTGTAATCTGAGGTTTCTGGGCCTGGGGTGAAGGAAAAGAGAGGCCCCCTGATTATTGGTGAGTCTTATAATTCAGTTCTTCATGGTTGTCAGCCCTCCTGCCAGTGGGACAGGGGCACTGGTGAGGCGGGATGCCTTCCTCTGGGGACCGGGGAGAGCAGCCTGTTCTGCTGTGTGGTGGCCGAGTCCTGGGTCTGCTGGCTGAGGGCTGGGGACCGGAGGTGGGAGAAGGGCTACTGGAGGCAGAAAGCCTGTCTGCCTTGAATCTGTAGGGGAAGTACCTGGGGCTCTAAGTGAGGGGCCTGTGTTCAGCCTGACCTGGTGGAGTGGGGGTCTGGCTGCGTCTCTGGCAGTAGGGGATCTGGTTTTCTCTGGTTGGAACAGTTTGCTTCTCTCTAGCCTCCTCTCTGCTGACTTCTCCCCTGCTCACTCTGTGCCTGTCCCAGTGATCCCTGCCGCTACTCCTTATGGGTGCCACACATGTTCTGCCTCAGGGCCTTGGCTCTGGCGGTTCCCTTTGCCTGGAACACTGTGCTCTCTCTCTTCCCATGGCTAACTCCTCACTTTCTTTGAGTGTTTGTTCAAATCTTACCTTTTAAATGAGGCATACTCTGACCCCTTTTTACTTCTGCAAATGCCCCCCCCATAGCACACCTAACCTCCCCTTACCCTGCTCTTTTTTCTTTTTCCATACCACTGTTACCTCGCAACATATAACATAAATTCTACAACATATTTATTAGGCTTATTTTTAAATACCTTTCTCTTTTTGCTGGAATGTAAGCCCCCTGGGGGGGGGGATCTTTGTTCTGTTCCCTACTAGAAGAGTGTCTGCTGCATAGTAGCTACTCAGAAAATAGATGAATCAGTCAAAAGAAGATAGGGATGGTAGCTGACCCCATCTCGTCTAGAAGTAGGCTTTCCAATATAGGAGCCTCCGCTGTTTGTTTTTTTCCCCAAAGATTTTTATTTATTTGACACAGAGAGAGACAGCCAGCAAGAGAGGGAACACAAGCAGGAGGAGCGGGAGAGGAAGAAGCAGGCTCCCAGCAGAGCAGGGAGCCCGATGGAGGGCTCGATCCCAGAACCCTGGGATCACGCCCTGGGCCGAAGGCAGACGCTTAACGACTGAGCCACCCAGGCGCCCCTCTGCTGTTTTTCAAGTTCACTCTCAAACGCTGAAGACTTACCATCAGTGGGGTGAAGTTAGAGAGACCCTGAAGTCCACACCAGAGAGGAGGTCCCCGGGGCTGCAATAAATGTGTGGCATGGGCCGAACTGGGTGAGGCAGCGGCTCAGGTGGTGACGTCCGCCATATTCGGCATCCGGATCTGGATCGACTGGTGGCTTGTTAATAATGGTAGTTAATACACTGAAGTGTACAGTAGCCTTTTTGGGTAGAAGGGCAGGGATGGAGTTACAGCTCCGTGCTGGGAGGTGGTATGGCTGTAGTGAATCCCAGCTGTGCTGTAGCCTGTAGCCCATGGAAGTGTCCAGGCAAATGAATGACATATGTTTAGAGATTGAAAGAAGGTTGAAACATATCATGCCCCTCCCCTGGGTCCTGCCTCTTGGTAGGTTGCTCCGGGTTCAAAGTGCAGACTGGGAGAGCCATGGGGTTTGGCGGGCATCAGCTAGCAAGTCCCCAGATTGCTCACTTGTAGATAGCAGCTACTTACAACTCAGGCTTTCCTGCTGCATCCTGTACCTTTGACCTTCCTTCTCCCCCACCCCCCAACAGCCTGTTGTGCCAAAAGTCTTCGTTTCTCAACCCCTGTTGTCCAAGTCCTTGCCTTCTACACAGGTGTCGAATGTATGTAATCCGACCAGACTGTGAGTGTGGGCTGGTGCTAAGCATTGCTATTCGCTGTCAGATGCAATCCCTGTTATCCTGGAAGAGGAGGCCCTACAGCTGAAAGTTGACCTAATCTTTACAGTCAGGAGGGAGTTTGCAGTGATTAAGGAGCCATTTCCTGCTGACATGTTGATACCAGCAGCTTCCAAGTTGTAGAGGAAAGAATCCGACAGGCAGGACCCTGGGAGCGTGGCTGGTCCTGGCTCAGGCAGTGTCCAGGGCAGGGGGTGCTTACTCGTGCTATCTCATGAGGCCATCTCGGCACGCCCCTTTGCAGTGTGTATACTCTTGGGGATTGTTCCCTGTCATGGTCAAGGTTGTGGGGGGCAGGCTTAAGTTTGAGTAGAGATAGCTGCCGTGCGTGAGTTATGGTTACTTTCCAGCTCTTTGAGGGACTGGAGGACATGGAAGGAAGAGAGCAGATTTCCTTCTCCACATGGGGTTATCCGAGGACAAGAAGGACTTCATGGGGCCTTCTTATAGAAAGGTAAAGTGGGCCCATGGGAGGCCAGACCTTAGATGAAAGCAAAGAGCTTGGGGAAAAAAGTGGGACTGTACTAGGATACTTTCAGATGAAGGTTTAAAAGAATCCAACCCAAAATATCTTAAGCAAAGTAGGGGATTTATTATTAGCTTAAGGTCTTCCAGTAGAGGTATGGCTCAAATGGCATCATTGGGGCTTTGTTCACTCAAGTTTTGGCTGTGCTGCCCCTTCCCCTGCTTGCCCTGCCACTGGCTTTTTCTATAGACCGCTCTGTCTTCAGGCTGGAGAAGATGACTGCTGACAGCCTCAGATGCATGTCCTCCTGGCTTGACACCAACATTGGATCAAAGGGACTTTATGAAGGTGTAAGACAGGTGCCATGTGGGCATGTGACCATGTGGATCCCCTGGCATGTGGGCTGGGCCAGGAGGGCGTGGTGGTGAGGACCATGACCACACATGTGCCCAGGACCACGTGGGTCAGAGCACCCACAATGGGAGGCCCAACAATACTCCACTTCCTCTGCCACTCCTCCTTTGGGCTCGTCTTTCCTTCCATTTACCATTCCCCATGGCCAAGTACTCACTGTAGGTTAGAATGAGAAAGTAAACATTTTAAAGAATAAGTGTGAATTTTTGCATTTCAGATCAATTGTACATGTTGGAAAACCGCTGAGAAATTGCTCCAATTCAGTTAGTGCTGGGTGACTCCTGTTTTCTTCCTTTTCAAACAGAATTGTGTATGGCAGTTGTCTTGTACCCATCCCACCATTGTATGTTGGGTGTGTAGGGGACGGGTAATGTGGCACTTCTGTTCACAGGCCTTTAGATCGCGGCAGTGTGGAAGAGGAACCACACCTAGGGGCCCTCAGTGGTATCTGGATCTGATTTAGATGGAGAGACCCCAGATGTCAAGCTGGGGACCTTGCGGAGAGCGTGGGGGCTTTTTGCACATTGGAGGGATGTGAATTGTGGCAGAGTTGTTGTGGCTGTGCTAGAGTGTGTTTTCAAAGATCCACATGACGATATTGCCCTTCCTGCATGTTCTGTTTGTAATGTGGCCTGACAGCCTACCCTTAAGAGGTGGAATCTTTGTCCCCTGCTCTTGGAACCTGGGTGGGCCTTTGCAACTGCTCCCAACGGGTTGAGTGTGGAGGCAAAGTGCTACGGACTTTCAAAGCTTTCATAAAAGTTGATAAAGCCAGCTTCCACTGGTCCTTTCTCTGTTAGGACACTTGCTGTGGGGAAGCTCAGGCCCTGTGGAGAGGTTGCATGTAGGTGCTTTGGTCAGTAGCCCTGGCATCAGTCACCAGATGTCTGAGTGAGGAAGTCTTTGGTCTCCAGCTCCAGGCCTATCTGCCTTCAAGTACATGAGAGATTCTCGGAGAGACCCACCTCATCCAGGCTGCCAGCCTCCCAAACTGAAAGATGATGATGAGGATGATGATGTTGATGATAAATGATGATTGTTTCATGTCACAGAGTTTGGAGTTTTACTCTACATAACAATAATCATGAGAAGGGTTGATGTGGAGATTGGAGGGGGAATTTCAGCTGTCCACAATCTTGAGATGAACTTGGGCCATGACTACCTCAACAGTTGAGTTACTTTTTCAGGACAACAGTTTAGGGCAAGGAAGCTCCCCTGTGTGTGTGTGGTTATTTAGGGAAGTCAAAGTAGGCATTAGGCAGGTGGTTGAATTTGGAGGCGAAGAGCAGAGTTAGTGGGACATTTTGGCTAGCAGTATATAGACAGCATTGCCAGAAAGATCTAATATTTCTCAGAAACTTTCCTTTGGAAGGTGGAGGTGAAGGACTAGAATCACCAGTTCTCAGTTTCCTTCTGATTAAGTCATCTTCTGATTAAGTCATCTTCTGATTAAGCTGAAGTCTTCCTCTGGAGGAGTATAGCTGTGTGAACCTTCTGGGGACTCCATCAGTCCTCATGACTGGAGTCATTTTTGCTGATGATCTGTCAGGACTCTGACCCCGCAGAACCCTCCTGAGCTGCCCTGCTCTCACTGGTTGCCCTGCTCTTACTGGTTACTCTCACTGCAGTTAGCACCTGCCCCATGTAATCTAGGCCTCATGCAGTATTGGCTTCTGCTGTCCCCAGAACACATGGATTGGTGGGCAGGCAAGGCTGCACACTATCTGGCTTCACTTTTCCTGGCTGCCTTCCTCACCTGCAGCCTTCCAGAAGAACTGGTGGCTCCATGAATATACTGCAACTTCTCTTGGGCCTTTGCCAAGGCTGTTTGTTCCTTTCTTCTGCTGGAAGTGCTATCACTTCTGGTCTCTTTCCTCTCCCTCCCTCCCTCCCCATCCTTTGCCCCTCTACAGGAAACACACCTCTTCCACATTTACTCATCTTCATCTACCAACGCCTATTCACTTCCCAGGTCTCCATGAAGAAGCCCCTTCCTCCAGGAAGCCTTCCATAACACTGCCAGGACTGCTTTCCTTATCGCATATTATTTCAGTCTTTTGTCATTGGTTGTTGGTTCTTATGAGAAGGTGACTTCTCTGAAGGCAGGGACTGTGTTTGGCTCATCTCAGGACATGCTTCTGTCAGTCTTGTGTTCCTCGCCAGCATAGGAGCTCCTTTAGGCAGGGGCCAGGCTTTCTCTTTATACCCCGTGAGGATGGACACGTGGTAGGGCTTCATGAAGCTTGTTGACTGACTGACTGATAAGTTTTGCAGAGAGCATTCAGAGACTAAATAAATCATGTACAAGTTTGTCAGTCTAGCATAACAGACGAAAGACCTGTTTGAGCCATGGCTCTTGGTGTACACAGCAGCCGTGGAGGTGGGCTGCTGGGGCCTCCTGCAAGGAAGAACTTGTAGAACAGCAGCGGGGAGGGTGGTTAGCTGACAGCCTCCAGCTGTGGAACCTGTGGGATCCTTCACAGTGTTTGAGCCAAGATTGCTCTCAACCTGGGCTTCTTTCAGCCAGTGGCTGAGCGCTGCAGGTATCTTGGGGCCTGGACATTTCTGCTCAGGGACCCTGGGCAGGGGCCGTGGGACCCCCCACCCCACCCAAGGGCAGTCTTTGCACTGGAGGTACCTGTCAGTCTTTACAGGGGTCACACCTGAGGCTCCCCTGCTACCCCTGCCCCTCCCACCCCCACTTATCTTTCACAGGCATTATCCCAGGAAGTCTCACATCATCTCGTCTTGGCATCTGTGGCTCAGAGCCCAACTAGTACACTCTGTGACACAAGACAAGCTTCTTAACTGGTCCGTGCCTCGGTTTCCTCAACTATAAAATGGACATAGTAAAAGTAATGATTTCATGGTTTGATAGTAAAGATTGATTACCTGTTAATTACATATTAAGTTCTTATGTGGTTTCTGTTACATAATAAGTACTCAAAATAAAACGTCAGCTATGGCTACCTACTACCCATAAACCAAAAGATTTGGTGCTTCCCAAGAGCATGTCTTTCTCATCTGTCCACACTCAGAATCCAGCACCCAGCTCAAGATCTAGCACATAATAGATGCTTAGTAAAAGCATGGTGAACCAATGGAGGTCAGTGATGCTGGAAGAGTTCCCAGCTGGAACAGCAAATTTTTGAATGAGTCTCTGTGAGAGGACCTACTTCCGGAGCAGAACCCACTTGAGTGAAGACTCCTATCAGCTGAGGCAGGATGACGGGACGCTGTGAGCCACCAGCAGGGCTCCTTTGTCCTGGTCAGTCCTGCCAGCAGGTAGGTTTTCAGACCCCAGAGCTGCCCCATCATATGGCAGGGAGAGGGGTGAGTAAGAGAAATCTTTGTCCCTCTGTGGAAAGGTGTCCTTCATGCCCCTTCTGGAAAAGGCCAGGCTCTGGGTGCCCCTTCTGGTGTGCTGGGCCAAACCCAGTCTCAGAAAGTATGCGCAGGTGCATGGGTCTCAGGATGACCCCTGACCTTGAATCAGACAGGAAGTAACTGTCCTCAGGGCTCGGCTTTCCAACGAGTTAAAAGGAAGCAATAGGGTGGAGGCCAAGAAACACCCTCTTGTCTGCAAGGTCACAGGTGGTGTGATGTGGGAACCCAGTTTCGTGGGTTAGGATCCCTGAGCCTGGGCATCTGTCCTGTTGGAGGTCTGTCAGCTGCTGAAACCCAACACGAATCTACCCCTGGGCCTGCGGGCCAAAAATGCTCCACACTTAAGTGGCTTCAATTAGCTGTCCTTTGGACAGTTCATTTATGAGGTGAATATTTGGAAGTAACCTTTATTGAATATTGATGTTGCAAAGGGAATTTTTACCTGGGGACCTTTTCTGGCACAAGGCTTGCCCGAGCTGACCTCTGTGGCTTAGAGAAAGCTGTTTTTTTCCTTGGGAACTTGGGGTAGAGTCTCAGAGCGTCAGACCCTCAGGGGGAAAGTGCGGCTCCTGTTTACTGAGAACTTCCTGTGCGCCTGAGGTGGTGCTAAGCACTTTGGAGACTTTGTTTCCAATAAATCAGCAGCTCCAGGGGGTGGGAGGGCCGGGCATGAGAACCCACAGTTTGCAGATGAGAAACTAACTGAGGTGGAGACACAATGACTTGGGGAGGCCACATAACTGGGGAAGCCAAGGAAATAAAGCAGTATTGGATGATTATCTAAAGTAGAAAGTAAATATCCATGCATTCATACTGATACAAACAATGAAATCTGTGCAGAAGATTTCTGAATAATTTATGTAGAAAACCCTCAAAGAGATGGAACAGAGCCACATCCCTGAAGTATGGGCTGAGCACAGTGGCTTCCTTCCAAAGAGTAAAGTATGCAGAAGTGGGGGGGGGGGGGCATAGAGTAACTTCATGGTGGAGAAACATGACAAGCACAGCCCCAGCCGGGAGACCAAGGTCAACACCAATAGTGATGTCAGGTTCATAGCAAGTAGCTTTCAGATGCTGTGATGGAAATGACACTTTACTTCTGTGGTCTTTCAATAATAGCCCACAACCCCAGTTGAATCATGAAAAAACCATCAAACAAATCTCAATAGAGGTCATTTTACAGAACACCTGACCAGTATTCTTCAAAATTGTCAGGGTCATCCTGATCAAGGAAAGTCTGTGTAACGGCGACGGCAAGAATTGCCCAAGGAGGCACAGTGACTCAAGGTAACGTGGTGTCCTGGATGAGATCCTGGCACAGAAAAACTCATTAGGTAAAAACTAAGGAAATTTGAATCAAGTAGGGACTTTAGTTAAAATAAAATATCACTATCAGTTCATTAGTTGTAGCAAAGGTACCATACTCACGTAAGGTATTAATACTAGGTATTAATACTAGGTAACAAAGGTACCATACTCACGTAAGGTATTAATACTAGGTATTAATACTAGGTAACAAAGGTACCATACTCACGTAAGATATTAATACTAGGGGAAACTGAGTGCAGAGTAAGTGGGATCTCTGTACTGTCTTCACTAGTTTTTCTATAAATTAAAGACTTTTCTGAAAAATAAAGTTTATTTAAAAAAAAAACCATCCTACTGTAACAGGTTAAGAAAGAGACTGCAGAAGAACGTAGAAACTTCTGTATTTTAGTACTTTTACAGCATGTTTTTCTGTCTTTTTGAACAGAGGCCCACATGTGCATTTTGCACTGGGCCCTGCAAATTATGTAGCCTTTTTGCTGCCAGATGTCCAAGCTGTCACTGATCCTGGAGACAGAGTGGGGTTTTCCAAGGTAGTAATATTCTCTTTAGGGCCTTCCTCGGCCAGAACCACCACAGTGTAGCAGGATTGTTCTGGTGGAGGCGGAATTCTCTTCAAGAGACTATAACCTGAGGGCCTTGCTCACTACTTCAGAATATCCTGGGGCCTATGATGGGGCACCTGGGTGGCTCAGTTGGTTAAGCATCTGACTCTTGATTTTGGCTCAGGTTGTGATCTCGGGGTCATGGGATTGAGCCCTGCATTGGTCTCTGTGCTGGGTGTGGAGCCTGCTTGGAATTCTCTCTCTCCTTGTCCCTCTGCCCCTCCCCCCCCCCCCCCAAACTACAAAAAAAGAATATCCTGGGGCCTATGATGGCCCTGGCCCCAAAGCCCACCCGAGGTACACTTGCTGAGGGCAGGGCATGACGCTGGGCACCATGGGGTCGGAGAATGTCCAGCAGGACAGGAGCTAGGCTTTGCTCTCTAAGTGTCTGTGTCCTCAGTGGAAAGATGAGAAGACGTCCTCATAGACAGAGATGACACATGACTGGCTGGGTGAGCAAGGAGGGATCAGAAGGAATGTCAAAAGGATATAAAAAGGAATCACATACTCCTGGGGGTTGTGGTGAAGAAAGCTTCCAGGAGGAAGAGAGAGAAGAGGTTGCTGCTGAGCCCTGATAAATGGGCAGAACTCAAAGTTGAGATGAAGCCCAGGCAATGGTTCTCCAGGGTAGAGGGGTCGGAGTTGGTGAGGAGCAGGAAGAAGCTGCAGAAATAGGTTGGGGAGAAATGAAGTATCTTGAAAATCCAGCCAAGCCTCTGGGACTGGGAGACAGCACGACTTTTGAGCAGCACCGTGACATGGTCATATGTATGGTTTGGAGACCCTCCAGGTACAGCATGTAGGGTTTCATGAGAGGAAGGCACAATGAGAGTATTGCAGTTCTCTGGGCCTGCTGGGAGAGAAGGTGAGACCGGAACCAGGGCCATCTTATCCCCGCATGCTCCATATGTAGGCGCCCCGGGGCGTACCATGGTCTGCTTTACAGTGTTTTAAAATCAGTCCACAGACAGTGCCTCTCCTAGAGAAACTGCTTGGTCAAGAAAGTTACTGATGTGGTTGGCCTCGCTGCACTGGTCCAGCCTGCCCTGCTTCCTAGAGACTCCTTTCCCCTGTAGTAGCCCTGGAGGAGGAGTTGTGGTGGGCTGGCCTTCAGCCAGGCCAGGCCAGCCTAAATCACATTTCAGGGTGGCACCATGAGAAGTTGGGTTGGGAAATGGGACTGGTGACAGCAAGCTCTGGAGGAGGAAGTACGGGCATTTACAGGGCGCACTCCAAGGAGCCACTGGGGAGTGCGGGCACCAGCCTTTGCTGGGCTCCTGTCGAGGAAGAGCGTTCCAGAGCCCAGCTACCAGCTCAGCACCGGCAGGACTTCCGGGCACCTCAGGGCATTCCAGGTCCCTGCTGTCGGCCTCTCCACGCCTCCCCACATCCCTGCCATTCTTCTAGCTCCCCAAGCACACTACAGCTGTCACCTTCACAACCTTGCCTGATGTTCCTCCCCTCAACTCCTGCTCACCCATCATGGTCCAGACCCAAGCCCTTCTCTGAGGAAACCTCACTTGGCCTCCAGACCACAGGGCTGTGTGAGTCCCCAAGGGCCATCTGTCTGTATCTCACCTATTACCCCGTGTAGTTTAAACTCTTGTAGAGTTTACATTGGGAGCTCCCTGAGGGGAGAGAGGGCAGGACAAGGTCATCCCACCTCTCCGTTTCCTACCTTTCAGGGCTGTGGGTCCTGGCTGAGGGGTGCTGGCAGCTTGCTAGCATTCTTGATCAGGATTCATTTGTGCTCCTGGGAGCTTCATGTGAGTGGAGGTTGGGGCCAGGGATGGGGGGCTGAGGTGTTTGACTGCTGGATGGTTTGGCCTTGGGGCTTCCCTCTACCCTTGGCCTTATGTGGACTCCACCCTACCCCTGTCCTTTGTCATGCCCCACCCTTCTCTGTTATCAGGTGCCTGCCAGCTGCACCTCCCGCTGCCAGGCGGGAGACCCCAAAGCTGCTGAGTTCTCTCTTGTCTTTGGACGCCAGGGCCTCATGTGGATCCATGGATGAATTCCTTCCTGTCACTCTCTGTTACAGGATCTCCCTTTGCTTTCCCAGGGGCCTTTGGGGGGTGAGTGCCCCAAGGTGGGACTGCATGAGAACGAGAGTTTGATTTGGGTGGAGAGGCCTTCAGCATCACTTGAAATTTTCCTCAATCTACATCCATTTAGTCAACCAATACCATTTGAGTTTTTATCTCATACCAGGCATAGAGAATACAGGGGTTAAAAGCAGAGTTCCTACCCTCCGGGTGCTTATACTTTAGTCATGCAGAAGGGCAAGTAAACATCATTTTAAGACCCTGTCATAGGTATTCGAGGCTTAAGGAGCACAGAAGAATAGCTTCTCACCCAGTCTTGGTGGGTCAGGAAATGCTTCTCTGTGGGAGCTATAGTTGAGACCAGCAGTGACCTTCCTCTGACTAGGGTGCTGGTCCAGACCTGGGTCCCTTTTCCCTGGAGCAAGCTCTAGAGAGGAGCAGGGAGGCTCGAGGGGCGCTGAGCTTGGAGGAAGTGGGAGAGGGAAGGGGGAAGGAGGAGAGGGGAAAGGGAGGTAAATGCAGTGCTAAGGGCATTTACCAGCACAGGGCCCAGGTCAGGATGGATGGGCGGCCCAGCTGCCTGGGCACTGAGCCTGTGTGCTGCTGGCCGGACTCCCACCCGTCCTTCCTTTGCCTCGGGACAAGGCTGGGCTTATGTGGGGGCCTGAGTGACCCCAGCTGGAACCGGAGGGCCGCAGGGCCCAGAGCCATCAGCCTGGCCTTTGTCATCAGCTCCTTGGCAGGGTCGTGATGGTAGAACTACTTGTCCCGCCACATCTGGGACAGAATGAGGGGTGGTGCTGACCTGCCCGTCCAGCCTCTTTGCACTTCCCTCCCTGGATCTAAGCAAGTGAGAACAAACACAACAAACTTTTAGTCCAACCTCAAGGGGCTTTGATCTTGACCTGCCAAGGCCATTCCTGGGCACTCTGTACTGCTCTTTTTAGCCAGATCACTGTTTATGCAAAGAGAAGTTGAGCTCATTGAAGATCCGGTGTGGATACCCTGACCTCGGCTCTGGGGAATGTTCTGGAGGCACCATGCCAAAGTGCTGTCCTTTCGAGGCTCCATAGATGTTCAAGGGCTGTAGACTTTCAGGGCTACAAGTGTCTTCAGGGGCATCCCAGCCCAAATCCCTTCCATGGGGATTCCCAGCAGGGATACCCCCTGGAATCACAAACTGTAATCACTTGGTACAGTTTCAAATTCTCCTCTGCGGGATTCAGATCATCGCCTCCCCAGGTGCGCGTGCAAATGTGAGGAGGAGAGTGTGACCTAATCATGTTGTGTCGGAAGGGACACATGATTGGAAATCACGGTCACCGCATCCCTCATCTGCTAGCCCCTGTCTGGATGCCTCCAGTTATGGGCCTTCCTGCCGCATGATGGCAGACAGCTTCATCGTTTATGAACTTAAATCCCTGATTCTGGTTGGAGGGAGAAATATAACCTTTGAAATAAGACAAACCTGGATTTTCATCTCCCTTCTGCTGTTGCAGACATCTACATCCTTGTCAAGATACTTACCACCTCTGAGAACCACCTTCCCTATCTGTGAAATGGGGATAATGACGCCAACTTCTCAGAGTTGTCGGGATTACAATGAGTGTAAATAATGAAAAGAAAGAGCTTGTCCCAACGTGAGTGTCCGTTCCTTTCCTCAGTTCTCCTGAGCTCCAGAGCATCAGTTCACTTCTTTGTCTGTGACACTGTGCTTCATGTGTGTGAAGCCCTCGCCTCCCCTGTTTCCTGATAACACATGGAAGCATCCAGGCATTTTTATTAAACACACAGAGAAGGCCGAGCTGATGTATATTCGTCTGTGTGGGCTGCCATTACAAAGAACCACAGACCAGGGGCCTAAACCACAGCAACTTATTTTTCTCACGATTCCAGAGGCTAGAAGCCCTAGGTCAGGGTGTCAGCAGGGTTGGTTTCTTCTGGGACCTCTGTCCTTGGCTGCAGGCAGCCATCTCCTTCCTGTCTCTTCGTGTGGTCTTTCCTTCGAACAGGTCTGCATCTTGATCTCCTCTTCTTAAAAAGGACACCAGTATGTGGGATTAGGGCCCACCCTCATGAGCTCGTCTACACTTAATTACCTCTTTAATCTAAAGCTACCTCTACCTCTAGATACGGTCACATGCAAAGGTGCAGCCCCTAACAAGATGTCACAGGAAAACCCAGATGTTTAAGGTAGTTGAGTTGAAGTGACAAGCTGAACACGATCCATTTTGGCCTGTTTGTCGTTGAGTTGCCTGGTGGTCCTGTCCCGAGGCCCAGCTGGGTAGAAGCTACCCGCCCTGGGCCCGGGCCGCTGGCGAAGCTTAACAGTGTGCGGGCAGCTCTGCCCTCTCCGCTGGATGGCCATGGACTACATTTCCATCACTGACACTTTGAAATGTTTTATAGGGCTCATTCCTGCTTGTCAGCAGCCACATGTCTTAATCAG
The DNA here is from genome assembly GCF_017311325.1 of Ursus maritimus. Taxonomy (NCBI): domain Eukaryota; kingdom Metazoa; phylum Chordata; class Mammalia; order Carnivora; family Ursidae; genus Ursus; species Ursus maritimus. Next base: position 14,730,236 of record NW_024426774.1, on the reverse strand, counting down.
CTGCTCATTCATTTCTGCGAAGGCTTTTGACACTTCTGACTAGCTCCAGAGCATTCGGTGTGGCATAGACATGAGTGCGCTCTCAAATCCAAGTGCACTCACGCCCTGGGGCCGTGCCAGAAGCCCCGACTTCTTCCATTATTCTTAGTCTTGAAATGGTGGGAGCAGGCATTTCAAAACCAGACTGGGGTTTTTGCAAACATATTTTGGCCTTCCTGCCTACCTATTTTTATTTCCTTCGTATTTGGAAAGAGAAAATTCCCAGACAGGGGCCTGGGAATCAGGGCTGTTCTCAGGTCAGCCAGTTCGTTTCCTTCTTCTCGCCTCTGCCTTTGCAGGGGAAGCGATGCTCGGACTGACTGCACTGTCGTTTCCCCACCTCTCATGCGATGGTCCACCCCACCCAGGGAAGGGCCCGGCGGTGGTAGATCTGGCTTCAGGAGCTGTTCCTGCATTCTTGCAATTGTGGTCTGCCTTCCAGAGGAGCTGAGGCCCAGGGCCATGGAGGCAGCTCCCCAGGTGGAGAGCATGTCTAGACCTGGGTGGGTCTTGTTCCCTTGTTTCAACTGGATTGATGCTTCCCACGTACTTGTGCTCCTACCAGGCCCTGCAGACTAGGAGGCTTGGAGCCGCCCACTCCATGCAGACTCTGCATCAGGGAAGTGAACAATGTTTAGCCCCGTTGGCAGCTCCTGATCTTCTCTCCACCTCATTGAATGTCCACTGGCCTAGGCCACCAGAATGTAGATGGAGCTCCTTTCCTCTCAGGCCGCGTATCACAGGAGACATGAACTCTGGCAAAGGCTCCGTGCCTTGCTGTGACTTTCCTGTATGCAAAGCCTCTCTTACCTGCATTTGGTGGTGCCTCGGGGACATCGCCTGTGGGTAGGGGCAGAGGCTCATTTGTCTTTTTCACTGTATGGAGACAGCTTTGGTGGCAGTGGGTGTTTGAGTGACGACTGACCCCCAGCTGGGGGGAGTTTCTGTAACCTCCATCCGTCAGCAGGAGTGCTTGGGTGTGAGTGATAGCGAAACAGCCCAACACATTTGTTTGGCTTTTATAAACATTTGTTTGAACATTTTCTTTTTTCTTTCCCACTGTGCATCTTCTAGGGACAGGCAATGATGCTAGCTCGTCTTATGCCCTCTGGCTCTTCGCAATGGCAGTATGCTTGAGAGTCGGTGTGCATTTATTTAAGGAATCATAAATGTTAATTTCCTTTTCAGAAAAAAAAATCACTAAATGTCCACCCACCTGCCCCCCAACCAAGTTCAGTGGAATGAGCACCTTATCTGTCTTGATGGGAGGAGTCGAGGCCAATAGCAAACCTTGTACCTGAGAAAGGGTGAGCATCGGCAGTAGGGACTGTGCCCATCTAGAACCCTTTCAGATATGCTCAGTTCATGGTGAAGTCCTCTGAAACCGTGGCAGGCCGGGGTCAGGTGAGAGATCTCAGGAGGGTATAGCCCGGAGAATCCTGGGGTGGCAGAAAACGTATCTCCAATATCCCGGGGGCCATCTTGTGATACCCTCTGTGTGGCTCCAGTGGGTAGAACTAGGATCGCTGGGTGGACATTATGGTGCGGTCAATCTCAGCTCATTGTAAGGATTGACTTCGTCCTGCAGAGCTGTCCAGCAGGGCTGGGGAGCAGTTCGAGGCTGGCTGACCACTCTGCTAGGCTGGGTGCGGGTGCCTCCGTGTGCTGGCTACTCCTCTTTGTCTCTGAGCATCCTCCTGAGATTTGAAGTGTAGCTGGGAGCACAGCAACTGAGGATCCTCTCTCCTTCCCTTCCTTTTTCCTTCCTTCTTCCTTCCTTGTTGGTCTCTCTTACCCTCCTTGTTATCCCCACTGGGAACAGGATTCTCAGAGACCGTTGCAGGAAGTCACAGGTGCAAGGTAGAACTGGTTGGTGCTCAGACATCAATACAGACGGAGAGGCAGAGCAGGGCATGCTAACAGTAGTCGTCTCCTGTGGAGATCTCTCCTGTGCCAGGAGTTTGCGAGAATGACTCTAGTCCTCACCACCGCCCCTAGGGGATGCATCATAATTTCTGATTCCTGATTGCAGAAACTGGCAATGACACTCATTGGTAAGTGGCAGCCAGGATTTGATTTTGAAGTTCTTGGTCATTGCATACAGCCTCCCGTAGACTCAGAAAACATGATTTCTGTGGAGGGCTTCTCGGAAGCACGTGACCCACATCTATCATTTTAGAGATAAGGAATCTGAGACCCAGAAAAGGGAGACTTTTCTTTTCTTTTTTTTTTTTTTTAAATTTGCTTCTTTTTTTTTTTTTTTTTTTGAATTAACATATAATGTATAATTGGTTTCAGAGGTACAGGTCTATGGTTCATCAGTCTTATATAATGCCCAGTGCTCATTACATCACATGCCCTCCTTAATGTCCATCACTCAGTTATCCCATCCTCCACCCCTCTCCCCTCCAGCAACCCTCAGTTTGTTCCCTATGATTAAGAGTCTCTTATGATTTGTCTCCCTCTCTGGTTTTGTCTTGTTTTATTTTTTCCTCTCTTCCCCTATGATCCTGTTTTGTTTCTTAAATTCCACATCTGAGTGAGATCATATGATAATTATCTCTCTCTGATTGACTTATTTCGCTTGGCATAATACCCTCTAGTTCCATCCATGTTGTTGCAAAGGGAAAGATTTCATTATTTTGATGGCTCAGTAGTATTCCATTGTATATATACCACATCTTCTTCATCCATTCATCTGTTGATGGACATCTGAACTCTTTCCATAGTTTGGCTATTGTGGACATTGCTGCTATAAACATTGGGGTGCAGGTGCCCCTCTGGATCACTACATCTGTATCTTTGGGGTAAATACCTAGTAGTGCAATTGCTGGATCTTAGGGTAGCTCTATTTTCAGCTTTTTGAGGAACCTCCATACTGTTTTCCGGAGTGGCTGTACCAACTTGCATTCCCACCAGTAGTGTAAGAGGGTTCCCCTTTCGGGAGAGAGACTTTCCCATCTTCCTAGAGAGTAAAAGAGAAAACATTAGAACCTAGATCTTCTCTAGACTTGCAGTCTAGTGGAATGTCAGGATCCTAGCTTAAAATGGGGTGTTCCAGATTGCCACAACTGTTGTGTACTATTTCTGATGTGTATTATTTTTGGTGGCTTTACAGTGACATGAATGAATTCTATATGAATTTTGAAGTTATTTTAGAATATATTTTATACATTGTTTATAACATATTTATACAATCAGGTGAAACCTAGAGCAATAGCTTCTGCTTTTTTTGGCCATGGCCCTATATTTTTCATTGTGTTTCATTATACACATATCTGTGTGTGTGTGTGTGTGTAATATAAATATAACTGAAACATGTTTTCTGAAATAATTCTTACCCTCACTATGTGTGATGCATTTGGAGTTTTTCTCTTCTCATCTACTGTATTCTGTTTTGTTAAAAATACTACACTGGTTGTGAACCATCTAAATTGATTTCACGACATATTAATGGTTCACGACCCACAGTTTGAGACACCATGACCTAAACAGTGTCTTAATCAGACATGGTTAAAAAAAGAAAAAGTCATTACAGAGGCTATGTAAAGTTGCCAATTATTTTTGGTTGTAAAATGTTAAAATAGGAAGCTTTGAGTTTCAGAGCGTCAAAAAAGGAATTGCATGTATGTAAAAAAATCAAATGGCCCAGGCTCAAATTCTCTGCAGACCACAGTTGATCTCTGATGCTCCTTGTAATGTGTGATGCTGAGGTTTCTTCTTTGCCTTGATTTCTGAACTAACTGGAAAAAGCTCAAGATACAGACAAGAGTGGTTGTTGCAGCCACAGGGCAGCATGCCCAGAGCTGGCCTCTCCCTTCCCCAGGCACACTGCCTGTAGTCTAAGGTTCTAGGAACTTACCAAGGTATGTACATTGGAAACTCATTCTGTATGGTGGTGGGTAGTTAAGGTCTGATGCTTTATTGATTGACTGATTTATTTTCAAGATTGATTGATTTATTTTAGAGAGACAGAGAGTATGAGTAGTGGGGCAGGAGCAGAGGGAGAGGGAGAATCCTGAAGCAGAGTCCCCGCTGAGCACTGACGCAGGGCTTGATCCCACGACCCTGAGATCATGACCTGAGCCAAAACCTAGAGTCTGATGCTTAACTGACTGGGCCACCCAGGTGCCCCAGGTCTGATGCTTTATATGCTCCTAGGAACATAATTAACCCTCAAGACTCCTCCAAAATCTACTTCACTTGATGCTGTCAACTCCCTTCAGTTTGCCTTATGCTATTCTGTACACCCTCTTCTGTTTCAGTCCTTTTTCTCTGACAGGGCCTTAGAATGACTGCTCCCACGGATTCCTGAAATGGCTCTTTCCATTGGTACAATGGCCTTCGAGCTCACAGCAACCAACTTTTCTTTCACTGCTTTTAGGATCCACCCATCCATCTATCCATCTACCCAAAAGCACCTGGAGTTAGGAAATTCCCCTCTTAGAGGACAGTATTTAAGCCAAGACCCGATTGAAGGAAGTAGTCATGTGCAGATCTGGCAGAACAACGTCTCAAGAAAAAAGAATGGCGAGTGGGAAGCCCTAAGCCAGAAACAAGTCTGGCATATTTGAAGAATGAAAGAGGGCCAGAATGGCTGGAAGAAGATGGCCATGAGGAGAATGGTGCACAGTGAGGTTACAGAATTGGGTGGTCATTGAAACATTAAAGAATCAGCATGGCATAGATGCTGACCAATCAGAACAGACATGGCTAGCTAGAGGCCAAACTATGCCACGGCTTGTGGGTTGTAGCAAGGAGTTTGGAATTTACTGTGTCATGGTGGGAATTCACTGGAAAGGTTTTAAAAAAGGAACAACACAATCAGATTTAAGATTTAAAAAGACCCATCTATAAAACAATGAGATACCACTAAACACCTATGAGAATGGTCCAAAACACTGATAGCACCAAATTCTGGAGAGGGTGTGGTGCAACAGGAACTCTCATTTATCACTGGTGGGAATGCAAAGTGGTACAGAAGATAGTCTGGCAGCTTCTTTCAAAACTAAACATAGTCTTACCATATGATCTAACAATTGTGCTCCTTCATTTTTACCCAAATGAGTTGAAAACTTAGGTCCATACAACCCCCCCCCCCACATAAATGTTTATAGTAGCTTTATTCATAATTGCCAAAACTTGGAAGGAACCAAGATGTCCTTCGGTAGGTGACTGGATAAATAAACCCTGGTATATCCAGACAACGAGATATTATTTAGCACTAAAAAGAAATGAGTTGTCAAGCCATGACAAGACATGGAGGAAACTGAAGTGCATATCACTGAGAGAAAAGAGCCAGTCTGAAAAGGCTACATATTATATGATTCCAACTATACAACATTCTGGAAAAAAATAAAAAAAATGGAGACAGTAAAAAGATCAGGGGTTGGGGAGAGGAAGGAGTGAATAGATAGAGCATAGAAGCCTTTTAGGGCCATGGAACTATTAGGTATGATATTGTAGTGATAGGTACCTGTCAATGTAGATTTGTCAAAACCAAGAGGGAACCCTAATATAAACTATGGATTTTGGGTGATCAAGATGTCATCGTGGGTTCACCCACTGTAACAAATGTGCCACTCTGGTGGGGGGTGTTGATAGTGGAGGAGGCTGTGTGTATATGGTGGGGGCAGGTGGTGTATGGGAACTCTTTGTACTTCTGCTCAATTTTGCTGTGAACCTAAAAATTCTCCAAAAAATGAAGTCAGTCTATTTTAAAAAGTTAAAAACACGATGCTAGCTGCTGTGTGAAGAGTGGATTGGGTGGGGGCAAGAGAGGAGGCAAGGAAGCCAGTTAGAAGGACCTTATAGTACACTGGGTAAGAGATATCAGTGGCTTAGACTAATATTTTGATGATAAAAAAGGGAAGAAGTAGTCAAATATGGGATATATTTGAAGGTGATGTTGCCAGAATTTGCTGGTGAATCAAATGTGGAGTATGAGGGAAATAGAGGCAAGGGAGCAACCCCTTGGGTTCAGGTCTTTCCAGGCTGGTGTCCTACAGAGTGATACAGAGCAAAGGAGAGAAATGTGTTCAAGCGGGAGGACGTGGTGCTGACTACAGAACCTGAGCAGGAGGAGGGGGAGGGCGAGAATGTGTGTGTGTGTCTGGGGGAGGGAGGGAAGGAACCGTCAACTGAGCATCTCAAGGAGGACTGAGTTGCTGGAGTGGGTGCTCTAGATTGCGGGAAGAGGTGGCCCAAGACTGAAGCTGCTTGACATTTCAGAATTAATGCAGTTATTGGTTGAAATAACTGCCTGTAAAGATAAAAAGTTCAACCATGGGAGTTGGTGGCTGAGGTGAGCTGGAGGAAAAGATCACTGCATCTCTCAGAACCAAGGAGTGGAGAGGCCAGAGAGTTGGGGATGGGTCATCTGTGTGAACGTTCAAGTTGCCAAGAATGACAGGAGTGGTGGTAGACAGAAGAGGGTTAGGGTTCGTGAGCCAAGCACTAAAGCCATCAGTAAATAGGGAGGGTTGTGCGTGACAACAAGGCGGAGTGGTGGGTGGTGAAGGACTTGCCCTTCAAAGAAGCAAGGGCAGGAGGAGGAAGGAGGAGGAAGGAAGGAGGAGGAAGAAACAACCTGGAAGAAGCAATGAGGGGCAAAGAGGACACCTCTTCTCTTCCACACCCTTTACGCTTGTAGGAGAAGAAACAGCTTTTAGTTGAGAGGATTCTAGAAGTGATGTTTTTGCGGTACAGTAAGGACAAGATGGGGGAGAGAATGTCCCCAAAGGAGGTGATGGTTGAACAGACTTTGGAAGGAGGGCTTGTCTCTCTGGGTGGGAATATTTTGACTGTGCCTGTCTCAGCTGATTTTGGGTAAATTCCAAGGCTGAGTATTCCCACGTGTATTGAAAGGATGGACTAACTTTAATTGCCTGCTAAGAAGTAGACTAACTCTTTATATTTGGGAAAGGGGGTGGGTGTCTACTTTCAGGGAAAGAGAAAAGAAAAGAGAAGAAAGGGCAATGCCATTGTGGATTTTTCTTCTCATTCTGTCTCCTGGATGGGACTTAAGGCTTCCAGAGACAAACAAGCACAGAACAGTGGATTTGAGGTGGGGGGAGAGAAGAAGAGAGGGTTGCAGGAGGGTGGCAGTTGCTGGTACAGATGTGAATATGACTCAGTTGTGTCATTGTGGGCTTCTTCCATGCGTTTCAGTGTCGTTCCATGTAGCACTGTGGCCTGCAGATTGTCCCTCATTGGGCTGACACCTCCCCTCTGGCACCCGCAGTTCCTAGCCAGTGGTAAGTTTCTTGGGCAGTAATTTTTCAGAAGGCTTTATTCTCCACGGAACTCCACACCTGGAGCCATGTTGGTTAGTAAGCTATTTGAATCAGTTTGTCATGTTGGAGTTTTAAATGACAAAAGGAAGGCACTAGGGTCCCCTCTTCCTCAAAAGCCAATCACAAACAGGAATTCAAAATTGAGTGTCACCTCAGCAGTTATCTGTGACTCTCTGTGTCCGTCCTGCCCACCATCCTCTGGGCCCAGTTTCCAAAAGCCTCTCCCTCCTCTTACTCTCAAGCAAGGGCTCTCTGAACTGCGTCTTGTGCCCTGAATGCTGAGGACGGCCCCCTTGCCTTAGGTTGGGAAAACCTAAGCTTAGAGAGTGGGACAAGTTATCTGAGAGTCTTAGAGGCCAAACCACAGGGTTTGAATCTTAAAGGTGGTAGGAATCACATATATATGGGGGAAGGGGCATGACTGGAGCCTGGCACCTCCTCTGGGACAGCCCTTGAGGAAGATGCTGTGACCTCTGCGTGGGATCCCGGGCAGCCTGCCATGGTGCCTTCTCTGGGCCTCAGAGAAGCACTGTCTGCTGGTTGGGAAAGTAAGCTATGTCTCCCTTGGGCTGAGGTCATTATTAGTGATAATGTGGCCCCAGGGACTAAAGCTACACATGAGCCAGCCACACACTTCACTCAGGCCAAGGGCTCCATCGTCTTCCTCAGGCCCTTGACCCAGAATAACAGCTGCTTCTAAGTCACAAAACAATCTGCCTCATTTGCTTTGCTTCAGTATCCTTGGGCACAGGCATCAGGTGACAGCCACTGAGCTTTCCCAACTATGGAGTCCAGGTCTGTAGATTCAAGGCTAGACCCAAATCTCGGCATGGAGGCCACTCTGCCAGTGGCAGGTGTCCCGGCCTTCCCTGCAGCTCTCCCACGCTGGTGATGGTCTCAGAGCCAAGGCCTGGTCAAGCGGGAGCTAGTTCCTGGTGGCCAAGATATCCTTTTGGTACATATGTCCCCCTGCCCCTCCTTACCCTCACTTGCACCACACCAAGTCACATGTTATTTACCACGCCACACCCATAGATCCCACCTACTACATACCCCGTGGTTACACGCACACAAACCATGTCACACACATCACATTCACATACACACACATCACGTAATCCTTTGTATCTCGCAGAGCTCACAGAGCACACAGACCTCACCCAAAGTCTCAGGTGCCTCCACATCACACCATAGCTGTGTCCTTCCGTGTACCATGCCCACCACACTACACATGGGCCCCCATGTACCCATAATGTTCCTCCCCTGCAGGACCCAGCACGACTACACACACCACTCCCTTGAGGCACCGTACAGCCAGGTACCGTGTCATCCAGGGGCCCATAGGTGGCCTCCACCAGCTGGCACCTGCCCCCAGCCATGCTTTGCCCAGCTTCTTGCCAGGGCAGGGCAGTGGCTGGCTGCCTGGTGGCAGCCCTGGCCAGAATTGTCAGGAGGTTGATGATGTGTCTGAAAAGGAAAAAAAAAAAAAAGACATGATTTGAAAAATATTTCCAGGATTTGAAAACTAACGTATGATATTTGATCTGTTCGTGATCCATTTGTAGCACTCATGTTGCTAAATATTGCTTGATGGAACAAACATTTGGCAAGAATTGCAAGTTTTATTTAGAGGTTTGGGGGAAAAAGTCTTCTCAGTAAAGAGTGAGCTGGTGTGGCCGGGAGATAAAATGGGATATGGGCGGAAGATGTAAGTGGAAATCGGAAACCAGAGCTCCAAGCAAACAGGTCAGTGGGCTCTATTTCACTTGGAGGCAGGGACTCAACTTTTCTCATTTGAACTGCTTTGTTCCAGTGCGTTCTCCACACTCACCTGTAGGTGGCGTCTTCCAGCTGACCAGCTCTACCAGCAAGGCCGCTGCTAGTGGAGTCCTCCTGAGGCATGAGGGGAGGGAGCCGTGGGGGACCTGAGGCCTTCCTATGCCTGTCCAAACTCTGCCCGCTTCTAAAGCCCAACTCCACGCCCTCCACACTTGCCTTGACTTCTCCGTTCTCACTGTGGCTTCCGTGAGCATCTTGAGCGCCAATAGCCTGGTTCCTAGCCCTTGGTGGTTCAGCCAACACTATTCCTTAAGCCGCAGTATGTACCTGGAACTGAGCTGGGGAAAGAGGAGAGGACATGGATGAAGACAGACGTGTTTCTTGCTGCTGTACGGGCCAGAGATACTCAATAATAATAATAATAAAAAAAGTGCCGTCGTGAAATGCTGCAGGGGAGAAGGGAAGGTTGTGTTTGTGTTGTGTGTGTGTCGCGACTCTCAACTAACAGGAACTGTTATAGGGAAGAAGAAAAGGGTGTCAGTGGAAAAAACTGAATTGTCTATCTATGAAAAAAGTGCCACTTCTTGTCAGGGTCAGTTCAGCCTTTTCGAATTTGAGTGGATATATAGTTAATTCTCTGGTTCTGTGGCAGCTTCTGGAGCAGATGCCCAGTGCAGACGCACTTGTGAGGCAGTACGACAGAAACACGGGCTGCTTGGGGCCAGGGGGCCAGGGGGCCGCCGGTCCTGCTTGGTACTAAGCTGAAGCAGAGCAGCCAGAGCCAGTAAGATACGCCGCTCACAACTGGAACCCAAGTGCCACCGTTCAGGGTAGAGGAGACCAGACGAAAGGCTCCCGGAGCTTTTCTCCAAAGACCAGACGAATGACCTTTGAAAATGACCTTTGCCTTGGTTGGGAAGTAGTGAGGAGGCCCAGGCCACTCTGAGATTGGATGGGGATCCTTTTCCTTCTTCTACGGCGAGGAAGGCTCCCAGTGTGAAAGGCTGAGTTCTCGACGGTGGCTAAGGGCTGTGAGATTAAAGGCAGGACCACTCTTGTCATGATCATGTCCGGCATCCTGTAATTTGTCCACTCTGATGATGGTCCCTCACCACCAGACTTCTAGGTCCCACTGACTTTGGAGCATGTGTGTCTGATGGGGAAGTGTCTGCTGAGTTTTAGGATCTTAGGATCATAGACTTTTGGAGCTAAAACAATCCTCAGGCATCACAAACCCCACACTCTCATTTTAGATAGTGACATGAGGCCCAGGGAGGAGAAGGAACTTGCCCAAGGTCACCGATGTTAATGCGGAGATGGGACCCAGGCCTCTAGCCTCCCGGGACAGGACTCATTTACTTTGCCTAATTACCCAAATCCGTCCCAATATGGAATCAGAGTTTCTGGCCACGGCTTTAACAGCATTCCGGAACCCGGTCGTAAATCCCCGAGCCCTGCAGCCACTCTGCTCTGACATTTGTTGTGTTTTACTACCAAATGCTGCTGCTCGGAGATGCCATCTCCGGAGGGAGAAATTCTTTAAAGAGACACCCTTTTTCCCCCCTTCCCAAATTAGGAGTTAATTAGTAACAAAATGTGCACAGAGGTGGAGAGTACCTTGACTGCCCTTCCACTGGGCTCCCAGAGCAGAGAAACGGCTCCTTTGGAAACCGCCTAATTGTGCCTGCATCTCTGTTTGGAGAAGGGAGTCTCTCCGTCTGGGCCAGGCACCCTCAGGGACTGATCTGTTAACTTGCTGTCACCTTCTTTTGAGATACCATCATCTTGTAACTCTGAGCAATAAAACGAGTAATTGTGGGCCTTTTGAAGCAAAGCCGTGTGCCCTGGTCAGTTTGTTTACCCTGAAAGGCCTCCAGTCGGACCTGGTGGCTGGCCCGTCACCCGGTCATCCATCTGCCCATTCTTCCAGCTCTCCTGGCTTTGAGCTCGCAGGAGCCCTTCCCCTCCTAGCCCTTCTCCCTCCCTATCTCCTGGTTTTTTTGTTTTTCTCTCCTAGAGCTCCACATTTCAGAAATAATTGTTTTCACCCAAAAATCTAGCTGTTGGGCCTAATGAGGCTTTCCTTCCTCAGAGGTGTTTGAAGAAGGGCTGGCTCTGTGTGTTGGAAAGCAAACTTCCCAGAACAGCTTTGCCTTATCCCCTCCCCCTCCGCCCCCCCCCCCCAATTCCACTCTTGGTTCCTCCCTGGCCATCCTGCATGCTGGCGAACTCTGTGTCTGTGGGGCTGGGGGGTCGTGGGCCGAGGGCGGCACCCCCGGGATGGCAGCCATGCCTCCCTCACTCCTCAGACCGACATTTGTATTACTCAGAATTTAAATGAGGGGCTCAAAAGACAAAACTAATTAAGATTTACTAAGGCTGCCATTGTCTGATAATTCAATACCAGCTCATTATTAGAACCACATTTATTGAGGTTTAATCACTATGAAGCAGATTGCTCTGGCATAGCTGTCAAACCGCACAAAATGTGTTCTTAATAATTAATCAGTACAGTATCTTGTCGCTTGAGCATTCATCTTGGGCTTGGGTGTGTTTTTAAAGGGACACTGTTGATGTACTTTTGAAACTTCATCGTCTTTTGTTTTTAATCACTCTTCAGATCCTTTAAGCAAGGGGAAAGGAACAAACATTCCTCCACAAATTCCATCCCTGAGCTGCTTGCAAGTCCTGGAATGTGATTGAAGCCTTCCTGGGATCCATTGCTGAGCTGCTGGCATTTTGTTTTTCAAAGGCAGCAAAGAACTTCCCCCACACTCAGTATTTGTTTTCCTTGAGTGGAATCTCCAGGCACCCAGGGGAAGGGGGCCAGGCACAAGGGGGCCAGGCACAGGGCTCTTGACTACTCCTGTCCTTGGGGCTGGTAGCCCGGATCTCATGGCCAGACTGGCAAAGACTCTTTGAGCAAGCTGTTCTCTCCACCCACCATAGTCCAAGGCCTGGCTTCTTAGACAAAGCTGTGGTTCCTGACAAGGCCTACTGAGTGAAACTTGCTTTCTGACTGTTGTCCGCACTCTGGTTGGCAAAAGTCAAGGAAGTGCTGGGCTTTATCTCCTCTAGGGCCCTCATCTTAGAGAAGTGGGAAGGACCAGATGAAATCACCTACCTCAAGTCACTTTCCCTTCTGATCAGCGTCTTCCCGAAGCCCACAGCTAGGAGATGATTGTCGTTACAATTAAAATTGTTGTTGTGTCGAGACTTAAGAGTGAAGGCTCTGGACTCTGTGGGCTTGAGTTCCAGCCTCAGCTCCAGTGCCAGCCAACTGCTTGACCTTCAGTAAGTTGTTCATCTGTTGGAAGCCATAGGTTCTCCTCCTCCAAGATGGGGACGATATCTGTGCTTAGCTCAGAGGGTTCTTGCCCAGAGCATTTGGAGGATCCAGCCAGAGAGCTCAGCACACTGCCAGGAACATGGGAGTCCTTGGTGAGCGTCGGTCACATTGTTGTCAACAAATGGGCGCCTGTGCCCCTTCCTCTCCTTATCCTTGGCCGTAGAGTTGGTGTGAGCATCTGCTGGGTGTGAGGCCCTGAGCAGTGTTGGCGCGGTCAGAGGAGGACTTGGAGGCAGCAAGACCCCTCTGTGTGTCATCCTCTATCTCTACCTAGTCTTGTCCGAGACAATGGCTCTCATCCAGGGACTATTTTGACCCCCAGGAGATGTTTGGCAGTGTCTGGAGACATTTCTCGTGGTTGCAACTATGGACATTGAGTCAGAGATGCTGTCGAACATCTTATGATGCACAGAACAGCCTTCCAATGAAGAATTATTGGGCCCCTGCCATAGTGCTGAGACCGAGAAATCTCGTTCTGAGGGGTGCAGACTTCTCCCTGCCTGCGGGTTCTGTATAAAATGGCCTGTGCCTACACTCAGATGGTGGGGTTATAGAAGGTTCACTAATTCGTAGACACTTGGCCCTGGTGCCGTGGAGTGGGACGGCACGTGTAGTTCTGTGCCAGTTAATTGCGGGGCTTTCTGTGACACCTGTATGATCCAGCAAGAGGAATGAGGACATTCTCTCCCATTCCCAGCTCTCTACCCTCTTCCGGGGTGGGATTTTTCTGGCTGGATGTCAGGTCCTTACTGTGCTTTGCTGCCCCCATTGTCCTCGGGAGGATGCCTAGAAAGTCAGAAACTGTTCTTTGGCTCTGTGCCATGCCCACGTCAGCTTCCTGGAGTTCCTGACTTCTCCTACCCTCTCTGTGAAACTTTCATAGGTGCCCAGATTCTTGGATGGGGCTCTGACCTTGCCAAGTGGCTCCATTTCCACTGGGTGCCCCAGAGAGCACACTGTCTGACCACATGTGGTTGGGGGAACCATTCTCAATACTTGCACATCCGTGGGGGCTGACTGGGACCACTTTCTCCTGCCCTGACCAAGTTGACTGAAGAAGTCATTTCCTGCAGCAGAGGGTGAGGTTTAAGGCCTAAAAGAGGACAGTTATTCTTGCTGACTTAGAGAGGTTTGCAGATGGACAAATTAGAGTTGAGCCCCTCTCTGCCCAATGCGTGTGCCTAGTCAGTTTCCAGAGGACAACTCCCCAGGCTCTGGGGCCCCTGCCTCACTACCCCAAGGCTCTTCCTGGGATCAGCCTGGGGTGGAGAGGAGCTCTGCTCGGGATTAGGGTGGAGGGATGGTGTGTGGCTGGCAGATACACAGAGAAGACATAGTAAGATGTCTGCTTTGGACCTTTGCAGCCATAAGGCTCAGGTTGTGACTCAAGGCAAAGATTGATTTCTCCCTCCCCATCCCACTGTGGCCCAGATGGAGTGAGAAAGGGATTTCTGTGTTCCCCATGCTCAATCTGTCCAACTAGGCTGAGAGCGTCAGGCATACACCCCATTTGTAAGGCCCCTTGGGACGCGTAGTTATCACCTTCCTGTGAGCCTCATGGGATCTATGGGGAGTAGCTGCTTAAATGCTCTTACAGATGAGATGGGCTCAGAGAGAGCAAACATTTTACCCAGGGCTACACAGCTAGTGAGGAACAGAGCCAAGGCTCAAAGCCAGGCCTGACAATCCTACTGGCAGGGGACTTGAAAGGAACCCTGAATCGGGGTGACCCGAACTGGGGCAGCTCCAGCTGGTGGCACTCTGTCCTGGGCCGTGCATTTCAGAGGACTCAGCCTTGGCCGGACTGCACACCTCACCGTCATTGAGTCAGCTAGATTGATGGAGCCTGTGCATTCCCAACCTGTGTCCTGCTTCCCCACCGGAACTCCCCACTACAGTGGCCTTGAGCCTACCTCCAGGGCCTGTGTGGGCCTCTTTGTGGGGGTGTACCTCACTGCTGAGATTCAACCCTTAGGCTCCAGGGGGGCCCAGGGGTGGTTGTTTGTGGGGGTGCCCATGGAGCTTGAATGTGTGGGCCAGTAACCCAGGGGAACTCATCAGAGGTAAGGAAGACAGTAGGCAAGCCAAGGGCTGGAGGCCAGGGGTCGGCTTTCCTCACGCTGCCACATTCTGCAGTGGAGCTTTGAGGAGTCTGAGAAACCACCTGGAACCTGGCCATCCGCTTATTTTGGGGGGATACTTGTCAAGGCTGGAGGAGGGAATTTAGTTATTCAACAGTCTGTTGGCACGACTCATAACTGTTAAATATATGTACTATGGTTAAGTGGGCCTCCTTTTGTACTGTAGCCCTGCCAGTGTTAGGGGTGGACTTGGCCGGCTTCAGGACTGGAGGCTCTGTGGACTTGGAGCAGCAGAAGCCGGACGCTGGCTCCACTCGTGGCACTGCCCACCTCCCCCCAGCCTGCCCTTCTGTCTGCGCCATCCCAGCAGCAGCTTCTGACCACTCTCCCTACTGCCAGCCACACTGTGTTAGGAGGAACATACCAACTCCTTTCGCTGGCAGCTCTCGAGGACTTTTCAGCCTTGATGACATGCATGGAAGTGGCTTGTGATGTTCTAATGAGAAGTATTTTTATACAAATCTTCCTCAAAGGTCCAAGTCCCAAGTCCAGGCCCCCAGACAAGTCTCCCCTCCAACTCTCGTCCCCACAGGTTGAGCTGTGTGTCTCCAGACCCGGGAATGCCACTGCCTGCCTGCCTGCCTCCTGGGGCTTTGCTGGAGATGGACTGACCAGTCTCCTGGCCTGCCTGGGACTGCTTGGGCTGCAGGATTTGAGTGGGAAAACCAGCATATCCCAGGCAAACCTGGAGGGTGTGGACCTCCCCAACACTTCTCACCCTATAGGGTGCCAGGGTTGTGCAGGACTCAGTACTCTGACTGTTCCCTGCTCCCCCCCACCCCGGCCCCCAAGAAAGAACTCAGATCCCTTCCGAACAACTTCCTTGGTTCTGGTTGCCCGCAAACTGCATACAGCTCGTAGGGGAGGCTGAACCCTGTCAGCTGGGCTCCCTTCCTGTGCGGTTTCTTCTGGTGCTCTGCACCTCTGAACGTCCACCTGTCCCTGAACTCCCTACATGCCTCATGCCCTCATGCTCTCCCGTGTGGCTGTGCTTCTGCCAAGAACACCTTCTACTCCCGGCACATTCCCACTCATCTCTCAAGAACTCACTCAAGTGCTCCCTCCTTTTAAAACATTTATTAATGCTCTCCTCCCCACCTCACCCTGGCATAAATAATTGTTCTTGTTTCTCCCAGCTTCCATTGCACTTGGTGCAAATTCAGCCAGTGCTGGTGCAGAGCCTGGTGCTGTGCTAGGCACATACTTCTCTTACACAGCTTTTTACATATACCGTTGTCATGATTTAATTGTCCTCTTTTCTGGCTCCAGTCATTTCTAACTCCCCCCCCCCCCCCCCCCCCCGCCAAGGGCCACAGAGCCCTTCGAGAGTCTGGTGAAAGCTTCAGACCCTCTGCCTAGAAAAGTACACAGATGTGCAATTTTAGAGCGTTCAGAGACTCTTGGGGTCCACAGAACCAGGATGTGAAAGGATGCTTTCCGCTGTAAGTTGTTGGGAACCCTGCCTGATTTAGCATCATGCCCCCAATACCTAGAAAAGTAGTTTCCGTGGAATAGAGGCTTGGGGAATATGTGTGGAGTGAAGGAACGATTTCCCCAGGTGACTTAGCTCTACTGGGCCTGTGCGCTCCGGGGTCTGAGGAGTCCTTCATTAGGGGCGTGAGAGGTCTTATAAACTACACTGGGAAAGAGCTGGAGGGTAGAGAAGGGGACAGGCAGGGAGGAGGCCACAGTGGGTTACCTGGGGGAATAAATACATTGTGAATCTGCCTCTGAAAACAAATCAGAGATGGGGATTCAGGCGTATTGTTGGAATTACAAGAATAGGAAAGCTTTTGGAACCTAACCGAAACCGTATGTAGCCACATATTGTTTTTCCCAGAAAAGGATCCTAATTAGGTCAGTTCTATATTGTTCTGATGGTGTCAGATGCACAGGAAGGCAGGCCCTCAGCGGTATACAAGTGGCCTGCCTTTCTGAGAAAGGTGGAGGGGGAGTGGTGAGGCCACCTCGGCAAAGACCCCACATATTAAAACAAAATCGCTTTGTCACAAGCACTGAGATCTGGTGAACAACACTCCGTGCTGACTTATTTATTACGAATTCAGACACAAAAATGTTAACACTGGCAGTGACTTGGCAGAGCCCACATCAAATAGGGCAGGTGTTTTCGTCTTTCATTTCATGGGCGCTAAGTTCCAGAGGGGCTATTTTTCCAATTGCTACCTGGCTGTCTCTCCCCAGCTTAGATCTGAGCTCCTCACACACATCCTGGCACCAGGGGCTTCAGCAGCAGGCGTCCTGGAAGCCTAGTTTGGTTTTAGGATCTAGGTAAGCAGCACTGTTCTGCAAAGGGAACAGTTATGTCCCCCCAAACACACAGAAGCATCAGAATTCACAGCATGCACTTTACAAGGGCAATAAAGTTTTATATGCAGCTCAGTGAAATACCTAATACAGCCAATTATCCACCAAATAAACTGATGGGAGAGAGAATGGCTATATTTGGCTCAGACTTAATTATTTTGCATTTGAACTTCTCAATTCCATGTAATAAAATTCCATTCTGCCCTTATTTCCTGGTTAGGTTACTTAATCTCGACTCTGGTAACTGAGCCCTTGAGTGGAGTAGACTGTCCAATGTCAGTGGTAAGAAAATGTGAAAGGTTTGACATCGATTACAACATTACACACAACATAAAACTTAACAACTTGAATCAGGCTCTCATTGCTCTTTAAAGAGACTGTATGGCTTTTTAAGATCTAAAAATTAATCAGTTTCTAAGAGCCATACCTTTTTGGAAGTCCCAGATTTTACTCTTAGCCTGAGATGTAAGAAGGAATCTCTCTGTCTCTCTGTCTCTCTCTGTCTCTGTCTGTCTCCCCACCCCATCTTGTATTTGGAAAACATCTTCCCTTTCACTTAAAAATGCAATTTAAGCTTTTCAGTGTGTATTTTTCTAGGAGGTGATTTTCCTTTAATGGAAGAAAAAATGAAGGATATAGAAATTGAATTGTTCTCCTGGTGGGAGAGGGGATAATATCTGGGGAGACCACAGTGCAAACATACGGTCTCACATTTGGCTGTGAATGCGGGCACCCTGGGTAGCAGCAGGAGTGGCCTCACCAGCAAGGTTCCCGAGGCCCCTCTTTGTGGCCTGTGTCAAAATCTGCACGGCACCCTTCACTCCATCACTCCTTGACACTTGATGGTCTCGTAAAACGCCACATGTAATTCAGCAGTTTCAGCCCATAATGAGCCAACATCAGCAAGAACAGGGATAAGTGACCTCTCTCCTTTAATAAGTGTGGTCTCTGCAGGTCAGCCCTGGGGTCGAGGGCAGGGCGGCAGGGACAGATGGGAGGCAGCTGAGTTCCACCAGAGCATGAGGACTGCCCCCTGGTGAAGGACTGGAGCTGACTCTCCAGGCAGGCAACCCGCACCTGGGGACATGGGTCTGCTTTGTTTCTGCTACTCTCAAGAGGGACAGTGTGCAACGCCAGGTCATAAGCTGATTGAGCGCATGCGTCTCCCCAGCCTAACTTAGAGCATCAGCCCACTGCAAAGTGAACGAGGGAATGAGCACGTGACTTATGGCATTGCTAGCGTTGGAGTATCTCCGCATTGCTCTGACACCGCCACCCCCCCCCCCCCCCCCCCCCCCCCC
>NW_024426774.1:14613136-14711997 GCF_017311325.1 Ursus maritimus | reverse complement strand
CCCCCCCCCCCCCCCCCCCCCCCCACCGCCCCACAGATCTTGTTGTGGAAGTCTGTTAACCATGGGCTGAGCCCTGAGTGCTTCTTAGGGAAAGAGAGTGCATGCCAGTGTGTTTGGCGGGGGGTGATGAATGGCCACAGCGGGGCCCATCCTCAGGTGTCCTAGTTCTGGATTCTCCCTCTACTCTCTGCCCACTTTGGAAGAAACAGGCATTTTCTTTGTGTGATGTCCTCCCCTGCTGGGCACCCCCGCCTTGGCACATCATTTTCTCCACTGATCAGTGCTGCCCAAAGTATACCAGACAATCCCACTCTGCCCTAACATGCTCAGGGGCCTCGTTCTGGAAATCCCAGTAATTGCTCTGACCTTCCGGATATTGTGCTCTCTTATGAAGACCTGAGGACAAAAGCTGGTTAATTTGATAATGGGCACATGGGATCACATGAGATTAACCTTGGCTAGGGTCTGGCCTTGATTACATGAGGTCCAATCCTCAGAAAAGGTCCTTGTTAGGGTTTCTTCTTTTTCCCTCCCACCTCAATTTTGCAAGAAAAAGGCAAACAGCAGCATCGTGCTCTCATGCCAAAGATTTAGTCCAGAAGGCTGTTTCCAGGGTGTGCCTTGGGGGCAGTTCACAGTCAGGCTACTCTCCCTCTACTCTTGTCTTTGGGACTCTAGGAAAATGAGTGTCTTGTACCCAAGCAAGTAGGGGAGCCGCCACTCCCAGCACTAGGACCAATGCATTTTAGAAAGATTTCCAACATGTCATGAAGGTTGAAACAGAAGGACGTTTAGGCTTAGACTGCAGATACCAGAAAATGAAGTTAACCCCCAGTACTAATGCATACACACACGCGTGCACACGCATGCATGCACAGTCCAGAGAATTTTTTAATAGACTTCATGTTTTTTCCAAGCAATTTTAGGTTCCCATCAAAATTGAGCAGAAAGTACAGAGATTTCCCATATAACCCTTGGCTCTCCCATCATCTCCCACTATCAACACCTCCCACCAGAGTGGTATGTGTGTTATAACTGATGAACATACACTGACACATTATTATCACCCAAAGTCTGTAGTTTACATTAGGGTTCACTCTTGGTGTGCATTCTGTGGGTTTTGACCAATGTCTGACATGTAGCCACCATTTGAATTTGGTTGTTACTTAGATTTCTTTTGCAAAAGGTAATGTTGGTGACACCCCCTCCACAATTAAAAGAATCACAAAAATAAAGGAACTTTGCTATTTAAAGTATTTTAATTCAAGAATCTAGTATATGAATTTATTGATGTTCATCTTGGAAGTATATTTAATCCATGCTGGAATAAATAATGAATACAGTCAGTAATGGTATTATCCATTAGAAAACATTTAATCCACAGCTGGGAAAATTAGAGGCAACAAAACCATTTTTATTGCCACACTTATCACAAACCCCCTACATAATTTTATGAGAAAGGTCATTAAACTTGTAGCTACTGCATTATCTTTTTCCTTGAACCATTTCTGAAACAACATTAGTTTTTCACACTTCTTTACATCTCAAACATTAAAAAAGCCTTAATCGATGCTTTTACATAAAAAGCAAAGGGCTAGGTTTCCCATCATAAAACGTTATGTTGTTTACACAAAAACTGCAGCTAACCTCATAAAACTCCAGTGATTTCCCAGTGGGGTCCTGCAGGGACACTTGGCTATGCTAGGCGTCACACTGATTTCTAGCACTGAAGCAAGGCGGACTTCCTGTGGAAAGCTGCTCCCAGCTCCGGCCGTTACTTATCAGACTTTTCAACTGGGGCACACCAAAGAGGCATCTCCTGTCCACTCAAGGCCTCAAACTGGCACCTCTGAGGGGCTAAGAAAACAAGTGTGAGGTGGAAAACTGCACACATGTGTCAGCAGTTCTCACTGGGCGCCCGTGTCCTCAACTGTGCACCTGAGACCAGAGTTCCTGCCACCTCACCCTCTGCAGCATCGGCTGGCTCGCTGGGGCCAGTTTCCAGGACATCTCTTGTGGGAAGAGGGAAGAGATGGGCCGCAGACCTACCCCCATCACCCTTTGCACACGTTCCTTCACAAGCCTTCATCAGATTTTAGTCACTCTTTAAATATCACTGGCACGATTTTTATCTTTGCTTTCTCAAGTCGGATAAACCAGTCAAGCCAAATGCTTTGAAAAGCTAAAAGTCATTGACTGTTTTCAAACGTCTGGTTTTCTAATGAAAATCAGGATAAATATTTGAAAGTTAATTGCTTGCTTCCTTTAGTAGGATAAGGGTATGGAACATTTTAATAGTTTTAAGTTTGAAGACAGGGTATTTACTTGAATTCACAACAACATTTATTTTTCAGGGAAGGTACTGCTTTTACACATAAGGGATACTTGAAGAATCACGCCTGTGTGTTTATTTTTACCCCTGTGGCCACTTTCTTTGTGGATACTCTCTCAGGGATCTCACTGGATCATCCCTTATCATACCAGGCGGTTGCAGGGAGAGTAACACAAGGGTGTCCTTGGGGAAACCGAGGCCAAAAGGATTTACCCTGTGTTGTGCAATTCTACAGTGTTTAAGTGTTGAGAACTTTGGGACCTCAGGGTTGCTTCTTTTGAACCAGAGTTAGAACATGGGCTTTCTGACCCCAGAGTCCCTGCTCTTAATCATTCTGCTCTACCTGCCTCTCAGGAAGGAGAATCAGGCATGTCATCCTCGAGATATATCTGAAATCTAGCTGGGGATATAAACTGAAATGCATACATGATGGTTCATAACACAAGGTAATAGGTGATGGAATGACATGGTTAACAAGTACTGATGTTAAACAAAGAGGCTAAGATTGTCAGGAATGGTTTGCCGGATGTCATGGGACCTGCTCTGGGCTTTGAAAGAAGAATATAATTTGGCTGGGCAGAAGAGACGGGAAAGGCCAGTGAGGATCAGACAGACCACATAGGAGAGAAGTGGAGCTTAATTATGGATGAATAGGCCAAGGTCAGGTCATGGAGCGTCTTGAAAGACAACCTAAGGATTTTGGAGAGGTTGGAGTAGATACTAAGCCCCTGTTCCATTGTTGTCATTTTCCCCTCTTTTAGTTTTATTGAGCTAGAGCTGGCGTATGTACTTCAGGTATACTTCGAGGTACACAGCATAATGACCTGGCTTCCCTGTATTGTGAAGTGGTTACCACAAAAAGTTTAGCTAACATCCACATGTCCATCTCATATAGATGCTCATAATAGCATTTATGAGTGTATTAGTGGAATTAAAAGCCCTATATAGTGCCTGCATGACAGATTAGCTTGGAAGGGAAGAATGAAGGAGGGGTAAACAGAAGGGGGGGTGAACCGTGAGAGACTATAAACTCTGGGGAACAAACTGAGGGCTTCAGAGGGGAGGGCGGTGGGGGATTGGGATAGGCCGGTGATGGGTATTAAGGAGGGCACGTATTGCATGGTGCACTGGGTGTTATATGCAAATAATGAATCATGGAACACTACATCAAAAACTAAGGATATACTGTATGGTGCCTAACATAACATAATAAAAAGTTATTATTAAAAAAAAGATTAGCTTTTCTTGAAAGATCCAAGAGACTTTTTAAAAAATTTTTGAGATAATTATTGTTTTTTAATATTTTATTTTTAGAGAGATGGTGTAGAGGGGCCAAGGGAGAGGCAGAGAGAGAATCTTAAGCAGGTTCCACACTCAGCACGGGGCCTGACGTGGGGCTCTATCTCATGACACTGAGATCATGACCTGAGCCAAAATCAAGAGTCAGACACTCAACTGACTGAGCCACCCAGGTGCCCTTATTTTGAGATAATTATAGATTCGTATGCAGCTGTAGGAATAATACAGAAAGATCCCATATACCCCTTAGCCAGCTTTCCCATCGGGTAACATCCTGTGTAACTAGAGCACAGTATCACAGCTGAGGATTCAGTCACTGACAACATTAATACAATTCATGGTCAACACGGGTAGACCTGGAGGGTATTATGCTTAAGTGAAATAAGTCAGATGGACAAATACTGTATGATTTCACTCATATGTGGAATCTAAAAAAACCAAAAACAAATGAATAAACAACAAAGAAGCAGAATCAGACCTGTAAACACAGAGAACAAACTGATGGTTGCCTGACTAGAGGAGGGTGGGGCATGGGCCCCATGGGTAAAGGCTCCCAGTCAGATGGTAGCTACACTTGTGGTGAGCACAGCATAATGTCCAAACTTGTTGGATCACTATGTTGTACACCTGAAACGAATGTGACATTGTGTGTCAATGACACTCAAATAAAAAGTTAAAGAAAAAAATGAATCATGGAACACTACATCAAAAACTAAGGATATACTGTATGGTGACTAACATAACATAATAAAAAATTATTATTAAAAAAAAGGGCTAGCAAGGGGAGAGAGAGAGAGAGAGGCTAACATGAATCTCCCCATTCTCATTTTTTTTTTTAATTATCACAATATAACTGTGCTAGGTGATGACAATTTAGAAATCAGAGGATGGCGGTTCCATCTGCACCATTATATTCTGAGTGTCCACCTGGGTGCCTGGCGCACGGTGATAGTTGATGAAAGGAAGTGTGGATGACTGTAGAGACCTCATAGGCTAGTGGGGTAGACCAGTGTCTCCAACCCCACCGCAGGGTGCTCTTCAACATGGGACATGGGCAAAAACCAGAAGACAAAGGGTGATTAACTGGATGGGAATAGAGGAAGAAAGAGCTTAATGGAAGAGGTGGCACCTCGGTAAGTCAGCATTGCTCCGTAGTACAGTCCACTGCAGGGGTGGAGTTGGGGGATGGAGGGAGTCAGAGGATGAACCTGGAGGCTGATGGACGCTGGTCATGACAGTCTTTCGGAGCTGCGCTAAGGAGTTTCAACCCACACTGCAAGGACTCGGTGCAGGCTGGCGGCTCTCCGTTTTAGTGCACATCACCTGGAGAGCGGGGGCAGCGGCTGCTGCTGCTGCTGCTGCTGCTTCCTCCTCCTCTTCCTCCTCTTCCCGTTCTTCTTGTTCTTGTTGTTGTTGTTGTTGTTGTTCTTCTTCTTCTTTTTTTTTTTTTGAAGTAGGCTCTATACCCATCATGGAGCCTAGTTTGGGGCTTGAATTCACTACCGTGAGATCAAGACCTAAGCTGAGATCAAGAGCCAGATGCTCAACCGACTGAGCCACCCAGACATCCCACCCAGAGGGCTTCTTAAAACACAGATGCTGAGCCCCACCCTGGAGTTCATGCATTAGTCTAGAGTGGGGGGCCCAAGAGTTTGGATTTCTCATAAGGTCTTGAGTGGTACTGATGCTGCTAGTCTGGGGCCCCTCTGAGACCCACTCGTGTCAAGGGTGGGTGAGAAGAGGTGAGAAACTGCAGATAGGGAGACCAGTCAGGAGGCAGTGGTCCACATTAAAAAAACATGCTCATCTAACGTCCAAGGAACTGCTGCTCAGAGCAGTCTCAATGCCAGGTCCAGAGCCTGTATCTTCAGACACTTACCCCATTGTCTCCAAGGGGGAGAATCCTGGCCCAACACACACATATTTTGTCAAAATCTCAGTCTTTAGTAGAAAATGAAGTAATTTGGATTTATACAACTATAAAGAGTACATTTGGGGTTCAGTTTTTATGTTTTAAAGGATTTTTACTGTTTCCGAGAATGGTTTGGAATTCTTCATCTGAGGTCCACGCCCTGGGGTCCTTGAAAGCGAAACCGGTCCTGCTCTAATCACATTCTCACTTTAAACAAAAAGGCTCCGGGATTCCTCCAAGACTTGGAAAGACAAGATATTCTAATGAGATGACTTCCAGCTTGACTTTCAAATACTACTGTCCTGCAGGGAAGCTATAGGCACAATTCTGTGAAGGAAATTCTGAAAGCTAAAGGGGTTAGACGTGGGAAGAGAATTCCCCAAAATGGTCAAAAGAAAGATTTCATTATTTTGTTGCTTTTTTTTTTCTTTTGGTAATAAAGAATTTGGTGGAGTTAGTTATTTGGCAGTGCATGCTTGGGCTGAAAACTTTTAATTTTCTTTGCCAAGCTTCCTAAAAATAGTCTTTTCTCAGGCGAGGGCCATCTCAACATGAGCCATGTTCATTTCTAAGCAGGACATGTTTTGTGAATGTAATTGCCTATTAACCTGAAGATTTCAACTGCAATGAGACAAAGAATGTGGAATTATACTTCTTGCAGCGTTGTGAGGTTGTTCTTGTTTTGTGTATGTAACAAGAAGTTCTTTCATGACGTGGCACATGGCAGCGAGTCATGAAATCGGATACCTGGCAAAAATACAATGGAATTATATAACACCAAAAAAGTCAATTGTTTTCCCTTTCGCTAATTAACTCCTTTGAGCAGGGAGGTACTGAGGATGAGGTCAGCTGGTGGCTTTTGTTCTCCAACTAGTTTCCATGCCGTTTTAGGCACTGTCTCTGTGGTGTGCTTTTATAAATGGAGGGGTCTGGTGACTACTGGAACAGCCCCTAGGACAATTATGCCCTGGCATGGTAGCAGCCTTACCAACGGCACAGAATTTGTCTTTCTTGGGATCCTGCCTGTAACTCAGACTCGAGCCAATAAGCATGTCCATGGCTCTGTTCTTACTTTTCTCCAGGAACTTTGCATCCTGGTAGATAGTAGAGCAGGGGCTCACAGGATTCTATAAGAAAAGATTTTGCCAGTTGTAGGCTTGACATATGAAATTTGATATAAAATGGGACAATAACAATGCAGGAGTTATTGTTCTTATCTTACAGACGAGGAGACCAGGAGACCGAAGTTCAGAGGATGTCAGTGATATGCAAGATAAACCAGCTAGAAGGTGGTAGAGATAGGAATCAGACCCAGATCTGTCTTTCTCCAGAGCTCAGCCCTGTCCACCATATAGCATATTATGTTCAGTGATATAGAAAGGGGCTATAAGTAGGGACGCCCTGGTGGATGGATGATTCAGCTCAAGGATAATAAGAGTTATTTTAAAAGTGACCTAATAATGTACCAATTTTTTTCTGCATTTCCTAGATCTTCTATAATAATCATCTATTTTTTTCATGATAGCAACAAATCATCTTTATGACACTTTTAAAAGCACTGAAGAGGAAAGATGGTAGACACTGAGACCACGCATTCTAGGTGAGGTTGACCAGGTGGATATACTTATGATCCCAGGAAGGGAAGCATTACTTGAACAAGACACAGAAAAAGCAAACCATAAAGCAAATGATTTATAAACTTCTGCATGGCAAAAGCAACCATAGCCAAAGTGCAAAGACAAGCCACAGAGTAGAAGATATTTTCAACACATGTATCGATAAAGGATCAGTATCTGAAACGTAAAAATCCCTACAAATCGCTAAGGGAAAGGAAAGTAGCCTAAAACACAAAGCAGTCAAAGATTTTTATTTGGCAAGTCACAAAAAGGAAAACATAAATGTCCAGTAAAGATATAAAAATTTACTGCTTGTAAAAGCTGGATGTTGGGGCAAGCACTTCTAGTTATGTAGGCTCTAGAGAACATTTCCTGTATGTCTCCAAGGAAACCTTAGCAAGAATCTTCATAATAGCATTGTCTATTGTTGATCCCCAGCAAAAAACTTGGGATCAACTTAATTATCCATTATCTTAAAAAGCTTGGTTGAAGAAAAGAAAGCAATTTTTAAAATGATGAACTCCATATGGTATCACTGATATACATTTAAAGGTTCATGAAGACGGCTTGATATTATTATGTGTATATACATATGCAGTAAACATAAAAACCTGCATGAGAGGCAGATGCACCAATTCCTAGCGGTGCTGCCTCTACAGAGAACGAAAGGCAGCGGATTGAGCGTGGGCAGGTGACTGACCATATTTTTAGTGCTTCATATCTTTTTTTTTTTTATTATGTTACGTTAGTCACCATACAGTACATCATTAGTTTTTGATGTAGTGTTCCATGATTCATTGTTTGCATATAACACCCAGTGCTCCATGCAATACGTGCCCTCCTTACTACCCATCATTGGGCTAACCCATCCCCCCACCTCTCTCCCCTCCAAAACCCTCAGTTTGTTTCCTGGAGTCCATAGTCTGTCTTGGTTCTTCTTCCCCTCTGATTTCCCCCTTTCGCTCTTCCTTCTCCTAACGTAGTGCTTCATATCTTTTAAGAACAACTGCTCTCTCTACTTTAGCAAAAATGGCCATGTGTGAGCATGCATTAAATCTAGGCAGTGCACATGCGGGTTGCTGTCATACCTTTGCCTAGGTTTAAGATAACTAGTAATTTTCAAGTTAATAATAAAAATAAAATGAGAAAAGAGCAGATTGGAAAGCAAATTAATTACTGTTGCCAAATAGAAATAATTTTATGACCCAGAATATAAAGGAAATCTGGTCTTTTATTTCAGTAGAAGTAGAAGAAATTTAGGCCAGAGATAACTTATGGCTCAAGAAAGCTGTTTAGACACTGACACTGGCTACTGTCTAGTGTCGGGTACACTTTTAAAAGAACTTGAAAGAGAGAATGCATTTCCATCTGTCTGGGATGGTGTAGGTTAAAGCTTCTTATTTTGAAATTCTTCTGATCAAAACTGAGGACCTCCCCTGGAGTGAATGACTTAAGCAGGTTGCACATTTCCCAGGAATTAGAACTGGGGCTGGTACACAAATGTCCCCATGACACTCATCACCCGTGGGATCCCGAGCTGCAGGTCTGAGGTGTTGGTGGTGCCACCCATCACTTTACAGGTGAGGAGGCGGGGAGTGCTGTGTGTATGGTGGTGGTCACCCAGCTTGATAGTAGCAGAGCCAGGGCAGGACCCTGGTCCTGCCCTCAGGCCTGATCTATTTTTAGCCATACTGTCTTGCATCTGAAAAATCCTTGACTTCATGGTTTTTTTTTTTCACTTTTTCTTCTTCCACTGGGAATGAAGGTGGCTTATGGACAGGCAGTTCTTATGCTCAGAGGAAGACATTCACACGGAATCCGCAGATTCATTCATGACAAAGTCCATTGCCCTCTTTACTCAAGGCAAGTCCTTGGAATGGTTTTATGCAGAGGAAAACTTTTTAGCAATTCCTTTGCAAAAAGCCAGGTTTATTGATTGAGAGTGACAAGTTATTTTCCTCTTTGAAAATTTGTAAATATAAAAATACCACCTTGACAGATAGGATGTGTGAAGCCCAGAGTTACTCATTTTACCAACTGAACAGCTAATTCCAGGGTTAGAGGGGTGGAATTAGTGTCGGCAAATCAACACAAGCTCTATGTCCACCGTTGCAGAATTGCCTAGTTTTTAAATTCACCGTAGGGTGAGTTTGAAGAAACTAGTGTATGAAAATATGGTGACAAGACAGAGGTGATAAACCTAAAACCTAAAACTAGGGAGGATGGATCCTGCACACGGAGCTGGGCTTTGTTCTGTGTGTGTCCTCTCCAGAGTCATTGGGAATGACTCCCTACCTGAAAGCTGACCTGCAAGTCTAAGCATAGGTCCTGGGCATGTTTTTCATGTGCCAAGGAATGAAGAATTTGCATAGCATTTTAACAGGCGCTGGAAGTTGGAGAGATCTCAGGTAGCTTTGCCACTAGCCAGCTGTAACACTTAAGGCAGCTCATTGACTTTTTAAAGCCCTGGTCTCATCATCTGAAAATGGGGATGAGCATAGTAGCTTCCTTACACAGTGGTTGAAAGCATTACATGTGACGATGTATGTAAAGCCCAGATCATAATGTGCCTCTAGCTCATACCGAGTACTCAGAAATGGTGGTGGTCATTAATACAGTGAACTTCTTGGCTCATTTGGCATGTCTGCTACAAACCCCTACATGCTTTAATTGCCCGATTGCCCTGAACAGAAAACCCTTAAAACTCCTGCTGCAGACATTCCCGGACTGTCTTCTTTCCCCAGACGGATCTCTGTCACGTCCATCTTTGCTAGTATTTTCAAGTCTGCTCTGAAGGCTTCCTATCTATGGTAGGATAGTGCTAAGAAGTGAATTGACTGTCCACCCTCACGCCATTCATGTATTGAAGCTCTAACCTCCCATGGGATGGTATTGGGAGGTGGGTCTTTTGGGAGACGGTTAGGGTTAGATGAGGTCATGAGTTGGGGGCTCTCACAATAGGGTTTGTACCCTTCGAAGAAGAGAAACCAGGCTACTTGCTTGCTCTCTTTCTTCCTGCCGTGGGACGCAGCAGTCTGCAAGCCAGGAAGAGAGCCCTCACCAGAAAGCATATCAGCTGGCACCTTGATCTTAGACTTCCCAGGCTCCAAGACTGAGAAATCGATGGCTGTGTTTTAGGACCCCGCCTGTGGTATTTGGTTATGGCAGCCCTGGCTGCCTCACGCAGATGGCAAGTGTTCTGTGATTAGTACCCGGGCACTAAAACCTACTCTCAGCTCCTCTCGAAGATTCACAATGCTCACTGTGGGTCAAAGGGGCTTCTAGAAAAGAACACATTCAACATGGCATTTCTAAAACTAAGTGAACCAGGGGAGTCCTTGTGGCCTAATTGATAGTACTATTCCCTAGACCCTGAGTTCTTGGTGCCCTAGCCTTTCAGGTCTGCTGTCTGTCTGTGTGTCTGTCTGCCCGGGTCATTCAAAGCCTGGTGATGGGGCTGCTGTCTTCTGGGAAGCCCCCTGCCCCGCTGGCACTGTGTGGGGCTGGTGCTCAGGCACTCCAAGGGCCTTCTTGTGCTCCTTTGTTCCACAAACCAGCAGAATCCGGCAGATGTTAGCTAATCCCCTCTAAGTGTGCTGATGCATGCGAAGTGTGCTGGTGTCCCTCTGGCCGCTCGAGGAGGCCATATGTCTGTGGTGCAGGAGTAGCATGGAGCAGGACCAAAGGCCGCTTCTAGGGTTGGGCTCACACACTGTGGCTCATTACATCCTGTGCTCCCAGCGGCTAGTGTCCCCATACACATCCCCTGTCGAAGGAGACCCGGCTTGATCCGAATGGCAGCAAGCCCACAGCACACCTGGGCAACTGTGGTCCCTGCTTCTGTCTCTTCCTGTCAGATCATATTTACGTTACACTGGGAACTACCTGGGTGAGTGCGTCTCAAACTAATTTGCATACACCTGCTTTGGGGGATCTTGCAGATTCGGATTCAGAAAGTCTGGGGTGAGCTTGAAGTCTGCATTTCTAGTATGTGCCTGGGAGATGCTGATGCTGCTAGTTGGTCTCGTCTGAGGGTCACAACACGACTGCTCCTTCAGGGCTGTGGAGAATGTTCTAGGCGTTCCCCTCTGCATCGTCTTTATGTTGTTTACCCTCTCTCACCTTCTATTGAAATTATGTGGATCCATCCCCACCCCAAGGTGACTGAACTCCTTGAGCATAAAATTATATCATAGGTATCTTCACATGCCGAACAGCTCTTGACCCTGGAATGGACAGCACATTTATTGAAGAGGTGACTGGCTGTCGGAGGTGCTTAAGAATGGTTCATGGAGGATAATAGCTTCTGTGATTCTTATGTTTGTAATGGCTCCTCATCGCTCACGTCAGTGGTCCTTAATCTTTTTTGGGGGGCTGGTCAAGGACTCTGCTGCTGAGAACTTTGGCATTTATGCTACCTTTTCCCAGACGGGTACACATTTGTGTGCATTTTGCCCATATTTTCTGGAGTTTCATCGGGAAGCCTGAAGCCAGATTCTAGAGACTCCAGTCTCTAGCTAATAGGGTTAAAAATACACCCTGCATCCTGGCATCAAAGCTCTTTCGGATGTGGGCAATATGCGTTCTCCCATGATGTACTAGTTGGGGCTCCCTCGGTAGCGAGTGGCAGAAATCCATTTGAGTCAGTTTAAAAAACAAAGTTATTTTTGTTTTTATGTGTAAGGGCAAGGTTATTGCGGGTGGTTCACAGAATTGATGGAAGAACTGGAAAGGGGTAAAAATCCAGATGCAGCTCCCAAAATCTTGGTGTCTAGAACCAGGGGCACGAGTGATAGAAGGATCATTTTATCTCCTTGTTTATTTACATTACAAGGACGTGGCTGAGGGCGCCTTCAAGCTCATGTTTCACAGGCCTGGGAGCAAAGAGAAAAGAGCTATTTTCTACAAGTTTTAATAATAGTAAAAATACAAAGTCCCAGGGAAAGTCTCTAATTGGCTTGCCTTGGCTCCGTGCCCATCCATGGACCAATTCCTGTGGCCAAGAAGGGTGTTTGGGTCACATGCCCACCCTCACAATCTCTGTGCCCAGGGAGGGGGAGAAGGTAAGAAAGAGGAAGGGAACAGCCATTTACATTACGTGGGTGGAGGGATGAGATGTTTCCCTCAAGGTCGGGCAGCACTGTGGGATCGCTGGGGAAATGAGGTGTGAGGTGGCAGCTCGGATTCCTGTTTTCTATCATTTTTTACTTTTCTGAAATTCATTGTTCTAGCTGTGTTATTCCTTGTCCTTCCCAGGCACTATTCATTGGCACCTCAGCTTCTCCTGGGTCTCCCTCCCCACCCGGCTTGTCCTAGCCTCTTTGTTGGCTAGGGCTGCCATAATGAGGGACCACAAACTGGGTGGCTCAAAACAAGCGAAATTTATTCTCTCACAGCTCTGGAGGCCAGCAGCCTGACATCAGGGTGTCAGCACGGTTGATTCCTCTGAGGGCTCTGAGGGAGAAAATGTTCCGTGCCGCTTGTCTCGTGAGCTTCTGGTGAAGGCATCTCTCTGTCTCTCTCCTCTTCTTATAAGGACATCAGTCATATCAGATTAGGAGCTCACTCTACTTTAGCATGACCCCATCTTCGCTAGTGACATCTGCAACTACCCCATTCCCAAATAAGATCACATTCTGGTCATATTACTGGGCGTTACAGCTTAAACATAGCTTTTGTGAGACGCAATTCAACCCATAATAGCCTCTCAGCCCAGCTTAATGCCAGTTTCTCCAGGAGGACTTTGGTGACCATCTTGGCCAGACGTTTCTCTTCTGAGCACCAGCTCTCCATGCATATCTTTCATTGTCATGAGACTGGCAGCTCCTTGAGGGCAAGGATCCAGATCTTTTTAATATTCGCTGTGGTGCCTAGAACAGTGTGTGGCAGTTAATTTTATGTGTCGACTTGACTGGGTCACAAGGTGCCGAGATAATTGATTAAACGTTATTCTGAGTGAGTCAGTGAGGGTGTTGTTTGGTGAAATTAACATTTGAATTCGCAGACTGAGTAAAGCAGATTGTCCTCCCCAATGTGGAATGGCTTCATTCAATCCCTCAGAGGCCTGAAAGGAACAGAGAAGACTGAGAAGAGACAGTTTGCTCTCTCTGCTTGTCTTCAAGCTGGGACATTAGTCTTCTTCTGCCTTTGGACTTGGACTCGGACTGGAACTTAACACCAGCAGCTCTCCTGGGTCTCCAGCCTGCTGACTGCAGATCCTGGGACGTCTCTGTCTCTATAATCATGTGACCCAATTCCTGATAATGACTCTCTCTATATATGTATATGTATATATATTTATATATATAAGCATCCTGTGGGCTCTGCTTCTCTGGAGAAGCTAGACTAGGGCTAACACACAGTGCCTTCTGCAATGCAAGTGCCCAGTAATGGCAGGGAGTGAAGGAGGGGGTGAAGGAAGGGTAATTAGAGTGTTGGGGTACCTCCCAAACTCTCCTCAGCCAGCTGAGGAGATGCCTTAAAGAGAGACTCTGGGGAAAAGTGATACTATCCTCAGTCAGTTGTTCTTAGCCTCTGCTATACCTGGAGCTCTGCATCTCTGGACCTCAGACCAATCAGTGTGTGTGTCTGGGAAGGGGACCCAGGCACCATTCGGGCTCTTTTCTTTTTCTTTTTATTAATTATTTCTTTTTTTTAATGATTTTTTATTATATTATGTTAGTCACCATACAGTACATCCCTGGTTTCCGATGTAAAGTTCGATGATTCATTAGTTGCGTATAACACCCAGTGCACCATGCAATATGTGCCCTCCTTACTACCCATCACCAGTCTATCCCATTCCCCCATCCCCTCCCCTCTGAGGCCCTCAGTTTGTTTCTCATAGTCCATAGTCTCTCATGCTTCATTCCCTCTTCTGATTACCCCCCCCTTCTTTATCCCTTTCTTCCCCTACCAATCATCCTAGTTCTTATGTTCCATAGATGAGAGAAATCATATGATATTTGTCTTTCTCTGCTTGACTTATTTCACTTAGCATTATCTCCTCCAGCGCCGTCCATGTTGCAGCAAATGTTGAGAATTCGTTCTTTCTGATAGCTGAGTAATATTCCATTGTATATATGGACCACAACTTCTTAATCCAGTCATCTGTTGAAGGGCATCTCGGCTCCTTTCACGATTTAGCTATTGTGGACATTGCTGCTATGAACATTGGGGTGCATATGGCCCTTCTCTTCACTACGTCTGTATCTTTGGGGTAAACACCCAGTAGTGCAATGGCTGGGTCATAGGGTAGCTCAATTTTTAACTTTTAAGGGACCTCCACACTGTTTTCCAGAGTGGCTGTACCAACTTGCATTCCCACCAACAATGTAGGAGGGATCCCCTTTCTCCACATCCTCTCCAACAATTGTTGTTTCTTGCCTTGTCTATTTTTGCCATTCTAACTGGTGTAAGGTGGTATCTCAGTGTGGTTTTGATTTGAATTTCCCTGATGGCTAATGATTTTGAACATTTTTTCATGTGTCTGTTAGCCATTTGTATGTCTTCATTAGAAAAGTGTCTGTTCATATCTTCTGCCCATTTTTTGATTTGTTTATTTGTTTCTCGTGTATTGAGTTTGAGAAGTTCTTTGTAGATCTTGGATACCAGTCTTTTATCTGTAGTGTCATTTGCAAATATATTCTCCCATTCCGTGGGCTATTTGCCACACACTCGAGGTTACAAAGCCTTGCTGGGGCAGCTTGAGAGCTCTAGGCTTGTGCTGTGTGCTTTTCCCAAATGAGTCTCGCCTTTGGACTTCTCTTGGGGCCAGGAAAGCATTATGATGGCACAAACTTTGGAGACAAGTGTAAATTTGCTCCTGATCGACTAGGCCAGGGTACTTCTAGGACTCAGAAAACCCAATGTTTGAAACTCGCTCTGAGTTATGTCCTGTCTGCATTCAAGCTCAGATTCTTGGAGAAGGGCCTCCAACAAGGAGCATTTTCATCCAAAGTGTGAGCAGGCTCTGTGTCAGCTGTCAGCACCAGGAAAGGAAAAGGACCAGGGATGCTCTGTGGGTAGCTGGTGACAATGGGATGTCACAAAGAGTTACTAGGGGAAGACTCGTCAGCACTGACAATGCTGTGGTGGGGTGCAGGAGGAACCCAGAGCCCCCCAGGGTGCTTTGGAAAGCCACATTTCAGGCTTGTGCGCAGGAATGACTGGCCTGGCCTGCTGACGCTGGCTTGCAGCAGGAGATCAAAGGCTCGGGGCGCCTTGGCTGGGGTGGTAACTGGCCACTGTGTTCTGGCTTCCTAGCCGCTCCATAAACCATCTCTGACAGGGTGGCATCTCCAGCAGGCCGGCGATGCAGAAGGGAGCACATGCAGCCATATTTCAGCCCGGACACCAGGACTTGAATGTGAGCGCGTGCGTGTCTGGGGCTGAAGTTTCCTTGAAGCTGATTTGTGACCGTCTGAATTTACGGCCTTGGAGGACACCAGATTGACCAACTAGACCCATATGTGTTCAGTCCCCAAGCCTGCATCTCAGAGAGCACAAGGGGGAGGGTGGAAGGGAGGAGGGGGAGAGATGTTAGTATGTTCCCGGCAATAGGTGGTGATACAGGTCCTGTCAAGCGACGGATTTTTAGAGGCATTTTAAGGACATCTCATCGTCCTCTTCTCTCTCACTCAAGGTTGTCTGCAGAGCCTGGAGCTGAAGGGCCTTATAGAAATTATTCAAAGTCACAAGTATTCCACAGGAATTGGATAGGAGACTGATACCTCAGAGTCCTCTTTTTGGCCCAGCAGCCCCAAGAACACTTATCTTCATGACAGCAACTCTGCTTTAAAGGGAGTGGGACTCAGTTTCCCTTGTGAGTGGGGAGTGGGCTATCTCTGCTTCTGGACAAGTCTTGGTGCACCCTACAGGAGGACACGGGGCCTGATTTGTGCACTGGTGGGGCGGGGGCAGTGTCCTACCTGTCTAAAGGCCGGGAGATGACCTCCACTGAGCCCTTCCAGCTCTGAGATCCAAGAATCAGTCAGTTAACAAACATTCCTGGGGCTCTGTGCTAGGCCTCATTCTAGAAGGTTATGAATTACCATTCTTTTCCCCAACAAAGACAGAGTCTAAAATGCTTCCCCTCAGGGACAGGTGACATAGACTTGTTCAGACAAAGGCAGGGCCTGACATCAGCTCCTTCCCTGAGAGAAGATAAGCGGTGTCTCAGAGGGGAATGCACAAGGACACAGCAAGGGACTAAAGGGGAACCGGGCAAAAAAGGGCCCTATTAGTGGGTCGCAGGTGCTAAGCTTGCTTTCTCGTCTCCCATCCCAGAAACAGAAGGAATAGATGGTCCTGGGCATCTCATGTTCTTCCTTGATCACTCACCCGTCATTCAGGAGGCCTGCGTACATGGAAGGTGGCCTCCCAGCCTGTGATGGCAGGTGTGTGTGTGTGTGTGTGTGTGATTGTGTGTGTGTTACCTGCACACAACCCCCAGGCATAGAGACTCACTGGTAGCAAGGTGACACAAAAGAAGAGGCACGGTGAGGTAGAAAGGGTGCCTAAATTGGAATAAGAGGACTGGTATGGACTGAATGTTTGTGGCCCACCCCACAAATTCTTATGTTGAAACCCTTGTCCCGCAGTGTGATGGATTAGGACGTGGGGCCCTTGGGGGTAATTAGGATTGGATGAGGTCATGAGGGTGGAGCCCCCCATGCAGGGGATTAGTGCCCTCCCTGAGTCACAAGAGGGCTTGCTTCTCACTGCTCGATGCCACGTGAAGACATGAGAAAGTGGCCATCCGCAACACGGGAGAGACTCTCCTCTGAGCTCACGTGCTGTTCTGATCTCAGACTTCCTGCCCGCAGAACTGTGAGGAGTAAGTTCCCGTGTATGCGCCCCCAGCTTATGGTACTCGTGACACTGGCCAGCACAGACATGATAAGGGCGGCGTTTTGAGCAACAACTCTGCTGTGTCCTGGCAGTGTGGCTTTGGGAGAGTCACTTACCCTCTCTGACCATAAATTCATTCTGCTGGAAAAATGAATAATAACTCTTGCTCTGCTTGTGTCCTTCTCCTGGTTGTTAGGAGAACTAAAGGATAGGCTATACACGGAACTGTTCCACAGAATCTCGGTTTTCCGAAATATTCAGAGAAAACAATCTCTGTTCGTTTTTAAAACGAAACACTGCCGTGGGGCTGCCTTTTCTTTTTTCTTGCTAAGGTTGAGAATGTTTCTGTACACATGATTCCAAAATACTGTTGGCTTTCCGTTTTAGTTTTGAATTTCTACCTGACCTAAAGTTGCTCAACAATGAAACCAGGTTCCTCTTTGTGTGGATTCCTTGGTTTCTTCTCTGCCCACCCTGCTATTTTGTGATTTTTCCCCCCGGGAAAATGAGCCAGGAGAGGGAGAGCAAGGGGCTCATCCAGAAATGCTCATGTTGTGGAAAGATCCTGACTCCTGGATAAATGAAGTGTGGATTGCTGGCAGATTTCTTAAGATAATATTTGTGGCAGGAAAAATCATGTTCAGTTAAATAATTGGAAGCAATTCTCTCAAAGAGAGAATTATCTTTTGTTTAGCAAAATACCTTGATGACTTTTTTGGGTACAAAAGGTGAGCTCGCCCCAGGACATGGCTCAGATGCCTTAGACTGGAGGTGGTTTTCAACCCTGCTTGTACATTAGGAGCTTTGGAAAAGTATGTGTACATGTCCCCAGCTCCAGAGCTCTAATGTAATTGGCCTGGGGTAGGATCTGGACATCACTATTTTTAAACACTGCCCCCCACCCCCCGCCCAGGAGATTCTAATGTGTAGCCTGGGGTTGATTCCCCTGCACCACACCCAGACAAGAGGGGCTGGGAGAAGAGTGACAGAACTGGGGGGCTGGTAGCTTGATGGGAGATGAGAGAGGGAAAGAGAAGTCAGTTTGGGTGGTAGTGGGCTGGGGCTCTCTGTGCAGAGATGACCAGCGAGATGTTTCCAGTGCCCAGGGGAGCCAGGGACAATTAACAAAGGAATCCCTGGCATTTAATTTTTAGGTCACTTGCTTCCCCGTATGTAGTACCTACAACACTACCCTATAGCTTCAAGTCCTCAGTGAAAGTCTCTACCTGCCCAGTCTAGTGTCCACAGTACTGTGGGGGAAATGCCGGAACTTAGGCTGGCTCCAGTGTTAAACAAAAAAAAAAGTCCAACACCTGCAGGAGATAAAAATTGGAGAAGGGATGGGAAATCCAGCAAGAGTGGGAAATTGGAGCTAGGAAGGAACGAGGACAAAATAGCCTCCTACGAATCCTCTGGGATTTTGGGAAGGATGCTTGGTTTCCTACCGTTTGTGGGTTAGGGATTCAAGGCAATTTTATTGAAATCTCAGTGGATAGTGCCTCAGCTGCTTGAGGACATGAAGACTTTACAAACAGCTGACACTCGAGCCAAAGAATAATAAATAATTCACCACCTTCCACTCTTTCTACCGCACACACTCCATGTGTGGAATATTTTACAGTGATCACAGTTCATTCGCATTCATCTCTCTTTGAGCTTTTCAGCAGGCCTGAGAGATGGGGAAGGAAGGAATTTGTCACATGCGAGCGTGAGAAAAGGGGGTTCTTAGCGGCCGTACCTTGCATCCAGCCAATTTCAGGAGCGGCAGAGCTTAAAGCATCATGGGCTCCGAAGCATCACTCCTGGTTTTGACTCGGTGCTCAGCCCACCATTTCTGCCTGAGTTTGGGTCTCCGACAGCTTTGGCCCTGCAGGAAGAACCTTCTTGTGCCTTCACACTCTTTTATCTTTAAACAACATGAACTCCAGACCTAACATTTGATTTAATCTCTTCTCTCTCTGCCATCTTTTCTCCCCTCTCTTTTCAACTCTCCCCTTTCCCCATCCCCTCATCCCCATCCACCCACCGTTTCTGTAGCATTTACGTGGCCATGCTCTCATTCAAGAGACCTCCCCTAGATAACTGTGGTCATACATGGATTCCACCTAAGAGTGTTTTCGAGCCCTTTCTTGTTCTTCGGTCTTCTGTGTTTCTTTATCTGATTCCAGGATGAGTCAAATGTGCTTACCAGCACGGATTGCAGAATCCCCGGGTTTCTAACCGGGAAACGGTGGAACTGGGAGGAACTTCCTGGCTTTGCTCACGGACCTCCACAAGTTGTTGATGTAACACTCATTCTCGGCAGCTAGAGAGGACTAAACATATTAACTGGCTTTAGCTGACCTTTGCTCTAGATTTAGAAGAGAGGAATGGTGACCTGTTTCTCCCACGTGGAAGCAAACAGCAGAGTGTATTTTATGCCCAGGTGTTTGCCATATAGCTTGATACAAAACCATGTCCTGGAAAACTATAAGCCAATCTAATTTATAGAAATAAACTGAGTGAGAATCATTATTTTTTATTGGTACCACTTAATGTGAAGAAAATGCACATTTTCCAAAAATATGGAAAAAACGTTCCATTTGCCTTATTGGGTCCAAATGTTAGGTTTAAATTATTTTACTATGCAAACTTTCTTTCATATCTTGGCAGTAGTGATTTCCATTTTTATTCCTTTGGTATCCATAATCTTATGAGAATCAAAAACATATGCTTTGAGATCACTGGACAGCTCCTCCTCCCACATTTTAAAAATGCACAAGGAAGGTTATTGCTCTGGTAGCAAAAATAACAGGAACGCTATGGGAGAAAATTATGAGGACATCGAGGCTGAATGGGAAAGAGGTTCAAAAGGTGCATTCTGGTTTTCATGCTTTTGATTTGCAAGTCATAAAGCTGGAAGAGCCCCTGCCTCCTGCTGACTGCCACTAAGAATGTGATTGTTTCTTCTCTAATAGAGGATTGCTTATTCAATGCTCCAGGTTTGCAATATTGGAGGAGAAGAGGGCATCTGGCTTTTCCAGTGTTTCTCGAGATGGGGTGCCTGTTGCCCCGGGAAGTAGGCTGAGAGTGGAGGGACTTCTGGCCTCCCTCTGTCTGCAGGAGGAGGGTGCATTTGGCAGGGAGGCAGAAATATCCTACACGTTTTGGTCTCCGGAATTTCAGGCTGACAGAGAGAAGTCAGTGAAGAGGTGAGAGCTTTGTGTTCGCTCCTGAAAAAAAAATTATTGGAAAAAAAATGGAGGGGAGTCAGATATTGAAATGTGACGAAAGGCTCTCTTGCAGCCAGCGCTGAGAGCAATGGGCATCTCCCGGGACCACTGGCACAGGTGCTTCAAGACCGGGGGCAAGAGAAGTCCTTACCACAAGAAGCAGAAGTATGGGCTGGGATGCCCGGCTGCCAGTGCTAAGATTGGCATACACACAGTCCACATTTGGAGAGGCAGTAAGCACCATGCCTTGAGGCTGGATGTGGGGGAACTTCTCCTGGGATTCCAAGTGTTATACACACAAAACAAGGATTGTTGACGTTGTCTACAATGCATCCAACAACGAAGTGGTCTGCCCCAAGACCCTGGTAAAGAACCAGATCATGCTCATTGATAGCACACCGTACCCACAGTGGTATGAGCCCCGTGACGCACTGCCCCTCCACCACAAGAAGGGGGCCAGGCTGACTCCCGAGGAGGAAGAGATTTCAAAGAAAAAGCGATCAAAGAAAATTCAGAAGAAATATGATGAAAGGAAAAAAGAATGCCAAAATCAGCAGTCTTCTGGAGGCGCGGTTCCAGCACGGCAAGCTTCTGGCGTGCTTGGCTTCAAGACCAGGCCAGTGTGGCTGAGCAGATGGCTATGTGCTAGAGGGCAAGGAGCTAGAGTTCCATCGGAGGAAAATCAAAGTCCAGAAAGGCAAATAAATCTTCCTCTCTCCTATCTTCGGTCGTGTAAAAAAAGGTGTTTATTGTTTAAAAAAAAAATGTGATCAAAGGAAGGTGGGAAGGGTGTCAAAGGAGAATGGGAAGAGCAGATGAGAGGCTCAGTGTCCTTCAGGGGTAAGAGGTCAAGGGCCTCGGTGACTCCCATGAGCCGGGTCATAGTCCAGCCCTGGCATCGGCACAGTACAGAATGCTCACTGGCTGCTCATTCAGCCAAGACTCATGTTTCCAGAAATACGCCATCTCATCCTCTGCCTCCTCCTTTGTATTTGCCGTGTTTGTCCTTTCTGGAACTTCGGCCTTGCTCAGTACACACAGCTGTGTACCCCACATTTCCTCTGTCCATGAATTGGTGATTAGTGAGCACATGTTTTAATCCCCAGATCATATATTTCTGTAGCCCACTTGCTACTTTTTATCCTCAAAAACAATATTACATTGGAATGTTCTCCCCTGGTCCATTCCAAAAAACTCACTCTTCTTTCATAATTGACACAAGCATCTTATTCTCTATGAAACCCTACCTGATCTCCCAAAGCCAAGCTGTTTTGTCTCTTTTGAGGCCCCCTGTACTTGGGGGGCACACGGCAATTATTGCCCTCATTCTCCTCTGTCATGCTTTTCTTTCTACAGGTCTGGGAATTCTTCTGCACATAAACTCCCAAGGGCAGGAACTGCCTTACTTACCCTGACTTTCCACACATTTCAGTCCCTAGCACAGAATAGGTGCTTAGTAAATGTTCCTGAATGGATGACTGAATGAATGGCATTCATTCATCTAAGCCCTGATTGGTTGCAAGGATGAGTAAAATAATGTACTTCATTCACAAATAGGCAAATGTAATTACAGGGGAAGTACTATAACATTTTTTTCATATTAACTGTTAATTAGTTTTTGCATCCTAAGAATGAAAGGGAGCACTTACAACTGTATGTTTCATAACCAAGTGGAATAATGCAGACCCCCTTATATGAGAACTCCCTGACCCACCTTCCACATTTACTTTGACTTTCTGACATTGACCGTGGATGTTAATCAGGTAGTTAAATGATCATTGCATGACGATCAGCTCCTTTATCTCTGGAAATCGATACTGACTCTGCCAAACAAGACTTTAAAAATGCAGAGGGGAGGCACCCTCAGCTTTGGGGCATAGTGTCTCATTTGTTTGGATGGGGAATGCTTTCAATGACCATGATTCAGGAAGCAGGCTTATGGCCATCTGTGCAGACCAGAGGGATGTAAGGGTCCCACCAGGAATGCATTTCACTGCATCAGGACCTCAATCTCTGAGGAGACTTCCATTGCAGCTCCCAGTAGCTCAGTCACCAGAGCAAGTCAGACTTCCACTCATTCATGGGGCAGCTTCTTCTCCAGGGCCAAGTCCTGCTCAGAACTGTCTTCATGAGGCTTAAAGATAAAGTTGGCTTGTGCTTCGTAGACATGAGTGGAACATGTTAGTAATCAGTCAAACTGGAAAATGGTTAAGTGCAGGGAGCTGGGAGCTGAGGGGATTCAGTGGTTGTCCTGGCCCCATCCACTTCCCCACCACTAGCCCCACCCACTTCTCCATTATTAGCCTCAGGCAAGTTACTTAACTTCCCTGAGCCTCACTCTTCTTTTTGCAACATGGGAGTCAAAATAGCATTTCTATTCATCTTCCAGAATGGTTATGAAGATTAAATGAAACAAAGACTATATACTTATAATAACTAAAATACTGTTTTGCTTCCTGTGGTATCCCTAGGGCCTCGCCGAGAGCCTGGGACTTAGTGGAGCTCAGATCCTTGGAAAGGTTGATGACCGTTTGAGGGACAGAAGAGTATCATAGTGTGTATGACTCCAACTGGCCTAGTTCAAATCCTAGCTCCACCTCTTTCTAGCTGTGTCGACCTTGAGTAAGTCACTTAAATTGTTTGTGACCCAGGCACCTTTTCTGAGGACAATAATAGTTTCTACTAGGATGATTTGAGATTTAAAAGAGGTCATGCCTTTGAAGCTCTCGGGGCAGTTCCTGAAACATATAACCTTTAATAAACGTGAGCTACTATTATCCCACCTCCTAGAGGCCACCATTTACTCAGAGACAGAATAATATCCATGTGTGAGATACTTTGGTAACTTTTATTGAAGCTATTCAGATATCT
Organism: Ursus maritimus; assembly: GCF_017311325.1. NCBI lineage: Eukaryota > Metazoa > Chordata > Mammalia > Carnivora > Ursidae > Ursus > Ursus maritimus. The sequence continues at coordinate 14,688,903 of NW_024426774.1, read as the reverse complement.
TTGGTAGTGCATGGGCTTATGTGACTTTGTCAGTGGACTCCAACAAAACATTCGCTGTTCATCCCTCTCACACCAAGCCTTGCTCTTCTTACCTAAGAAATCAAGAGATACACTTTGAAGCTAATGCTTGCTGTTTCGTGGATTCTCCTAAAGTTACATTCTTTTTTTTTTTTAACAAACTTTTTTATTTTGGAATAATTTTAGATTTACAGGAAAGTTGCCAGGATAGGGTAGAACATTCTTGTATACACTTCACCGTGTCTCCCCTAATATGAACATCTTATATAACCATGGGACATTTGTCAAAATGAAGATATTAACACTCTACATCATGTTGACTAAACTGCAGGCTTGTTTTCTGTGTCACCAGTTTTTCCACTAATGTCCTTTTCCTCTTCCAGGTCCCATACTGGACACAGTTGTCCTGTGTCTTTAGTCTCATCCCATCTGGGACTGTTTCTCCGTCTTCCTTTGTTTCCTGTGACCTTGACGGTTTGGAGGAGTACTGTCAAGCACTTTGTAGACTGTTCCTCACCTTAGGTTAGCCTGATGTTTTCCCCACGGTTAGATTGGGACTGCGGGTTTTGGGAGAAACACCATAGCAGTGAAGTGCCGAGACTAAGATGAGAAATCTCTGTCTTTGCTGTCTTTTGCATCTCCTTAATTTTTTTCCTTGTCTTTTGTAATTATCACCCTCACACCACCCCCCAAAATGGACTTGCAGCCTGAGGAAACCAAAGGGTAAGAACCGAGTTGGGCTTTGAAGGGAAATTAGAATTTGGAGGTGATAAGGCATTTTGCTTGCCTGAGTCTCCACTGTACTTGACAGGCCACAGCCCACCACGAGGATATAACCTCCCTTACTCCAACCTACTCCCCCAGTTTGTGGTCATTTGGGAGAGGTTTTATATGACACGTGGCATACATTGAGTTTTATCTTCATTTCAGGGTACAGGTGCTAATATTTCAGTGATTTCCTGTGGGTCTTCTGCTCCTGCTCCACGGAATGCCCATGCCTTCCCTGTGCACACTCAGACTGTGCCCTCTCTAACCCAGATCTCATGCCTCCTCTGCCTCTGCAAAGCCAGGCTTGAGTTCAAGGTGGGAATCCAGGTAGATGTACAGACACAATGGAAGACACATGTGGTGAGGGATTCTGGGAAAAAGCTCAGTTCATGGGCTAATGGTGAGGTCTCTGGGTAGGTGCCCACACTTCATTTCTGGTCTTCGGTGCCAGAAGAATTATGCTAATGCTCAACCAACCTCAACTCCACTCTTAGGTCGTGCATCATATGTCACTTCTGTCCTTACTGCCCCTATCAAATACTCTAAGGTCATGAAGGAAGATAAGAGGGAGAGGACTTGACTGCCCATAGATCTTTGAAATGCAGGAACTTTCAGGTTGGGATTTCCATGTTTACAATTGAGGACAGCAAGAAGACTTGGTTTCCAGTCCCAGATCTGGCTCTCCTGGAACCTGTATTTACCCCGGGCTGCAAAGGGAGGGAGGGAGAATGAGGATGGAGTGTGGGGGGGGGGGCTACACATGCAGTCCCCCAGTGACTGTGGACAGCAAGGTCCACAAGGGTGCTGTCCCTGACTCTACCATAGCTGCGATCTCGCAGTGTCGCCTCCCAGCACTCACCCCGCCCCCATTGCCCTTGCTGGAGCCCACAGGTTCTGAACCCAAGTTTGTGGAAATCCCAGCTTCCTAGGGCTCACACCTGAATCCATGATCCAGGCCTGAGCGTCAGGATATGAGGCAGACAACATGTAAGTCCTCCATTCTCAGTCTCTCCTCCCAAGAGTAGGTCCTTGTGCAAGCAGCAAGAGAAAAAAAGGAAGGAACAAGCCTCAGAGCCAAAAGTCACACAGCCTCCAAATAATTACCATCACCACAAAACAGAAATCCTTCAGGGCTTGGGCTCTGGCAGGCTCCTGTCCCCTCCATCCCAGCTCTAGGCTTCTCTGACCTGCTCTCCTACCCCAGGCAATGCTTCTGAGCTGGGAAGGAGAGACCTTTGAAATAGATGATCCTGGAATGCATTGTATGAGAATTGATAAATAATTCAACCTTAACACAAAAGGCTTTTTGAGGAAGACCGTATTCTTGAAATAATTTAAGCTTAGTGCTTCAAACTCTAAATAGAAATACTTCAGCTAATGGTTATTAATCTTCTGAAATTCACATTTCTTCATTTTGAGGATAGTTGAAAACTGGGGGGGAGGGGAGGACCCACAAAGAGAGTTGGCAAATTTCAGACTGAATATTTAATTTTCACACGATTTAGGCCAAAGCGCGGTGCAATTTGTAGGCTTGTGAAGGTTAAAATTCGCCAGACCACATGTTTTCTTGAGTTGCAAAATCATGACTGGGGACTTAACGCAGGACGTCTTCAGCAGCAAATATTTGTTGGGGGAAAAGCCTTGTTTTAAACATAAGAAAGAAAGTGAAACTGATATTCTTCATGCGTTTCTTTGAGCTACAGCCTGGTCTGGCATTCATTTAAACCAAATACTGCTGCTGCTCTGTCTCCGCTGTGGCAGGACAAATCAGAAGGGGCCCGAGAAGAATCCGTACACTGCGGGCATTCGCAGCTGCTTGATGTGGATTCAGGCAGAACGTACTGAAGAACATCCCCAAATTATGTGTTCCATGTTCAAAGAGACCACAGTTTCTCTTCGCTCCCCTCCACCCCCGTTTCACCAAAGGCAGCATGCTATGATGGTGGGAGAATGGGCTTGGGGGGATCAGTGTCTGAGGTTCAAGTCTGGGCTCCTTTGCTTGTTCACCATGAGATCCTGGGTAAGTTTCTTGCTTTCCAAGTCTCCGTTTCCTTATGTGTGAACTAGGGCAAAGTATTGCCACCTTTCAAAGTTACCGTGAGTCATGATGACAGCTTCCACCGGGGAACCCTCCTGTATAGCTGCGGGAAGGTGTGTAATAGACGTCCTTTGATCCTGCACTGTGTAATGCTGCTTTTTCATTGTTTATGCAGTTGGGCTATGACAGAACAGAAGAATCTTCTAGAGTTTGTCATGGAAAAGCAGCTCTTGTCCATTCCACTGGCTTAGTCCCACTAATTAAGAAGGGCACTGAGAAATTTTCTGGACATGTTGCCTTTAGTCCTGCAGCTCAAAACACGGGGAGGGGAGACTTAACTCAGGTTCCAGCCTCGTCTCACGCACTCCAGGGCAGGCTGTAGGGAGCATAGTACTCTGGGTCCACTCAGAGGGTTTCATCCTCATAGATCTTTCTTTCAGTGCTTCACCTTCACCTCTAAGTGCCGTGGGGGGTCTCTGCCTTCTGTAGTGCTGAGGCTTGCTCCACATGATTTGCTCTTAGGACTGCCTCCAGATACGGCACTCCATGATCCGGTTTCCACCTAATTTATTCTACCCTCACTGACTCCAGCGACTCTCTGGCCTCACTGAGATGTCTGGTCCATCGGCCCTGATGTGTTCTCACCAATCCCACCTTCCTCATGGCTCCGTTCCCTCCTGACCAAGCTCTGGTTTCTTGATCAGCACCATCTCCCCTCTCTTGCCAAGTTCTAACCTCCCTTACCTCTTTTCGTCCATACTGTGCCCTCAATCTACTTAAACCTAATTATGTTTCCAGTGACTCATACTGGAGGTTCTGGATGCTGGGGAAAATGGATCCTAACTCTGCTGCTTGGACTCTCTTTAAATCAATAACTACAGATCTCAAATTTCATCCCTTCACTTCCCTCCAAAAATCTCCAAAAGAGCCTCACTTTATGCTGATGAACTTGCCTCCTGTTGCTCCTACAGGAGTCCAGCCCTTCTGCTATGCTCTGGGGAAGCCACTGTACAGCTGGGTAAATGACATGTTGTCTTCAGGAATGGAGGGATTAAAATAGAGTCCCACTCTGCATTTCAGCCCAAATCAAAATAGTTGTGGTCCTCACCCCCTTTCCGAAGTTTGCCAACCAGCGATCACATCATGCTGATTTTTCTCAGCAACAACATGCAGCGACATCTGCCAAGTTCTTCTTTTCCATCCTTGTGTGTTGCTTTCAGACCCACTGAAGACGGCTCATGGCTGCCTGCACTGATGGTGACCATTGTGAGGGCACCAGTATCTATTTCAGAGATGACCTTGCCTCAGTCTCTTAGATTCATCATCTCTGGCGGTTAAAGCACTTCTGATTCCCTACAACAGTGGGAAGGACTTCCTCCGTATCTCTGAAATCCGGTGATATAAGTTGTTTTCCATCCTGCCCACTTCTGGGTCTCTCCTAGTTACTACATACAGCGCCCTCCCCCTTAAAGCTCTTGGAGCTTTCATTCCTCCTTCCAGAAAAGAGCAAGCATGGGATTAATTAGTTTTTTGTACTGTTTTGTGAAAACAGAAAATCAGAGGGCATTTTGCCAGATACAATATCCACTCCCCCCAATGATGGATGATGAAAGTCTGGTGACCTGGTAAAAAGTAGATTGTTTCTCTGAGTCTCATCCTTTTGAGGGTGTCATACATTAGAAACACAGCCCCCGATACTCCCAGTGAGAGGATTGGGGCTCAGTTCCTCATTTGTTAAATAAAAAAGTTTGGGCTAGAGGAATTTAAGGGTTCTTCTAGCTTTGGAATTTTAATTTTAATAAGCATCTTGAATGATACTATGCATAACAATCTTTTAAGACTGTTTTAGTGTCCCTGGATAGAAAATCATAAGGAAGCATGGCCTGGGGTCCCTGAATTTGAGTCTTCAATGGCCCATCGATTTCCTGGTACAAAAGCCAACCTATTAATAATCATAATGTCTATGTCCTGGTGTGTCACAGCCGATTAAGTCACAACAGAGTCAGGAAGCAACACTTCCCACACATGTCAGTGGGGAGCAGAACTCAAGGCTCAGGTGGTAGGGGAGGATGGTCCCTTCCTTGAATAATGGTAAAAAAAAAGCAAACCTAGGTGCTGAGACTAATTTGGACACCAAGTGCATGACCTTGAGGATATCTCTCTAAGCCTTGGTTTCCTCCTTTGTAAAACTGGAATAGAAATAATTCATACTCTGGTTGTTTGGAGGATTGAGTGAGTATGTGACATTCTTAGCATCTGAAAATCACATAATATGCAATCAATAGTAATACTTATCATAATTACTGTTGAGTATTGAGTTAAGAGGAGGGTTTCTTTTTTTTTTTTTAAGGTTTTATTTATTGAGAGAGAGTGAGAGAGCGAGTAAGCATGAGCCTGGGAAGGGGCGGAGGAGAGGGAGAGAGAGAATCTCAACCTGACTCAGGGCTCCATCCCAGGACTCTGAGATCCAGACCTGAGCCAAAATCAAGAGTCAGCTGCTCAACCGACTGAGCCACCCAGGCGCCCTGAGGGGATGGTTTCTTAAAGGCTGGCGATAGATTCTGAGAGCAAGGCCTTTGCTGGTGCTCCTAATATCCAGGTATACAGGTGGCTACTTCTGCTTGCTAGGCTCAGCTCTAGGTATCAACCTCACATCCTCATCCTCTGGACACTCGAAGCTTCTCTGCCTCAAACACAACCTTCTGGAAGACCTCATCTCCATGATTTCTGTTGTTGGGATAAGGGGAAATCAGAGAGGGTGCTCTAGCTCCCTGGGAAAGGCAGTGTAAAATACACCACTGTCCTCACAGCACACAGCACATGAACTTTTCTCTTCCCCTCAAGATGACAGAAGGAGCTTTGCTCATAGACTGAAATCCCAGCTTGGCTTGGAAAGGTCCTCGCTTCCTCATCCCAGGTCCTGATTCTTCACATCTCTTGGCAACTTGAACAGTCAAAGAGCTTCCCCAGCGTTCCAGCAGAGCATCAGACAGTCACGCTGGCTCGCACACTTTTGTGTTCTGACAGAATTGTGTGAATCCGGAAGACCCTGAGCTGCTAATCCCATTGTTGACGGCATGCTCGGTCTTTTGACTGAGAATTAGCCTAGTGAATTTGTGGAAGTCAAAAGATATTGGACATGGGGAGATTTGGGTTTAAATCCTAACTCTGCTATTCAGTAGTAACCATGTGACATTGACCGAGAGATTTACCTTCCTGAGCCTCAGGCTCTGATTAGTGAAACGAGGCTGATAATAGTGTCTGGGTGAGTGTAGAACTCCACTTTGCTGGCAAAGACGCCCTAATATATCTTTCGGTAAAAAGGAAGCTGTATGATGTTACGTAGAATATAGTCACAGTTTTAGAAAAGGAAGAAAGATGCACATACATAGGAAAAAGGCAATATAGTCACCAAAAATTTTCTTTTTAAAGATTTTATTTATTTATTTGACAGAGATAGAGATAGCCAGTGAGAGAGGGAACACAAGCAGGGGAAGTGGGAGAGTCACCAAAATTTTTATGGGATTACCTCTGGGTAATAAAATGGCAAGTGGTTTGTAATTATTTTCTTTGAGGATTATTGTTTCTGTAATCAGAAAATAAAATGCAAGAGCAAAACAAGAGGTATTTCCTTTTTTAAAAAAGATACACTTTCCTTAAGAGTTTTGTAGTTTGATAGGAGGAGAGGCACAGATCTCTCTCTGCAAGGCACTCAGGGAAGGGGCAGTTGAATAGCACCATCTGGGCTGCTGGGGTCAGACTTTCTTGAACCACCACAGGCTGAGGGGTGAGGAAGTCTTCAGCAAGGAAATAAAGCTTGAACTAGGTCTTAAGATGATGGAAGCAACTGACATGCACTTGATGATTTTAGGCAGGGATTTAGGTAACTCACCAGCATCAACTGCTCAGAATTCCAAAATGGTAGTGGCCAAAACTAATAAAATTATCTTTAAGCATCTGTACTTTGTTTGGTCTTATACTGGTCCCTATTAATTAATGTTTTTTAATAAATAAGATAATCGAAATCTTTTTAACATTAGAATTAACAATTTGGCAAATATTAAATGCTTACCAAAAAACAGCAACACTTATGTCCATGCTGTCTAGATATACACCCTTACATATATATTTATACATTCATAGATATACATATAAGTAGTTTTCTTCCTTGTCTGATGCTATAAATACCCAAACTGCAGCATGAATGGGAAAAAAGAAAGTCCAGATTTACTTGAACTAGCAGTCCTGAGATTGGGTGCCAGCAAGAAAACCAAAAAAAAAAACCCCAAAAAACCCATGTTGTCCAGAAAGCAGTTCCCTCTGCAGCTTGGGAGGAATGGCTGGGAGTTCTCCTGGATATCTAACACTGGGAGTTCCCAGTGCAAAGGGAGGGGTCATCTGGAGGTGGACCATGGGGCAGCTTGGCTTGGCCAGAGGTAATGGTGCCCATCCACCCCAAGAATACTGGTCACCAAGGTCTCCGCTTCTCTTTGTCTTGCCAGTTTTAGATGTAGATGGTTACCAAGTGTCCTAGAAGATGGGACATCCAAGGGAGTTCAGGAAAGATCAAAGCAACCTATTCAGGGGATGGGCTATGGCACAGCAGGAAGTCACCAAGCACATCTGGTATCTTCCTTGAAGTTCAACATCTACCTATTTAGGTTTATTTCAGATCCCTTCTCTGCTCCACACCCAGCCAGTCTGAGCTACTGAATATATATGTGCTTTCTTAAGTCTTCGTGCCTGGAACACGTTACGACTTTCCCACATTATGTGATTCTCGGCCTTCTTCTGGCAAACATATTTTCATCATCGATAACCCAGCTCAAGCTCCCTTTCCTTAATCTTGTTTGACTTCTGCTTTTGTTTCAAACCTTCGTGCATTTTCAAAAGTGGAAGTTATTTCTCTTCTTATCTCTTTGAATATTCTAAACACAATTATTTTAGAGCCTTTTAAAAGACTATTCCTTGAAATTAATTTCATCTGGTGTGAATTCCTGCTCTGATATTATTGGCTGTCTTCAGAGTGTTAGATTCCTTCCTGTGTTTTGGAATTTAGATTTGCCGTCTCACTTTGCGTGTGATGTTTTTGTTTATTTTTTTTTCTCTCTCCTTCTGTGTTCACCCAGGGGTGGGGGGTAGGGTCCCATCAGGTCTTCCAAGTCCAGAACCAGATCTAATGGAAGTTCAGCTTTCTGCCCTAGGGTGGCATGGGGACATTTCAGATCCAGCCACAGGCCAGTGGGCCCTTTGGTTCTGTCCCAAGTCATGAGGCTCTGTCTTCCTTCTATAGCATTCCTAGGTCACAGTCCTATGAGACAGTAGTCCCAGGTAATTGGGAGCAACAGGTTTTACTTGGTGAGAGGATGGTGTGGAATCTTGTCCCAGCGTGACTTCAAGCAGAGGCACTGCCTGTCACCTCCAACCTGATGCTTCTATCTGCTTCCATAAGCCTACAACTCAGCCAGCTTTTCACTGGATATTTCTGTTCGACTTCTGGTCTACCGCAAGTATATCTTGGTTTCCATAGTGACTCTGCCTTTTTTGTTCCCCTTTTGCATTTTTCTACCATTGCTCTGTACTGTGGGCAGAGAGGACATGTGGCTTTGAAGTAACTGTGCCACCTTGACCGGAGGGGTCTTCCCTTTTGCGTTACTGAATATTTTCATATGTCTGGAAATTATTCTCTGATAGAGGTATGTTCCTCTCAGTCTCAGACAGAAAGACTTTATTGAAGTTTTTCCTTGTCAACTGAGAATTCCAATAATTAGCACAAGAGAGGATAGAAGATACAGAGACGTGGCCATCAGTGTGGACATTCATTTCTGCCTGAAAGCAAATAGATTTTGGAAGTCTATAGCCAGAAGTTTAGCAAATCACTCTCCAACTAGTTAGTTGTCCTGGGTCCAGCCCCTACCCTCCAGCCTCTGAGCAGCCAGAGCCAGAGGAATCTTCCTTACCAGCTGCTTGGTGGTTTCGTTGCCTCTGTAGTCCTCTCTCTGATCAAGGGGATGCTAGGGAGTCTGGAAGTCTCAAGGGAGCAGAGGCAGTGTGACATTCCACCGCTCCGTTGCAGGACTTCATTGCACCTGGGTGGTGGCTGGTGGTGGGCAGGAAGGCACTTCCCCGATGCCCTTGCTCCTTCTTTTGCACAACCACCTGCACAAAATTCCTCAGGGATTCAAGTTGGTGTGTGGCTCCCATCTCCAGTAGAGACTTTCCTCATAACCGCTTCGGCATTTCAGAAGGAAACTGGGTGAGGAGGGGATTCAAACAATATAGTATCTTGGAAGGATGCTTGAAATTTTGTCTTAAATATCTCTGCACACCATACAGAATCTAGGCTAGGGCAGGATATGTAACAGCCATTTAATTCTTACTTGATTGATTGAAAATCCAGATGATTTTTCAATTTGAGAATAAAAAGCTTAATTTCTCTTTGTAACCAGTAGTTGCAAACACCCAATATGTAGCCAGTGGCTTCTCTAAAGTTCCCAGCCCCTCCTGGGGTATTCTCTGTATTTGTCAGGATCCTTCCAGTGGCAAGTAATAGACACCCAGGAGAATATATTCACTCGTAGGACTGGAAAATCTGGAGGTGACACAGGCCACAGACACAACAGGATGTGGGACCAAGGCAGCCACCCTTTCTGACTCTGCTCTTCCTCTGGGCCGGCCTCGTTCTTTCCTGTTGTTGGAAGCAGTAGAGCACATGGTTAAGAGCATAGCTCGGTAGCCAGACTGCGGTGTGACCTTGAGCAAGTTAATTAACCTCTCTGGGCCTTGGTTTCATCATCTGGAGAAATGCCATGATAATAATGGGGATCCTCTCATGGGTTGTTATGAGGCTTACTTTAGCAAATATGTGTAACTCTGTAGGGCAGCGCCTAGCCCATGGTAAGCACTGTGTGGTACAGGTGACCATTGATGTTGTTTTTGTTGTTGTTTTCTCTCTATAGGCTGGGGAGAAGGATGTGGCCTTAGATGGTTGCAGACTTAAACCATCTTGGCTCAGGGGAAAGAAGTTTCTTTGTGTTAGTGCCCAGACCTTGGGCCCATTGCCATGATCAGGGCTGGTGGTTATTTTGATTGACAGACCCACCCTAATTACAAGGACTAGGGGACCAACAGTTCTCCCAAGAGGCAGGAGGCATTTTAACATCCACTTAATGTCTGTTCCTTGTCTCTTATGGACTAGGCACAATTCTAAGCCTTGGAGTTACAGCAGTGGTAACAGAAAGTTCTCTGCCCTCATGGAACTTATGTCCTGCTAATAGCAAGAGGAGACATTCAGTGCACAAATACATGAAAGGAAATATTAAATGTAATAATTGCTATGTTTAATAGAAAATAAAGAAATGTCTGGGAGGGTGACTTAGGGTGATCAAAAGAGGCATCTCTGAATAGGACACCTTGAAGCTGAGACCTGAATGCCAAGAAGGACTCAACCACGCACAGATGTGTAGGAAGAATGTTCTGGGTAGATGGAGTGGCTAATCCGACAGCCTCAAGGCAGTTGTGAGCTCCGTGTGTTTGGGAAGGGAAGAGGCAGAAAGTATGGTGTGAGCTCACTGAGGAGGGAGAGGGGTAGAAGCCAGGTTGGAAAGGGAACCATCACAGGGATGGGGATTGGGAGGAACTGATTGCTGCTTTTAAGAAACCGATGTTGTCCAAAGCTCGCTGTGGCTGCTGTGAAGGGAATAGGCTTTGGGGAGGCAGGTGTGGGGCCAGGAGAGGAGTCAGGGGGCTGCCGCAGTGTCTGGGTGAGAGATGGTGGTGGTGTGGATGAGAGGGTCAGTGGGGATGGTCAGGAGACGGCTGGAAGCAGGGAAGGCAGGATGGCTGGTGGAATGGATGTGAGGAAGAGAACCAAGGACTACAACTGGGCTCGCATTTGGAGCTGGGTAAACAGGGTGTCCTTTCATAAGAAGGGGACGATTGGAGGAGGGACAGGGAGAAAACGCAGAGTTCTGTGTTAGATTTGCTAAGGTGATGTTTCTGGGAGACAGCCAGGTGGAGATGGCAAATAGGCACTAGAAATTGCACCTGGAATTCAGGGACGAGGGTGGGGCTGGGAATGGAGCCATCAGCAGGTGGATGACATTAAAACTGTGGGCAGGATGAGGTCACCTGGGGGGGAGCGTAAAGCTCTCAGGGAGAAGGGTTGCCGGGATAGAGTGGAGGAGGCGGGAAGGAATGCTGGCTAGGATGTAAGAAGACTTGTCCACTCGCTTTTCTGAGAAAGGTAAGACCCTGGTGCAAAGTCCTTCATGAGAGGTTTGGCCAGAAAGAGAAAGGAAAGAATTTCTTTGGTTCTCCTGGTGGCTCGCCTTCACCAGGCTACCAGAATGTGCCCAAAGCTGGACAGTTCAGCTTTGAATAATTTGCTTAACTTTCTCAGGCATTGATTGTATTCGTCAATTGATCTTTGCTTTCTTTGCGGACATTTTATTTTTGTTAAGCTTGCCATTGTTTTGCATCTTTCAGGAGTTATTGAAAATTTATGAACTCTGGGTTTGCATACTGTTCACACAGAGGGGTTCTTTGGGGGGCCTGTCTCCATGGGGAGAGTTTGAGGGGCAGGGGGGAGGTTCCTGGAACTCTGCCCCCTCATTGCAACAACAGAGTTGTACATTTTGCTGTTTTATACAGCAGTCTATGTAGGATTATGAATCATTTGAAGATAGCGTTTTATAGCCACAGAAATAGGAAAGCCACGGTGGTGGAACCGAAGCTTGTTGAAGGCAGAGATCACGTCTCACTGTGATTCTGCTTTCTCTAAGGGGCTGGGCCTCTGCTTGGCACCCAGCGGACTGTCAGTAAACTTTTGTTGAGTGGGGTCGTAGCAGAATTTCGCAGGGTTGAAAGGTAGCAGCCCTCGCACAGAGGTTGTGTTCAGCAGGGATGCGGAGTCTCAGCCTCTAATTGTACATCAGAGGTGATTACCGTGCTCAGGACTTCGCAGGCAGCATGGAAGCAATTACATTAAAATGAAGTTGGAGATTCCAGTAATCTCCTTGGAGTAGACAAATAAACTTTGAAATCGTTTACAAATGATGCACCAAATCTGTGTGGCATCTGCTCATTGTAGGGGGAAAATGGGTTTCTTCCAAGAGGCTTTTCATGTGATGACATTGCTGTTTCTCGTGATGAGGAAGGAAAACAGGAGGTGCTTGCTGGGCCGACCCCACCTTGGACCTGGACTCCGGGCATCCTTGGTGTGTGTGAGGAAACCGAGAACCAGTCCCCGTGTCCAGCACCGGTCTCTCAGGTGTGAGAGGTATTCTGGTGTGAGATGGGGACCCGAGCGCTGGCCACCGCTCCTGGGAGGATATTTTCTCAGCTTTGCCTTTTCCGGGCTTGTGACGGGGCGGGGGGGGGAGGGGTGCTGCCCTTTGACAAGCTTTGATGACAAGCCAAGAAGTTAGGAGAGCCTGTCCCAGACACACTCCCCTGGCATGGCCTTATGCTTGGGTCCCCAAGCCAAGAAGGAGGGGGTTTCAGAGTGGTCACATTGTATGTGAGGGCACATTCCCGAAGGCCTTGCCTCATCCAAATCTTACATAATTCAAGACTAATTTTCCTATAAATAACTCTTTGATAAATAAAGTTATGAAAGTGTATAAAGTGGTGAGAATGCATTCTTGAAGTAAGTTTCAACTTTTGGAGCCTGGGGCATATTATATGACATTCCTGGGCAGCCGTGGCAGCACCGAAATTTCCATTAGCCTTGGGTATATATAGCTACCTTTTGTAAACTTAAAGGTGCAGCACGTTTAGCACGGCTTCTATTTGTCTGGCATTCTCTGTAATCATTGTCACAGTGCCACCTGCTAAACTCAGTGTTGCAGCACCCAGAGGTACTTGTCTGGTTTCTTCATAGGATGTTGTTGCCTCTCATTTCTGGTCCAAAGTATTACTGCTGCTAGCATTATTATTGCTTAGTGAATGCTTGGATGATACTGCTGTAAGATAGAGAAAAGATTTTAAGTTATAATAATAGTAAGTGTTAAAGAACGCACACAAGTTACGAGTGCAAATATAACAGTGCGATTTACGAGATATTGTTAAAAGATGGTGGGTTGTTTTACTTAATAACTAAAATGGTTCTATCATTAATGGGAAACATAGTTTCTAATTCATTCAGCCAGATAGATCGGAAATGATGTGATTCCAGAGAAATTTTCAAAAAGAGTTGGTTTCATATTATTTCAAAATTTGTGTACACAGCTAATTTAAAAAAATTGTGCTATTTCGGATTTGGAGAATTCAAAATCACATATTATCCATGCTATGATCAGCTAGGATTATTTTGGTTGTAGGTTATGGAACAGCTAACTCTCTTAAAATGCATTATGAGGACACTGGTATGTGTCAGAGAAGTCTCAAGCCCCTGGACCTTAAGGTCAGGACCAGCTAGAACTAGGGACTTCAAACTGTCAGTGTTCCTTCCCTCTGTTTTTTACTTTTGCTTCCCTGAATGTGTTGAGACTTGATTTTTCTCTCTCACAAAGCTGGCTACGTCGTTTGTGGGGTCCGGTGCAAAACAAAAATTGAGGGCCTCTTATCTAAAAAGCAGGGAAAATATGTTTTCCTTGTTTCCATGGTCTTTTCTTTGAACCTGTAATGGGTTTTTATTTGCTGTTTAATTTCCCTCTCTCCAGGGCACAAGGACACTTGCAGGGCAAGTGGGACCCTCATCCATTGTGGGCACAGTGACTCAGTGCATGAGATGTACGCGCCTCCCAGCACTCTCCACATGGGGAGCAGGGTCGGAGGAGGATGGGGCATCCGGAATCTATTCAAGGGATGCAGGGAGGTGGCAGGAGGCTCCAAGCCCTGATCCTTAATGCATTGTTTTATGGGACTTTGCTTACTGTATTAGTTTCCTAGAGCTACCATAACAAATACATCTGTGTGTCTCAGACAATAGAATTTATTGTCTTGCAGTTCTGGAGGCTAGAAGTCCAAGTTCAAGGTGTCTTTAGGGTTGGTTCCTATTGAGGGCTGTGGGGGAGAATCTGTTCCATGCCCTGCCCCTCATCTCCTGGTGCTCTCAGACATGGTTTGGCTTGTAGAAAGTGATCTCTCGGTCCCTTCCTATCTTCTTTGTGTATGTGTCTGTCTCTGTGTCCAAATTTCCCCGTTTTATAAGGACACCAGACATGTTGGATTAGATCCCACCTCATTCCAGTATGACCTCATCTTAACTAATTACATCTGCAACAGCCTTATTTCCAAATAAGCTCTCATTCTGAGGTCCTGGGAGTTAAGACTCCAACGTATACATCTGGGAGGGGACACGATTCAGCCTATAACACAGATATTCAAAGATAAAAGTATTAAGAATTTCAGAACGGCAACTGCAGAGCATTAAGCCCCAAATGGGGCTCCCCTTCTGAGCGTGCATCCTGTGGGATGGCACAGATTGCTCACCCAGCATTTCCCATGTGGCAGGAAACGCAGCTGTTTAAATTGAGCTCCTCAGAGAGAGATGACTCCACCCGCTGACTGCTGGATACATATGGTACTGGATTTTAGCTCTGAGCCTGGAGGTGGCACTGGGGCCAATGGCAGAAACCCACAGGCACTACCAACTCTGTGTTCTAAAGACAACTGTCCGTGAATAGACTCCTGCCCACCTACTGTCTGCTCCCCGACCAAAGCTTACTACCAGGTGGCAAAACCATCTCTACTTCCTTTGCCATCACCAACACCCTCACCCACTCCACTCCATAAGCAGAGGACTAGGGAGGTAGAGGGGGGCGAGATATTTGGTCATTGTCTTCGTGGGAATGGCAGTGGGATCCTGGTTGGTGTCTCCCAGCAAGACAGAGGGCGTGGACAACTGGTCTGGGTTAGCAACGGAAGAAGCTGGAACCCACAGTGGGCAGTTGAGTACATATGTCTGCATAAGTTTAAAACTCCTTCCAGAAATGAGGAGGGAAGTATCTTTAATGAGTCTTTTTGACATGTCCACTCCATATGTGTCGATACACAGTTACCTAAGACAGGTATGCTCTGCCTAACTTTTTATGTCCAAGTTTACTGAGACTTTAACAGGCTCTCCCTGTCTCTAACCCCTACCTTCAGTTCTCAGTCCTTCAACACAGATGACTTTGCTGGGAAGAAACTATTCCACTGAATAAAGTCCCATTAATGCTTGAGTGACTAACAGGCTCTGGATAATCCCAGGAGTATTTGCATTTTAAAATAAAGGTTAATTGACCCATGACTTTTAAAATAGTGGGTTTTCACACTGCTTCATAAATACACGTGCAAGACATCAGATCTAGGGTAGAAGTGGTTTGCGGCAGGGAGGAAACTTGTCACCAGGCTGACACTGCCTGTCATTACTCAGAGTTAGAACCCCATGCTCTGGAGCTGGACTGCTTGGAATCTTGCTAATTCAGTGGTCTTGGGTTACTTACTCATCTGTGAAAGGGGCAAATGATAGAATATTTACCCTATATTGTCGTTGTGAGGATTAAATATGATAATTCCACAAAAGTCTTTAACAGAATACCCTTCACAAATTTGTTGTTCAAGAGATGTTAGCTATTGTTATCACACTATTATTTCCATCATTCTTATTATCAATGTGTGCCTGCTTTTCAATCCTTTGCCCCATTCTCTACTTTTAAATTTTCATTCATTCATTTAGTTACTTCTTGTGATTGATGCCATGACATGGGAAGAAATCAATGGTTATGTGTGCTCCTGGGATCTGCATTTGAAAACATAACATAAAGCAATTTGTCTGTTCCTACATGGTAGCATGGTATCTTGACATTTGTTGGGCATGTCCCCTACCTCATTCTTTTCCTATATAGTCTTCACTGTTCTTGGTCTATTACTCTTTCACATAACTTTCAGAATCAGTTTGTTAAATTCACACAAAAAGTTGGAATTTGATTAAAACAGCATCAAACCTATATATAAATTTGCAAGAAAACTGGCTTTTTTACAAAGCTGAGCCCTCTATCCATAAGCAATTATTTGGGCCTTCTTTACTATCTTCAGTGAAGTTTTTAGAATTTGCTCTATAAAGTGGGTTTCATATCTTATGTTAGATTTGTTTCTAAGTATTTCACATTTTTGATGGTATAGTAAGCAATATCTGTCTTAAAGTTTTATTTTTGAGCTGTTTCTTGCTAGTGTATAGAAATGTAATTGACCTTTAAATATTATTTTTGTATATAGTAGCTTTGCTAAATTCACTTATTAATTCTAGTGGTCATCTGTAACTTGTGCTTTCTACTTGACAATTATATCATATTTGAATATTAACACTTTTGTTCCTTTCTTTCATCCTTATATCTATTTTTTTCTTTTCTTTTTGCTTTCTTTCTTTCTTTCTTTCTTTCTTTTTTTTTTTTTTTTTTTTGCTTTACAAAACTGGCTATGCTCTATAGTACCTTAGTCAATAGAAGAAGACATTTTTGTCTTTTTTTTTTTATTTTAAAGGGAGAGGTGTCTCCTGTAGATTTTTTAAAAAAGAAAGCCAAAGACATTCTCTTCTGTTGTCAGTTTGCCGATTTATTTTTATTATTATGGATGAGTATTAAAGTCTTTTAAATGCCTTCTTTTTTTTTTAAGATTTTATTTATTTTTTTGACAGAGATAGAGACAGCCAGCGAGAGAGGGAACACAAGCAGGGGGAGTGGGAGAGGAAGAAGCAGGCTCATAGCGGAGGAGCCTGATGTGGGGCTCGATCCCATATCGCCGGGATCACGCCCTGAGCCGAAGGCAGACGCTTAACCGCTGTGCCACCCAGGCGCCCCTTAAATGCCTTCTGTACATTTCTTGAGATGAGATGTTGGTATCTATCTCCCTTTTATACATTGCTGGATTCAGTTTGTTAATATATTATTTTTTCTGTAGTATGCTTATTAAATTTTTTTATTGAAGTTTGTTATTAAAATTTTTGTTAATGAACTTGTATAGTGATCTGGGGGGTATTCCCTTTTTTAACTATTCCTTGGAATATTTTTTCTAAGACCACATTTCTTTGTCTCATAGATGTTTGGTGGATCTTGTTTGTAAATCATCTGGGCTGGTGCGAGGCATTATGTTTTGCGAGTACTTAATGTGGAGTACTTAAAATATACAGTCAGTTTATTTAGCAGTTTTAAGGCAGAATTTATTTTTCTTTTTTTTAAAATGTTTTTTTATTATATTATGTTAGTCATCATAAGTACATCCCTGGTTTTTGGTGTAAAGTTCGATGATTCATTAGTTGCGTATAACACCCAGTGCACCATGCAATACGTGCCCTCCTTACTACCCATCACCAGCCTATCCCATTCTCCCACCCCCTCCCCTCTGAAGCCCTCAGTTTGTTTCTCAGAGTCCATAGTCTCTTGTGGTTCATTCCCCCTTCTGATTACCCCCCTTTCTTTATCCCTTTCTTCTCCGACCAATCTTCCTAGTTCTTATGTTCCATAGATGAGAGAAACCATATGATAATTGTCTTTCTCTGCTTGACTTATTTCACTTAGCATTATCTCCTCCAGTGCCGTCCGTGTTGCAGCAAACGTTGAGAAATCGTTCTTTTTGATAGCTGAGTAATAGTCCATTGTATATATGGACCACAACTTCTTTTTTTTTTTTTTAATTCAATTAGCCAACCTATAGCACATCATTGGTTTCTGAGGTAGTGTTCAGTGATTCATTAGCTGTGTATAACCCGGTGCTCATCACATCATGTGCCCTCCTTAATGCCAGCCACCCATTTCTTTCTTTCTTTCTTTTTTTTTTTTGATTTTTTATTATATTATGTTAGTCACCATACAGTACATCCCTGGTTTCTGATGTAAGGCTCGATGATTCATTAGTTGTGTATAACACCCAGTGCACCATGCAATGCGTGCCCTCCTTACTACCCATCACTAGCCTATCCCATTCCCCCACCCCCTCCCCTCTGAGGCCCTCAGTTTGTTTCTCATAGTCCATAGTCTCTCATGTTTCATTCCCCCTTCTGATTACCCCCCTTTCTTTATCCATTTCTTCCCCTACCGATCATCCTAGTTCTTATGTTCCATAGATGAGAGAAATCATATGATAGTTGTCTTTCTCTGCTTGACTTATTTCACTTAGCATTATCTTCTCCAGTGCCGTCCATGTTGTAGCAAATGTTGAGAACTCATTCTTTCTGATAGCTGAGTAATATTCCATTGTATATATGGACCACAACTTCTTAATCCAGTCATCTGTTGAAGGGCATCTCGGCTCCTTTCACGATTTAGCTATTGTGGACATTGCTGCTATGAACATTGGGGTGCATATGGCCCTTCTCTTCACTACGTCTGTATCTTTGGGGTAAACACCCCCAGTAGTGCAATGGCTGGATCATAGCGTAGCTCAATTTTTAACTTTTTAAGGGACCTCCACACTGTTTTCCAGAGTGGCTGTAGCAACTTGCATTCCCACCAACAATGTAGGAGGGATCCCCTTCCTCCACATCCTCTCCAACAATTGTTGTTTCTTGCCTTGTCTATTTTTGCCATTCTAACTGGCGTAAGGTGGTATCTCAGTGTGGTTTTGATTTGAATTTCCTTGATGGCTAATGATTTTGAACATTTTTTCATGTGTCTGTTAGCCATTTGTATGTCTTCATTGGAAAAGTGTCTGTTCATATCTTCTGCCCAGTTTTTGATTTGTTTATTTGTTTCTCGTGTATTGAGTTTGAGAAGTTCTTTGTAGATCTTGGATACCAGTCCTTTATCTGTAGTGTCATTTGCAAATATATTCTCCCATTCCGTGGACTGCCTCTTAGTTTTTCTGACTGTTTCCTTGGCTGTGCAGAAACTTTTAATCTTGATGAAGTCCCATAAATTCATTTTATCTTTTGTTTCTCTTGCCTTTGGGGATGTGTCATGAAAAAGGTTGCTTTGGCCGATGTCATAGAGGTTGCTGCCTATGTTCTCCTCTAGAATTTTGATGGATTCCTGTCTCACATCGAGGTCTTTCATCCATTTGGAGTTTATTTTTGTGTGTGGTGTGAGATAGTGGTCAAGTTTCATTCTTTTGAATGTAGCTGTCCAATTTTCCCAGCACCATTTATTGAAGAGACTGTCTTTTTCCCACCGGATGTTTTTTCCTGCTTTATCAAAGATTAGTTGCCCAAGAGCCAGGGTCCATTTCTGGAGCTCTCTATTCTGTTCCATTGGTCTATGTGTCTGTTTTGTGCCAGTACCATGCTGTCTTTGTGATCACAGCTTTTTGTAGTACAGCTCGAAATCCGGCATTGTGATCCTCCAGCTTTGTTTTTCCTTTTCAACAGTTCCTTGAGATTCGGGGCCTTTTCTGTTTCCATCAAATTTAAGGACTATTTGTTCCAGTTCTTTGAAAAATGTCCTCGTATTTTGATAGGATAGCATTGAAAGTGTGAGTGCTCTGGGTAGCATGGACGTTTTAACTATGTTAATTCTTCCGATCCGGAGCATGGAATATCTTTCCATCTTTTTATGTCTTCCTCAATGTCTTTCAAGAGTGATTTATAGTTTCAAGAATATAGGTCCTTTACGTCTCTGGTTAAAGTTAATTCCAAGGTAACATATGGTTTTTGGTGCTATTGTAAATGGGATGGATTCCCTAATTTCTCTTTCTTCGGTCTCGTTATTCGTGTATAGAAATGCAACTGATTTCTGAGCATTGATTTTGTATCCCGCCACGTTACTGAATTGCTCTATAACTTCTAATAGTTTGGGAGTGGCTTCTTTTGGGTTTTCCATATAGAGTATCATGTCATCTGCGAAGAGAGACATTTTGACCTTCTTTGCGATTTGAATACCTTTGATCCCTTTTTGTCATCTGATTGCTGTTGCAAGGACTTCTAGTACTATGTTGAATAATAGTGGCGAGAGTGGGCATCCTTGTCGAGTTCCTGATCTTAAGGGAAAGGCTTCCAGCTTTTCCCCATTGAGAATAATATTTGCAGTAGGCTTTTCATAGATGGCTTTTATGAGATTGAGAAATGTACCTTCTATTCCTATACTCTGAAGGGTTTTAATCAGGAAAGGATGCTGTATTTTGTCAAATGCTTTTTTGGCATCGATTGAGAGGATCATATGGTTCCTGAGTCTTTTCTTGTTGATATGATGTATCACGCTGATTGATTTGCGAATATTGAACCACGCTTGCATCCCAGGTATGAATCCCACTTGATCGTGATGGATAATCCTTTTAATGTACTGTTGGATTCTATTAGCAAGTATCTTGTTGAGGATTTTGGTGTCCATATTCATTAGGGAGATCGGTCTGTAATTCCCCTTTTTGAGGGGGTCTTTGCCTGGTTTGGGGATCAAAGTAATATTGGCTTCATAGAATGAGTTTGGTAGCTTTCCTTCTGTTTCTATTTTTTGAAATAGCTTTAGGAGAATAGGTATTATTTCTTCTTTGAATGTTTGGTAGAATTCCCCAGGAAAACTGTCTGGGCCTGGAGTTTTGTTATTTGGAAAGTTGTTTATCACTGACTCAATTTCTTCATAATTAATTGGCCTGTTTAGGAAATCAATTTCTTCCAGTTTCAATCTTGGTAGTTTATAGGTTTCCAGGAAGGATTCCATCTCTTCCAGATTGCTTAGTTTATTGGCATATAGCTGTTGATAAAAATTTCTAATAATCCTTCCAATTTCAGTGGTGCTCGTCGTGACCTCTCCTTTTTCATTCATAATTTTAATAATCTGGGTCCTTTCTCTTTTCTTTTGGATAAGTCTTGCCAGTGGTCTGTCAATTTTATTGATTCTCTCCAAGAACCAGCTTCTAGTCCTGTTGATCTGCTCTACTGTACTTCTGGTTTCTGCTTGATTGATTTCAGCTCTAATTTTGGTCAACTGCTTCCTCGTGCATGGATTAGGCCTGTCCCTCTGTTGCTGTTCCAGCTTCTTGAGGTGAGAATATAAAAACTGCATTTTAGATTTTTCTATTCTTTTGAGTGAGGCTTGGATGCCTATGTATTTTCAAACCCTTAGGACTGCCTTTGCAGTATCCCATAGGTTTTGGACTGTTGTATTTTCATTCTCATTGGTCTCCATAAATTGTTTAATTTGATTTTTGATTTCCTGGTTTATCGAGTCATTCCTGAGCAGGATGGTTCTTAGTCTCCAAGTGTTTGAGTTTCTTCCAAATTTTTCCTTGTGGTTGAGTTCCAATTTCAGAGCGTTGTGGTCTGAGAATATGCAGGGGATAATTTCAATCTTTTGGTATCGGTTGAGACCTGCTTTGTGTCCCAGAACATGGTCTATTCTTGAGAATGTTCCATGGGCATTAGAATAGAATGAGTATTCTTTGGTTCTGGGGTGTAGTGTTCTATATATATCTATGAGGTCCAACTCGTCAAGTATGGCATTCAAAGCCTTTGATTCTTTGCTTAGTTTTTGCCAGGGTGTTCTGTCTATTTCTGATATTGGAGTGTTGAGGTCCCCTACTATTAATGTATTTTTATTTATATAGTCTCTTTATTCTGTGTTAGAGTTGGCTTGTGTATCTTGCTGCTCCCCTGTTGGGGGCATATATATTTATAATTGTCATATCCACTTGTTGAATACTTCCTTTAAGAATAATATAGTGCCCTTCTGCATCTCTAACGATAGTCTGTAGTTTAAAATCCAATTTATCTGATATGAGAATTGCTACCCCAGCTTTCTTTTGAGGTCCATTTGCGTGAAAGATGGTACTCCATCCCCTTACTCTCAGTCTGAATGCATCTTTGGGTTCGAAATGAGTCTCTTGTAGACAGCAAATGGATGGGTCATGTCTTTTTATCCAATCTGCAACCCTGTGGCGTTTTATGGGAGCATTTAAGCCATTCACATTAAGACTGAGTACTGAGAGATATGATTTTAATGATGCCATGTTGCCAGTAAAGTCTTTGTTTGTATTGGCTGTGACTTTCTGATCTGTATCACTCTTGGGGCCTTTTTACTTTTAAGAACCCCCGTAATATCTCCTGTAGGGCTGGTCTCTGGTTTCTGAAATTGGTTAGTGACTGGCGATTCTGAATTGTCTTTATTTCTCCATCAATTTGAATGACAGCCTTGCTGGATAAAGGATCCTTGGCTGCATGTTTTTCTCTGAAAAGAGCTTTAAATATGCTCCCCCAACCCTTTCTCTCATTCCAGGTCTGTGGAGCAGGTCTGACATATTCTGATGCCTTTGCCTTGGTAATGATAGAAATTTCTTTGCCCTGGCCGCTTGAATACTGTATCCTTGATCTAATATTTGCGAATGCACAATGACGTGACGTGGCGAGGTTTGTCGTGGGTTGAGCTTGGAAGGGGTCCTCTCTGCCTCTTGGACATGAATGTTTGTTTCGCTCAGCTAAATTAGGAAGTTTTCAGCTACAATTTGTTCAAATATCTCTTCTAGACCTCTTTTTCTCCACTCCCCTCGGGGATGCCCGATGATTCTAACATTGGATCGCTTTCATTGAGTCGTAATCTCCCCGTAACCTACATTCGTGGGCTTGGATTTTTTTTAAGAGCAGCTTCTATTTTCGTTTTTTCCTCTATTAACCCATCCTCCAATTCACTAACCCGTTCCTCTGCTTCTGTGACCCTGGCCTTCAGAGCCTCTAGTTTTGCCTGCATTTGGCTCATGGAATTTTTAATTTCTGTCCAGATTCGCTCCTCATTTCTGTCCTTAGGGATTCTATATTCTCAGTAACCTTTTCGTTAATAGTTTTTCAATTCTACTCATCATTTTGACCATCCTTACTCTGAATTCCATTTCTGATACTTTTGGTTACATCCATTCCATTATTTCTGTGGCAGAGGCCACAGACTCACTTGTCTTTTCTTTGCTGGGGGCTTCTCCTTCTTGTTCATTCTGATGAGGAGAGGTTGCGGGGTTGTCCAGAGCCCAAATTATTGACTGGGTTCCAGGCCGTCCTTGTTTTATAGGGATCTTAGGGATGTGGGCTTCTTCTTTAAAGATTTTATTTATTTATTTATGTGGCAGCCAACCAGCGAGAGAGAACAGAACGCAGGGAGTGGGAGAGGAAGAGCAGGCTCCCAGCGGAGGAGCCCGATGAGGGACTCTTTCGGAACGCCGAGATCACGCCCAAGCTGAAGACAGGCGCTCAATGACTTCGCCACCCAGGCGCCCGGGTTATGGCTGCTTGATTTTTCAGCCTGCCTTCTGGGGAGGGGCCTGCCGCGCCAATACTCAGGCACCCTGTTTGGGTAGAGTCTCCGCGCCCCAGTGCGGGATGGGGATGGGCACACTGGAGCCGGTATTTCAGGCTTTTGTTCTCTGGCGGCTTCCTGGCGGTTTGCTGTGCCTCTTCTGAGAGTCAGAGCAGCAGCGGCCAATTTCAGCCTCTGTCACAGAACAGAGGGATTGCGCCCGTTCTCTACTAATGTTCTGGCCACTTTAACTCCTGTTACTGTTGGTGCTGCTCAACCCTGCAGCGCTCCGGGATGTCGCCCCACACCCGGCGTCCCAGCCCTCACTTCCAGGGCAGGGCGATCTCTGTCCTTTGTGTTTAACGCCGCCAGCCGCCCAGCCGCGCCAGTGTTCGGAAGCTCCTGGTCTCAGTCTGGATCCAGTGAGCGCACCGGGATTCCGGTGTTCCGCGAGATGCCTGGTGGCGCGCGCACCCGGCTCACGGTCTCAGTCTGCTGTTTTGCGGGTGCTGACCACGAGCCTGCGAGCCCCGCCTGCTCTCCCGTGCAAGTGGCTACCGCTTTCCGGTGCCCGAACGCGGTGGCTCCCTCCCCCTTCCGTTTATCTTCCGATATCTGTGCACGGTTTCATGGCTCCCCGCTTCGTACCTCAATACTCAGCGCTGGAGATGTTCATTTGTAGAGATCCAGATGCATCTTCCTGCGTCTCAGGCTGGTTCCGTGGTTGTTTAGGCTGGTCTGGTACCTATCCAGCTCCACTCAGGGGACCGGCTGAAAAAAGTGTCTCCTACTCCTCCCTGGACCACAACTTCTTAATCTAATCTCTGTTGAAGGGCATCTCAGCTCCTTCCACGATTTAGCTATTGTGGACAAAGCTGCTATGAACATTGGGGTGCATATGGCCCTTCTCTTCACTACATCTGTATCTTTGGGGTAAATACCCAGTAGTGCAATGGCTGGATCATAGGGTAGCTCAATTTTTAACTTTTTAAGGGACCTCCACACTGTTTTCCAGAGTGTTTGTACCAACTTGCGTTCCCACCAACAATGTAGGAGGGATCCCCTTTCCCCACATCCTCTCCAACATTTGTTGTTTCCTGCCTTGTCAGTTTTTCCATTCTAACTGGCGTAAGGTGGTATCTCAAGGTGGTTTTGATTTGAATTTCCCTGATGGCTACTGATTTTCAGAATTTATTTTTCTTGAGTCAATTTTGGCAAGTTGTGCTTTTCTAGGTATTTGTCAATTTTCTCTTATAAGATTTATTGGTGTGAAGGTATTCATGATATCCTCATGTTATCCTTTGAATTTTTGCTGCCTTTTTCATTTTTAATGTTTATTTATGCCTGGTTCCCCCATTTTTTGGAAGCAGTCTTACCAAAGTTCGTCAATTTCATTGGGGTTCATTTTTTAGAAAATGAACTATTGCCTTTGTATTGTATTTTATTTCTGTTTATAATCATTATTTTCTTTTTTTTAAAAAGATTTTATTTATTTATTTATTTGACAGAGAGACAGCCAGAGAGACAGGGAACACAAGCAGGCAGAGTGGGAGAGGAAGAAGCAGGCTCACAGTGGAGGAGCCCGATGTGGGACTCGATCCCACAACGCTGGGATCACGCCCTGAGCCGAAGGCAGACGCCCAACTGCTGTGCCACCCAGGCGCCCCTATAATCATTATTTCTTCCTCCTACTTTCTATAGATATACTCTATCGTTCTTTTCTCTTAGTTTTTAAACTGAATGGTTAGCTCATTAATATTCAGCCTTTTGTCTTTTCTATTAAAGGATTTTTGGACTAGAAATTTTCCTATTAAAACAGATTTATCTTCATCTTAAATATGATATGTCCCACATGACATAGGGTATGCTTTTTACCGTACAGCTCTAAATATTTTCTAATTTTGTCTGTGACACATGAGTTGTTTAGATACATATTTCTTAATTCCCAAACCTATGAGTGTTTCTAATTATCTTTTTATTGACTTTTAAATTTAATTGCATTGTGATCTGAGCTGATCAGAGAATGTAGACTGTATGACACCAATACGTGAAGTATATTGTGGCTTGTATTATGGCCAAATATGTGTCAGTTTTCATAAATGTTCCTTGTAGATGTGCTTGGATATAATATGTATTCTTCAGTCCTTGGGTTTAAAGCTCTATATGCATCTACTAGATAAAATTTCTCATGGTATGTCCTATGGAGGGCAACTTGGCATTATGTAACAAAATTACAAATGCCTTTCTCATCATTTCAGCATATCCAGTTGTAAATGTAAGAAAATGCTAAGTTATACTTTTGCAAGTGTGAGCTACAAATCTGTAGTGTGCAAGGATACAATTAATTTATTATATTGCCTATGAAAGTAAAAACAGCTTTAAGTGCCCATTAGTAGGGAACAGTTTGTATAAACTGGGTTTCAACTTTACAATTGGCTACTTGTAGTTATAAAAAAGAATCAGCAGAATTCCAATTAATAAATGTAGAAGGAATGAAGGAAATAGGACATCTCCCTTAGAACATCACAGTAATAGTCACTGCAGGCAATTATTCAGAACACTAAAATTAATGTGTGAAACTTTAAGAAGAAATAGGATGTTTTCATAGCTTCACATGATCTTCCTCAGTATATTTGTCAATTATTGTTGTGCTCGCAAATCAAGAAATGAGCATAACCTAGATGAAGAAAACATGATGGTATTACAAAAGGACACAGAGACTTGAGCAAATGGAAAGATGTGATACAAAATTACAAAGAAGCCAGTTATTCATAAAGGATTGCTTTGTCTTCATGATCGATTCATCTCTATTTTATACAGTGTTTTTGTCTGTACTTGGTAATCATCTTTGCTCTGGCACCCGCTTTACCTCATGGTAATATCTCCGCTCCTGCTTTCTTTTAAGATTTTCCAGTCATTGGTTATCTTTTTCCATCCTTTTACTTTCAATTTACCTATGTCATTATATTTGAAGTCAGTTTATTGCCGATAGGATTTAGTTGGCTTATGCTCTTTTCAGCCACTTTGCTGATTTTTGTCTATTTATTGGTATATTTAGACCATTTACGCTTAATGTGATTATATATGAAGGTATATGTCTGATATTTTATATTTTTTGCTTTGTTCCCTCTATATTTCGTGTCTCTGTTTTCTTTTTTTCTACTGTCTTTCAGGCTACAAAAACTTATTTTTAGAATTCCAGTTTGATTTACAGTCCACATGAGTGTATCTTTTTGAAAAAAATTTTTAATGGTTGCTGTAGGTATTAAAATATACATAAATAACTTCTCACAATTTACCAGTTTGAGTGAAGTATAGACACTTTACCTCTCTTAAAGTCTTTGTCCTCCACCACATACAATTGTCTTAAATATTTCTTCTACATATGTTGAAGATCACATCAGACAATGTTTAGAAAACTCAAGAACAGAAGGAAAGTCTATAATATTTACCCATATTTTTGCTCTTTCCATTGTTCTTCCTTCCTTCCAGATGTTCCAGATTCCTTTTTTTACATTTAATAATTTCCTTTCTATTTAGAGAACTTCCCATAGTCATTCTTTTAGGATAGATCTGCTGGCAACAAATTCTCTTAGTTTTTCTTCATTCAAGGGTATCTTTATTTCCCTTTTGTTTCTGAAAGATAAATTTGTTGGCTATAGAATTTGGGGTTGACAGTTCTTTACTTTCAGCACTTGAAAAATGTTTTTCCACTTCCTTCAGGCCTTCGTGGTTTCTGATGAGAAATCCACTGTCATTTGAATTGTTTTCTCTGTATAAGTGAGATGTTGCTTTTCTCTCACTGCTTTCAAGACATTTTCTTTGTCATTAATTTTCAGAAGTTTCCTTATGCTATGACTTGGTTGTGGATTTCTTTGGGTTTGTAGTCTCTCAAAATCTTGAATCTGGAAGTTTACATCTTTTGCCAAATTTGATAAATTTTCAGCATTATTTCTTTGAGTACTTTTTTTTTTTTAAAGCACACTCTCTTTTTCCTTTCCTTCTGGGATTCTGAAAGTACAAATACTATGCCTTTTGTTATTTTCCACATGTCCCTGAGGTTCTATTAATCCTTTTTATAGTACATTTTCTCTCTGTTGTTCAGATTGGATATCTTCTGTATTCTGTCTTTAAGTTCTTTGTTTCCTCTGGTTTTGCCATTCTGTTGTTGAGCCAATCTATTGACTTTTAATTTTGGTTATTGTATACTTCAGTTCTAAAATATCTATTTGGTTCTATTTTATATGTTCTATTTCTTGGTAAGACTATTTTTTCATTTGTTACAAGTGTGTTCATAATTACTCACTGAAGTATTTTCATGATGGCTACTTTAAAATATTTTTCAGATAATTCCAATATTTGTGTCATCTTGGTTTTGGCATCCATTGATTTTCTTTTCTTACTCACTTTGAGATTTTTCTGGTTCTTGGTATGCTGAGTAATTTTTGATCGTATCCTGGACATTTTTTGTATTATGAGGCTGTAGGTCTTACTTAAGTCTGTTTCAGCAAGCCTTGTCTGATATCACATTGGAAGTGAAATGAGGGTCCTGCCTTATTACTGCCAGTGGGTGCGGAAATCCTAGTTCCCCAGTTGGCCTCTGTTGACACCTTAGAGTGAGGTGAGAGGATGGGGAAAGGGCATCTTGTTACTCCTGCATGGGTAGGGGTGGAAATTTAGGCTCCCCACTAGGCCTCTGATGATACCACCCTGTTTAGGAGGAGAGGGGTGCCTTGCTTTTGCTCCCCTTGAGGCCTCCATTGACACCACACGGGTGAGGAATCATTGCTCCCACAGGGTGGTGATGAAAATCCTGACTCCCCACTCAGCTGGGTAAGAAAGGACACCTTAGTACCTTTTCTTGGGGGTCAAAGTTCAGAATTCCCACACGGCCTTCACTGACTCCATGGGGTAGTTGCTCATTACAGCCAGGATGAAAATCCCAGCTTTTCTTTTGGGCTTTTCTGATATTGCACGTGCAGGGGAGGACATGTGGGTGGGTGAGTTAGGGCTCCATGTCACAGTCAGGTGAAGGTGAAAGTCTAGGCTTCCCTTTCAGCCTTTGCCAGTGGGGGTGGGGATGTGGCCATGATTTTTTCATGGTGTCTTTCTAGGTGGGGGAGGTTATTGTCTAGACACCTCTATCTTGCTGGGTTGTCCCTTTCCTGTTCCTTTTGCTAAAGATAGCTGGCTTTTGGGGGTCTTTCTTCCTTTTCCTTTTCCATTTCCTTTCTTTGTTTTTTAAATCTGTTCCCACTGATGTTTCTGAGTTGTTGGCTCTCCAGCACCCAGTCTGCGATATAGGAGGCAAAAAGAAAACCCAGGTAATCACTGTCATGGGGTTTCTTGGGTTCCAAGGTCCCTAGCCAGTCTGAATTCTTCTCACTTCCTTTTGGAGTTCTTATGCTTATTATACTTATAATGCTCAGGTTTTTTTAGCAGGAGGAACATTTTAGCATAAATAAAACAGGTTTTAACAAGGAAAATAGGAAAAAGTACATCTACTTCATATTGGTCTGAAACTGGAACTTTTCCTTTCCAATTTTTGTACCTAATTTTTTTTTTTCTGTGAACACTTCTGTTATAGTATAAAACTGTGGTGGCAACTGGAGCCTCCCTGTCCTACTCTTGGCTTCAGAGTGATGACATCTACTGTTTATCCATTGAGCTTTTACTCAGTAGCATCTTCTCCTTTTTTCTGGGTGCTTTTTTAAAAGTCAAGGACTATTGTGGGATTTCTGTCAAAATTTGTTTGTTTTGGTATCTGTGGAGATAATTTAGAGGATGCATCTATTCCTATTTAACAGATAAGACAGCTGAGCTTCATGGGAGCAATGTGCCCGCCATCACAGGGTTAGCATGGATTCATGTCAGGATTCCATCCCGTGTCTGCCTGGCTTCAGAGCCCACAGCCTTTACAACTTAATGCTTTTGACACAGAAAGGACAGTTGCCAGGTGCCTTTGTTGACACAGTTCAGCAGTTTATAGGAGCGCAAGGCTGTGACACTGTGTGATATTATGGGCTATGGTTATTTTCTGTCTTGCATCTGCTGGAGTTCAACATATGGCTTTCGTCATGCTACTCCTGTAGAGCTTGCTTTTAATTTATCTGCTCAGGAAGTCTCAATTTTCACACAGTGTTTGGTTTCCAGTAGAAACCTATTCTGATATCATTTTCTGGCTCGTCTGATTAGGGCCTGTCAAAGTCCAGTGGTTTTCCACGGGTCATTCAGTGTGAGTGAGTCAGAAGCTGTGGCTGCTGAGTCACGGGCCCAGCATCCACATGGCCCCTGATTCTTTACCACGACCACCAGGCCATCTTCCTTGCTGAGAATGACAAAGCACTGACGACTGCACGGGAAACGTATTTCAGAGACGCTAACGCTGAGGTGAAAAATAGACTTGGGACTTTCTGAAGAGAAGATCTTATTTAAAGGAATGAACATTCTATTGGTCTCTCGGGTTATAAGATAATCTTTTAGGTAGTGCTTCTCAACAGGGGTGCCAGGGCGTGCTGAGCAGCTACAAATGGATTACAGGTGCGTCTGAGATATGGCTCTCCTTAATTCTTGGGGGCAGTCACACAGGTCCTGGGGTCCCCCCGGGAGCTGGGGCTTAGTTACCACCAGCTGTGAGCAGCAGCATCTGTTTACCCCAGGGAGCCATACGAAAGGTATTATTTTCTATGTGTACCAAGAGGAGAAGAAGGTTGGAGAGCACAGTTTTAGGTAATACGTATAGAGTCGGGTACCATATTGGGAGGTCAGTTAGCTCCAGTTACTAAGAAGAGAAGAAGGTTGGAGAGCACAGTTTTAGGTAATATGTATAGAGTCGGGTACCATATTGGGAGGTCAGTTAGCTCCAGTTGCCTGGCACTATGTTAAGCTCCAGTTAAATTAGGAGGATAGTGCTTTCTTTGGGTATGGCTCCTCTGCCTGGAAAGAGGAAGCATGGTGGAGAGTGTGACTCCTCTCTGAGGACATGAGTGGCATGGATGGCATTACCATGTCTTTGTAGGGATTTAAAAAAATTAAAAATGAAAAACCAAGTGTGTCTGTGTTCACCGAGTCATGGAATTCTGGAACGAAGGGGGATATTACCTGAAGCTGAGAAAGATATGTTGGTAAAAAGTTATGAAATACAATTCCTTTAATGGGTGTTAAAAATTAAGAAATGAAAATACCTTCAAACTGAAAAGATAGAGACCCACAATGCTTCTATCAGGTCATAGTAGACATTCCTTTTGTGTTTCTAGGGATATCAGAGTGCTTGCAGGACATCCTTACCCTTTGAGGTTGGTATCAGGTAGACAACGAGGTGCCTTTAAGAGCCCTTGGCTCCACGGTCAAGGACAGAATGTGCAACCTATGGTAGCATCTCTGCTGTCTTCAATTATGCTGTGTCCTGTTTTCCTCTTTGAACCCCACGGAAGGCCCCTTGCTTCACTAGCCACCCCCAGGGCCCTTGAGCCAGTGCAGCTGTACCGATCCACCCAAGCAGCTGAGAGCAGAGAGGGTTCAAAAATAAGCTTTTGGAGAAGCCAGTGGAGAAATAGGTTTGTTGCCTGTTGCACATCTGATGTTTTTTATTATCATTGGAACGTCCTGTCTCATGTGGGGGTTCCTTGGGGGTGGTAAAGAGATTTACTCTAATGATGAGAGCACACATGGGGTGGAGAGGGGCCTGAGTGGGACAAGAACAGGAGGCTGCCGAGGCCTTGGGGATGGCTGACAGCACGTGTCCAGCCTGGGCTGGGGACGCAGGACACTGGCAGAGGGCATGGCAGTATCTAGTTACCATGTTATTATGGTTGCTGCTGCAGCTATCATATTATTGTTGTTGTTATTATTATTATTATTATTACATTAATACCACTAATTTAAGGCAATGATGGGTGAAGCCCTGTGTAGAATACTTCACATGCATTACCTTATTTAATCCTCATGCCAACCCTGCAGTGCTGGCCTCATTGTCCAGGTGAGGAAATTGAGAGTGGAGACAGGTGATCCAGAGACACACAGCTCTTACTTGGTAGAGAAAGATCTTCAGCCATGCCTGCCTTCAAGGTCCATGCACTTTCCACCTCACCACACTGACTTCTTAACTCAGCCCAATTTCCAGGTCAGAGATTGAAGGAGCAGTGGGGTGTTTCAGCAGAAGGGGCCAAGAGAGTAGGATATCAGGATGCACAGGGTAGAATGGGCCCTAGACAAGTGCAGAAATGGTGAGGAGTGAACTAGAGGTCCCACCTGGAGCTCTGGATTTGGGGGAACTCAGTGTGGGGGTTGAAGCCATGAGAATGGGCGAGGTTCTCCAGGAATGGTGTAAAGATTGGGAAGAGCAGTGGGCCAGAGAGATGTTTGAAAAACATGAACAGGCAAAGGCTGGGCAGGAGAGGAGGAGGCTGGGGAAAGAGGAGGAGGAGGGAAAGGTAGGAGGAAAGAGGAAGGGGAACAGGCGGAATGTGTGCCCTGAGGGAAAAGTGGGAGGAGCTTGGGACATCTTGGCTTTGAGAGAGCTGGAGCCTTCTGGTCAGGTGGCTGAGCTGGCACTCGAGGGTGGAGCTGCTTCTAACACTAAGGAGCAAAGGTTTCATGCAGGAGTCATGCTGGGCTCCAGAAGCAGAGAGCAGGCCTGGTCCTGGAGCCAGCATGCCCTAATCCCCACAGACAGGTGAACTCCGTCCAGCTTGCTCCCAGCGTGGTTTCTCCTGCTTTCTCACACTCAAGATGCTTTGTGCTAAAGCTCTACAAGTTACGTGAGGATGCAAACCAACCCTGTATGCAGAACACTGCCCTGACGCTAGCCTCTGTTCTTCAGTGCGGTGCTTACGTCATCACGTCCGGGAGGCACTTCTGCTCCTGCTCACTTTCAGAGTCCAAGTCAATCAAACTATTCACCTCTACTCTTATAGTTTTGAAAGCCCTGGAGTCTGTGGGTTTGGTTAACTGAATGCTTTGGTGAGTGTCAGATCATCCTGCCATTTTTGACAGCTGTAAGACATCTTGAAGCTGTTGTACAGGCAAATCCTCAATTTATTTTGGACCACACTTGGGATGTATTTCTATGAGAGGTGTCTCAGGAATATTTTTGTTGGATATTTTGGAAATTTTTGTCCTTTCAAGGCACCCTATATCCCTGAGAATAAAAGTGAGGGGCTCCCGGGTGGCTCAGTCATTAAGTGTCTGCCTTCGGCTCAGGTCATGATCCCAGAGTCCTGGGATCGAGCCCCACACTGGGTTCCCTGCTCAGTGGAGAGCCTGCTTCTCCCTCTCCCTCTGCTGCTCCTTCTGCTTGTGTTCTCTCTCTTGATAGCTCTCTCGGTCAAATAAATAAAAAAATAAAATCTTAAAAAAAAAACACAAAGCACTGACATTAAAAAAAAAAAGAAGAAAAAGAAAAGTGAAGGGTCCCCTCTGGCCATTTTCCCAATCACATCCCTGAGGAAGAGGACATTCATCCTTAGTTAGAAAGCAGTCACCCTGCTGGCAAATATGTGGGATTCTGAACACTTAAAGAAAAGGAATCTCCTAATAGACTAAGTGAGGCTTCATGGGTTATCAGTGGGCATTAGGCAATGGCCTGCATGGAGGTGGGAAACTGGAGGAGAGAGAATGAGGAGGAAGAGAAAAAGGAAAAAGTGGGAGGCAGAACAAAGAGACGGACATTTCCTTTCAGCAGCCAAGGACTTGCAAACTGGAAACAGTGACCCTAAGGGGCACGTCAGGGCTGTTGGCTCATGAGAGGCGTGGCAGGACCCTTTCTTCTCTTTCCCGGTCACCTCCAACATTATTTGACTCATCTTTCTGGAAATTTTTCTAGCTGTACCTCTGAACCCTGAATGTTTCCCAAGCTCATTGAAATGCACAAGTGAAAATTATTCATCTGTTTGGAGATTAGACAGAGCTGGAAATGCTGTCCGAAGTAAACGGATAGAGTTACACAATCAGACAGATCCATTATGAGAAAGGGAAAGCTTTGCTAGTAACATCCCAGTGGGCCAAGTGCTGAAGGCAAGTGAGGGAAGATGGAGAGTCGCTGGCCCTCTGCGGGGTGGAGAAACAGGTGCCCTGAGCAGATGCTTAAGTGGACATACATCCATCAAGGCAAGCGACACAGAGCTGGATGCGGCTACCCAGCTGGTCACATGGGGTCTGCAGAGATGACTCAGAGTGTGCAAAAATCAAAAGCAATGGAGAGAGAGCAGACGGAAGGATGCCAGCTCGCTCACGACAAGGACTGGGCTGGGTTGCTCAGGGTCAGGGCATTGGATGGTGAGTCAGAATCTTGGGACCTCTGTTCCTGTTTCTGCAAGGATCAAAGACGTGATGATCTGACTTAGCAGACTTCTCTTTATGAAAGAGGACTTGCAAATCTTTCTCTAAAACAAGAGTAGATGAATCTGTGTATTTTCCAGGAAAACTGCTGAAAGGTGCTCGAATTGATATTACTCAAGAGGAGGACTAACTTTGCCACAGGGTGCTCAGTGGTGCCCTCTGTGGTATGGTTGGGTGTGCTGGAAAGATCTCCTGTGTAAAAGAATCTTTCTCACCATGCCAGAGATTCCACAATCGTAGTACATTCCTGTGGGCTAAACATTTCTGTCTCTAGCCACCTCTCTGAAAATACAATGGGGAGAGGTGCCCCCAAACTGGGTTCAGGAGACCAATGAGATCTGTTCTATCCTAGGCAGCATGAGAGCTCTGGATACTTGGAGGTGAGAAGGGGGAAGGTTATGGAAGAGGAAGCAGCAAATGGAAAGAAGAGGGGGGCATTTGCACACTGCGTTCTAGAAGTCTTCAGAAAAGGAAGAGCCCCAAACCTTAAAGGAACTTCATGTCATGTGAAATTAAAAAAAAAAAAAATTGTGGACACTTTGATCTTGGAGGTATTTCTTCTCTTTTTAGGTTTCTCATCACATTTCTACATTTTGGAGCACATCGAATTGTGGACTTTCAGGTTTGGTGACAATGTCACATTCTGGTTAGAGCATGGAGTCAGCTAGCCGGTGAGGCCACCTCTTGCCTGTCATGTCTGTGTGTCTGTGATCATATTATGCAACTATGCAGATCTTCTGATTTCTTATTTATAAAGCATGGATCAGGACACCTATTTTCCAGATTTGCTGTGAGATTAAAGTAAAAATACTACATGGCAAAAGGCTTAGGACAGCCCATGGATAAATCACTAAGAACCCAACAGAATGCAGACTTGTCCACATGTGCACATCTCCTCCACAGCTCCAAATGCCCCTAGTCTTACAGGGAATTCGCTTCCACAGGAGACAGCTCTCTCTTCGCTTCCGAGCGGTTACCATGTTTGAGAAATTATTTTTGAATCAGGATATGCCTTCTACCCCTTTTTCCTGTTAGTTCTAGTTTTAGGTGGGGCATCTAGGTATGCTTCTTAGAATCCTCTTAACTTCCGCCATGATAGCCATGATAAGATTTTTTGACGACAGTGATGACATATTCTTGGGTTTGTTTTTTTTTTTTTACTTTTCAAGGCTAGAAAGCTCTCTTTCCATCAAGCCTGATTCATCTGACATGGTTTTGAGCCTTCGATAATCTCTCTTGCCTCCGTGGACTATGCAGGATTAAAAAAGTCCATTTGCAGTGTATACCATTCATAGGTTTGGTATTTGCAGTTGTGCACACTTTACACAATGTTCATGGGTCCAGGGTTAGTATTTGACCCTGAAGGCCGACTGTGTCCAGACACTGCACTGAGAGGCCGTATAGGCTAGTGCCCCCCATCTCTCTCTTTTTTTTTTTTTTAAAGATTTTATTTATTTATTCGACAGAGACAGCCAGCGAGAGAGGGAACACAAGCAGGGGGAGTGGGAGAGGAAGAAGCAGGCTCACAGCGGAGGAGCCTGACGTGGGGCTCGATCCCATAACGCCGGGATCACGCCCTGAGCCAAAGGCAGACGCTCAACTGCTGTGCCACCCAGGCGCCCCCCCCCCCCATCTCTTAAAGCAGCTTTTCCCAGTGCAGCTTCATGGCATGAGTCCTCCAGCTCTGGTTGGACATCTGTACCAGTGCTTCTCTTTATGTGGCCAAGGACCAGCTTTTAAAGTCTCTAACCCAATGCAAGCCACCACGTTTGCAAAATACAGTGAAGATGAACAAATAAGAAACATTTAAAATACAAGCCATCACTTTTTACTACTAAATTCACAGACATAAAATTATGTTTCCATCAATGTCATCAAAACAAATAGAGCCCAGAAAAATGAATTGCCAAAACTGGACATGTTTATTACAGGTGTGCATTTATGTGATTAACATAAAGAACTGCTTTCACACTAGTGAATATTTGCCATTCTGTATTAGCACAATACATTTTGAGTAAAATGGGGAGTCCCCATATTAAATCCCTCCACATGCAGTCTGAATGGACACCAGGTATCACTACTTTAGTGCAACAAGCAAGTTAGCTTCTTTCTTGCTCATTAATCTAAGTAGGGTTGGATTGACAACAATATTACTCTCAAGTTGCAACAATATTACTCTCAATGGGGGGGCTGTATATATAAAATGTTTCTATGTTTTGTTTAAATATTGGTCATAGTAGACAGACCAGAGCTTGGTTGGTGGGAACAGAAGAGGTGGTTTTCAAAAGAATTTCATCTGCTTTACGGTGTTTAATTTTTAACTTTTATTCAAAATGAAACCAGTGCTACTGTGGTTGAAAAATTCATCTTCAGCTTCTCATCAATAGCCATTTGCAACAATTTTATCCTGAAAGTTATGGAACATTAAATACTCTTTAATTCATGAAAGCAGTGGACTCTAGGTTGTATAATGCTTTCAGTTTGACAAGCTCACGTTAGGACAGCCACCTTGTAACACGGTCCAAGCTGCTCATGACTAGTATATGATACACCACAGGAGTTTGACAAGAATCTCTCCCCTGGGGCGTCTGGGTGGCACAGCGGTTGAGCATCTGCCTTCGGCTCAGGGCGTGATCCCGGCGTTATGGGATCGAGCCCCACATCAGGCTCCTCCGCTGTGAGCCTGCTTCTTCCTCTCCCACTCCCCCTGCTTGTGTTCCCTCTCTCGCTGGCTGTCTCTATCTCTGTCGAATAAATAAATAAAATCTTTAAAAAAAAAAAAAAAAAAAAAAGAATCTCTCCCCTGTTCAACCAGATGTGGAAACACTTGGTTGTCACAGCAATGCCTGTTGCTACCAAGGTCTCTAAGTGCCTGCTCTCAGTTTCTGTGTGTGGCTGGGAGCAGATCACTAACAACAATCAGCAGCCAGTCCTGGGCATGAGGAGCGCTGGCATACCAACCCATTGTTGGGTTTTTAATCACCAGAGAATTTGTCCTTATATTTAGCCAAAATTTGTGTCATGTACATCTCACCCACTGGCTCCAATTCTTCGCTTCTGAACCACAGCTAATAATTTATCTCCTGCTTTGTGTGACATCCTACCAGATAGTTCATAGCAGGTGATATATAGCCTTGAAATTTGTTTCCCCCGAGGTAAACCACCTTTTCCTCAACCATTCCTCAAATGACATGGCTCGAGGGTCTTCACCTAGTCACCCTCTGCCTACCCTGGTGGTCAGTGTCCATGCCACACTTCCGCTCAGTACTTTAACAGACATGGTGTTTTATTTTATTTTATTGAACGAGGAGATTTTGACAAATGATATAAATGGACTTAGGTTCTAGCAGAAAAAAAATCTCCATGCCCCCCCCACCACGCCCCCATCATCTCTCTCTCATTTTCTACTCTTTAATGCTTGAAAATGTTCCTGCTTTTTAAAAGAGACAGACCAACCGGACTTGCTCAGACTGTGAGCTGGAGCTCGGTGTTGTCAGTAAGGAAGTTGCGCTGCTGTTCTTGGGCTGTCTGCCTCTACTCGTTCACGTGCGTCTTCTTAGAATTCCTTTGCATTTGGCACACTTCTGCCCAGCACATAGAAGAGGGCCTAGCACATGGTTGGCTTTTAATTCATATTTGCTGACAGAATAAATGAGTGTATACAATTCAGCTGCTAATGCATCTATTGCTGTAGTTTGACTCTGAAGTCGTGGAATTCTAGAAATGATGAAAGTGAATTGTATTTCTCCGGAAGCACTTCTATGTCCTCGCATCTATCCCCTCATGCACTTTTGTTCTTAAATTATGTATGGGAAACCAAGGGACCAGAAATCATGATAGAACAAGCCAGGTTCACACAGAGTGAAAATCCATCTGGATGTAGAATCCAGCTCTCCTGACATGCCTGTTACTCTGAAATAAAACTTCATGTCAAGTTTTTTGCTTTTTATCACAGACACCACGGTCATTCTTAGCATGGCTTGTCCAAGAATACTTTGCACTTGATTGCCCCATATTTGCAAAAAATAAAATTTTAATATAGCTCTTAATGCTTTTCACATCAAAGCAAAGCAAAAAATCGGAGAAAAATTTATTTTTCTTTAATTTTTTAAAAATAAAAGTTATTATTAGGGAAGAACAAAAAACTTGGCCAGCCCTAGAGATGGGCCATCAGGGAAGGATCAGCAGTGCTTTCTCTGAGACAGAATTTGGGCTAGTTTGGCTCTGTCACTCAGGGACTGACCGATATTTCCACAGAGAGGCGATTCATGCTCACATGAATCGTCATCCAGAGTTGTATCTATGACGTTAATTCAACAGCATCAGAGGCAGGGTCTTAGCGTGGGTTGGTTCTGCCTCGAAAGCAGAGTCTGAGACAAGGGCTTGTGGGGTAGTTTATTTAGAAGGTCATCCCAGGAAACGGGTGAAAGAACTGGGCAGCGTGTGGGAGGAAGGCCACGAAAGCCAAGGCGAAGATACATAACCAAGGAGGGAGTTCTGAGGGCAGCTGGAGCCCAGTGATAAAGAATGCACCCCCAACCGCTCCCCAAAGATTGGGCAGCAGAGATAGAATCGGGGTCCTTTCACTCATTAGTTGAAGTGCCCCTAGAGAGGAGCTCCCTGTCCTTCAGGCTG
Organism: Ursus maritimus; assembly: GCF_017311325.1. Classification (NCBI taxonomy): domain Eukaryota; kingdom Metazoa; phylum Chordata; class Mammalia; order Carnivora; family Ursidae; genus Ursus; species Ursus maritimus. The sequence goes on along the minus strand of NW_024426774.1, from coordinate 14,650,977 downwards.
GGCAGGCATGCTTGCGAGGGCTCCTGGGGGATGCAGGCCAGAGAAGGGCAGCAGCCGCAGTGAGTCAGTGAGTTGTGTGCTTGAGGCAGAAGCAGTCAGCTAGGTGAGTCAGCAGGCATGGAACAAAACGATGTGAGCCAGGGAACCAGAAAGGCAAAGGGCACCGCTTTCTAGAAAGCAGGATCGTATCAGGGAGGCCCCGGGCAGATCCCTAGTGGGTCGAGTGAATCTAGTGGGAAGGGAGGCTTCTCCCAGTTTCTTTCTCACCAAGGAAAATGCTGCTAACTGGGAGAAGAAGCAGGGGCTGGAAGGTCCCCCCAAAGCATCACTGCCTACCCCCCCACATTCATGAGAAAGACCCAGGCAGTTTGCATAGATGCAAAGACAAAGCCTTTGTGCTCTTACTAAGTCTGCTAAAAACCTAGAAGGACACACCAAGGCTGGCTGAGACACACATTAGAGCCGGGGGTCCACTCCTTTTAACATTTTTACTTTATATCTGAGACTTGCCTCTTTGCCAAGGCCAGGCACCAGGCTGTCTGCCTCTCTGTATCCCTGTAGCTTGATGAGCACAGAATTGGGCATGCCAGGTACCCCCAGAGAGGTTTTGCACATTCCACATTTGGCAGCTTTGTCCCTTGATCCCTTGTCATATAGCGGTGGTGAAGGGCACGGTGCATTTGGTGCCAGTGGAGGTTTTCTGAGCGGGGGGCCCTTGCTGCTCTTCACATTTGCTCACAGCATGGGGGCGAAGGCTTTCTATCTTGGAAAGACCAGAACTGGGTATGTAGCAAGAGAATCATGGCTCCCACTCTCCATGTTGTCCTTTGATTTTGTTACAGGCCCTTGCTCAACAAAACAAAACAAAACAAAACAAAACAAAACAAAACAAAGCAAAACAAAACACAAAACAGAGAACCCCTCCCCACCCAAACCTCCACCTTCTTGCTGTTCTTATGCTCCCATCTTTCAAGGCGCTCTTTCAGCCCTCTCTTATCCAGGAGAATTACCCAGGCCTCTGACTAGACCAGACCATTGGTACCTCCCTTCTCTCTGGGCTCCTACTGTGTTTAAAGCCAGCTCACACCTAACCCCACAATTCATCTCTGACTGTAGCATGTGGGTGAGTTCTGCGCGCACAGTCCACGGGAGGATGGTCAGGCTCCTCTTCACTCAGACACAGCCTACCAGGGACCCGGCTGGCCGGCCGTCTTCCGTCTAGACCCTTTGGGAAGGCGCATCCAGGAAGAGTATCTGACTTGGGGGCTAAGACCAGGCTGCACAGCTCATCTCTGTCTGAATCACATCACATGAGTCTGATATTTGCTTTGGAGAAGGTTACAAAATTAGTGGATGGAATAAATGCTGCAGATGCTACCTATTAGAGAAGAATTTCATGTAGCAGGCCATGAAAATTTTGTTTGCAAAATAAGACCTAATTAGTTTGGCTTATGCTAGACTACAATGAATTAAAGTGACAGGGTAATTAATAATGATAGTCTGGGTCTCTTTCCTGGTGTCACTTCTATTTGTGTTCTTTGTTGGGACTGTTTTTGCCAATGTCTCCTATTCAAAACCAGCTGTGAAAGTCTTTCCTCAATATTCACCTGCCCCCTAAGTGAGATGATTCTAACAAAGCTGTTTTTCCCCCATGGGGTCTTACTTTGGCTGCTGGGAAATCTTGGCTTTGGCTCTCTCCCTATTGTTCTGCTGTGAGAGTTAGAGGAGTCTGCTTCTGCTTTGTCTTCCATCCATTCCATCCACCCACCCACCCACCCGTCCACCCATCCACCCATTCTTCCTTCCTTCCATCCATCTATCCAACCATCCATACACCCACCCACCCATCCACCATCCTTCCATCTATCTAACAAACCTCTATGTGAGCCTATGATGTGCCAGGTCCTGTTCTCAGTTGTAGAGAATCCAAGGGAAGGACATGGTGCTGCTCTTAAGGAGCTCACAGCCTTGTGGGGTGGGCAGAGAACAGTGTAGCCATCTGTCTGCTGAGGGTCAGCAAGAAGAGAAGGGTGTAAGTCAGCGAGAAGAGATTCACTGAGTTTTGAAGGGCAAGTAGGAGTTTTGGCAACTGGAGACTACTGGCGAAGGTAAGTGGAGAAGGACATAATCAGATCTTGATTCTAGAAAGCTTACTCTAGAAGCACTGTAGGAGAAAGACTGGAGGGGGCTGTGTCCAGACCTGGAGGATAATAGTAGGTGATCTAGCAAGAGGAGTTTGGGGGTCTGAACTAAGAGCCAGTGAGTAGGATGGCAAGAAATGTAAATAAGGTGGACTTTAGAAGTTTGGAGACTGACTGGAGGTTGGGGGTGGATATTAGACAGCAGGAGGGGGCGGGATGACACTGGCTTGGTGCCTAGGCGGATGGTGACATTGTTTCCCAGAATAGAGAACACAAGAAGAGATACAGATGTGGAAAGAGAAGAAACAGGGAAGTCACCGAGCTAACATTTGTTTAGGACAAGCATGGGCCTAAGCACTTAATCTCGTAATGACTCCATAAGGGAAGTACAGTGATGCCATTTTACAGATGAAGAAACCAAGGCACAGAGAAGTTAAGTAACTTTCCCAAGGTTATATCGTTAGTAAGTGGCAGAGTAGTTTGTCTCCTGGGCTGGTCCTATCCTGCATTGGAGATGATGGGTTCATGTTGGTCTATGCAAAAGGCAAGTGCCCAGTAGATAGTTGCATGTCGGCATCTTTCTCAAAATGATAAACAAAGGCACGTTTCTACTGGACCACTTAGGACAATTAAAATATAAAATTGATAAAGGGTTTCCCCAAAGATCTCAGCCACACATTTGGCTGTTTGCTTTCTGCACATTGATTTGTGAAGTGCCTCTTTCTCCTGTATGTGTAGGATGCCTCCTGCTTCACTTCCATCCAATTGGACACATATTTATTAAAGATCTGTGTGCTTGGTGCTCTGCTGTGTGCTGTATCGCGATAAACAAGACCGGCATAATCTCTTCATCCCAGACTTTACAACGTGCATTGCTATCAAGAACTGGTTTGGGAAGGGAGCTGCTATTGGCTGTTTTCTCCTGGGTGACAATATCAGCCCCCACCTCTCCTTTTTGAAGCTTTCGCTTTCACTGTGAGGTAAAGGCTGTTAGTTGCTGGAGGTAGGATTACAGCAGGAAGAGAGAGATTAGGAGAGAGGTGGGGTTGGTGACAGGCAGAGGGGTCTTCCAGAGACCTCTAAAATTTCTTGGAGCTCCTGGCAGCCACTTCGATCACCAGGTAACACAAAGCTTGCCCCTGAGGGGTTTCCCAGCCACCTCCCCCCCCACGCCTGGGATTTCTCCTTTCTCCAAACATGCACTGTTGTTGGGAGCTGTTGGAATGTGCACAGCTCCATGGCGGGTCCCAACATTCTTTTCCTTGGTTCGGTCCCAAACCTCCGACCAAACATCTGGTCTCACCAGACTAGACCTGTAGTGTTGAAAGTCAGAAGAGAAGAAAATAGGCCAGAAATCATGAAATGCTTCCTGACAGCATGAGTCTCCAGAGGGAATGTGGCTCTTCGGGGGGAGCTCTTGTGGCGAGGAGGGTAGGTCAAACGCAGCAAGGAGCCCTGTGCAGAACAATCAACTGTCAGGAGGATAAATAAGGTGATCTCTTGGACGCTTTCCATCTCTCACTCCGAAGATTTCCTGACCTCTCTGGCCCTTCGGAGTTGGTTAAGGATGAGCAGCTGCTTCCGAGGAGAACAGACAGCTCATTCTAGCCTTGGCTGGCTGCGTTGAAGCCCTGCGTTTTCTCAGGGAGCAAGTTCGGGTCGGTCCTCTGGTCTCCATGTGTGGTTTAGAGGAAACTCTGAAATCTTATCGCACAGAACTCAGAACTCCTGCTCGTTTCCCTGGAAGCTTCTGCTTTTCAAGGCGCGCGGAAGGTGTGCACACAACGCCCGTCCTCACAGGTTGTGCGGGTGAACTTGTTCGCCGCTGAAGCCCTTGCTTCTCATCCAGGCTGGCGTGGCCCGTAGCTGCTTCGCTCTTCCTCCTCAAGACGTGGTCTCCCTCCGTGACAAGATTTTGTTACCTCACGCTCTGCCCCCCTGAACAAGTCCCCATGTTGGACGTGGCGTGCTGACCCTTCAGCCAACAAGAGCATCTGCCGTTACACGATCCCTTCAGATTACGGTTTCTAATTCAGCAGGCTTCCTCTGTAGGGACCATCTGAGAGAGAGATTTCTCACGTGAAATTATTTTTGGAGACTCTCCAAATCAACAAGTCCCTTCCCTACCCTCAAGGGGTCAGAGGGCTGTGGATTTGCCAAAGTTAATAATATTAATCTGTCCATCATATTAGAAATTCATTGTGTTGGGGAATAAAGGGAGTTATTCTCTCCAGGCCTGATCCTGTGTGACACCGCTTTCTTCTCTGCTCTGTCAGTTCTGTGGGGTGCTTTGGGGTGGACCACTGAGTCCCAGATCACCCTTTTCCTAGGATTTCAAGTCCTAGGGTGACATGCAGTCATAAACAGCCATGAGACTGTCGTGTTCCTCAGGGCCTCCCTCTAGCCTGACAGCTTTCCTGGCTGAAGTCCTAAGTCCTCCCAGCGTTGCGTGTGTCGAGGAAGACAAGTGCTGTGGACCTGGGGTATGGTTGTTAGGAGATTAGTTCCTGCACTAGATGGTTGAGATCTTCGCCTTTTGTTAATTCATGACCCAATAACTTTTTAATCATCTCCAAGTACTTGTGTGTAACAGACATTATTTAACTCCCCTAACAACCATACAAGGTAGGGATAATTTTTATCCACGTTTTACAAATGAGGAAAGAGAGCCACAGACAGGCAGAGGAACTTGTTCAAGATCACATAGCTAATATGGGGTGAAGCAAGGATTTGAACTCACAGCATCTATCCTTCTAAATGTAGTGAGTGTTCAGGTGTTCCTTCAAGTTTGGCTTTGTTAGCATTTAGCACAGATCATCAGCTGTCCTGCTTTTGTTCTGTTCAAGGCTGCAAGGGATTGGACAGTGCCTACCCACATTGGAAAAGGCAACCTGCTTTACTGCAGCCACTGATTCCAATGCTAATCTCATCCGGAAAACATCCTCACAGACACTCCCAGAAATATTGTTTAAATCTGAATACGCCCTGGCACAATGGAGTTGACACATAAAATTGACCATCACAATGTGGAATGCTCAGGAAATGAAAATATGTGTACAGAATAACTCAGGAATTGGAGGCATCTAGCGGGGTTTGGAGAAAACATTTATCACACTATATTACCTTAAGTATGGCAAGAATATTAACATATAAATCGTAAGGGAAAACATAAGAAATATATTTTATTATTTTTAATTTCTTCTTTTTTTGTTTTAAAGATTTTATTTATTTATTTGAGAGAGAGTGTGTGTGTGGCAGAGGGAGAGGGAGAAGTGGGCTCCCTGTTCAGCAGGGATGTGGGGCTTGATCCCAGGACCCAGGGATCATGACCTGAGCTGAAGGCAGATGCTTAACCAACTGAGACACCCAGGTGCCCCTATTTTTAACTTCTTTGAACATAACTTTTTAAAAATATTTTTTATGCTTGACATGGCTGCATACAAATCCTCATCAGTATTTTTAATGCTGATCTCTTGAAAACCTTGATAGTTACCATTTAAGATAATGGTAGTCACCATTAGTTAAGATAAAGATAGTTACCATTTAAGATAAATGGTATTCACACAAATTTTCAAAGCAATCATGCTTGCTTGGTGTTATGGCAAACGGCAGAAGAGCTTACATGTTAGTGTATTGTTCCCCAGTGGATAGAAACACTTTCTTTCCCTTAACTGGAATACAGGTGATTCAGCCTCTTTAAAGATTAAATTAACACATCAAGGGTATGATCCATTCTTTGCATCTAACCTGTTTCTCTTTCTTTGTTTCAGTGGTAGATACACTGTTGAAATTTCTTATGCTAATGTAATTGGACTTCAAATCCCATTGAATTTTTCATGTAAATTATTTCAAAATGATGGTTTTTCACAAATGGTGCTCTACTCATCTTTGTGATTTTTAGTCTTTTGTATTCAAACTAAACTATTACTTATATGTTATCAGTGAAGCATTTTTAACTTTGCTTTCCCAAAGTTGAATTTTTGCCTTGACCTTTTGCATAAACCTTGTGAGTGCACTCTGGCGAATTTTTGTGGGGACTTAGCGATTTTAGATTAAGTGGAGTCAAGTGTCAGTTAATTAAGCCATTTCCTGAAGCTAATAGTTACCCTTATGCAAATCTACAAAGTGGAACTTATTTCTCTCTTTCACCCCCTTCCACTCGCCCCCCCCCCATTTTTTCAGGTCTTCCTTTATTAGCTCATGAATTCTTTAAAATTCTTCCTTTAGGTATGTAAGATATTTTTTTGTAAAACAAGACAGAATTGTATTCTGATCCAATTTCTTCATAGTAACTGTGGTGCATGGTTTTAATTAGAACTGCCATCTTGATAGGCTTAATGTGAAATTCACATGTTTAGGTAAGAGAATTAATTCTCTGTGAGCAAAGCGTTAGCTGAACCCCATGATGGTGAGGAAGACACAGGTCCTGTTGTCCCAGTTTCCTCTCATCGCCGCAGCTCTCCTCAGGTCACAGACGGTCACTGCATTCCTTCAGTATCATACCTGTTCCAAATGTGCCACGTGTGGGCTTTTATCACTTTCTAAATATTTATTGTGCTTCCAGTAGTTTACTTTGGTACTTTTTTTCCAGAACAAGTGGTATTTTCCCAACTATTTCTTTCTCGGTAATACTAACAAATGTTATTAATTGAGCATCGTCACTAATATTTACAGATTCATGAAGGTAGAATGAAAGCATTTTAAAATTTAATCATCTCTTAGATTAGTATGTGAGTCACTTGACATATCGTTGACTGTCTACTAACAGTGCTGTTCAAAAGCAGAACCTTTGCTGTTTCTTTGCTCTTTTTGCCCCCAGACTGTTGATAATCTTTCAGACTAGTGTAAAATGGCCAGTTCTGCAATTTTGTAAGGCATTGTGCCTGCACCTATTAACTGACCTCATAACTAAAGTCTTAAGCTGAGCTGAGCTCCTATGACCACCCACATGAAAGAATTTCGATCTTTATTATTTTGAACGTGCAGGAGCATGAGCCTGTTCAAATCTTTTTCTACATAAGAGAGATACTTTGGAGTGATGCCTGTCATAACTTTTTGTTGACATCATTGCTCCATTTAATACGTGTTCTTAGCAAAGAAGACAGTTAGGCTGAAGAATTTGGTGGACAGACGAATCCAATTTGAGATATTCCTCATTACATTGCCAAACTGGTGGCATATTTAGACTACTCTGCTTATCTTGTATGAATCTTCTAATTTTCTAGCTTAAATCAGACAGTGGTCCTTTATGGTAAGAAAACAAATACCTGTAAACCTGAATAAATCTATAGATCAAGTAATTAAGGATACCATAAGATTTTAGAGTTTCAGGAAATTATCTGCATTTAAGTTGCACAACACTTAAAATTAAGCATAGGGTAGCAAAATAAAAATATTTAAATATCGTATTTAATTAAACAATTGAAATTCCAAAATGATTTTGAAATATACATAGTACACTCATATGTAAGAAAAATCTTGAAAAACTAATATCTAGAAGGCATAAATGTATATAATGAATTAATGAATAATATTAACAAATTGATTTAATAATATTATGTTCAATATTATTTGGTTTTAGAAATATTATTTTTAAAATCTAAAAACATATGATAATTTATTGTGAAGTCCTACCAGGAATCGGACTTGGGTCATTTCTGTCTATCTATCTATCATGTTCTATTAAATCATTTTTAATTTTTAATTTTAAATAATTTTAAGATCAGATCATCACCATCATCATCATCTTCTATGTTAGTAGACAAAATTATGACAAATTAACGGGAAGTTAGTGTTTTTGCCCATGTACATAAAACAACTTCACTGATAACAGCTCCTGACTGAGGCACTATTAAGTTAATTGAGGTCATTCAGTAGAAAGGTCAGAGGAAGGAGCTACTACTACCCTACCAGTGTAGCAACCGCCATCTTGGGGAACACAGTTACATTCGGAATTTGTTACATTTGGAATGTCAATGGGGTCATTTGTAACTATGAGATATCCCACTTATCCCTATGTTGTCAAAGCAAAGACAGTGGGGGCTCAGTACATGTTCAGTGGCTGGGGAGTAAGAGAGAGAACCTTCACAGATTGGTTGCTGGCACCTCCTGCAGGCGTGGGAAGCCCATGCTCTCCCATCCACTTGCCGTGATTTTTTTTCCCCACCCCAAACTCACCAATCCAGCTAAAGTGCACCAATGCTACCCCAGTGCTATGGATTGAATGTTTGTGTCCCTCCCCCCAAATTCATATATTGAAATCTTAACCCCTAATGTGATGGTGTTAGGAGGTGGGGCCTTTGGGAGGTGAGTAGATCATGAGGGTGGAGCCCTCATGAGTGGGATTAGTGCCCTTATAAAAAGACACAGGAGAGCTTGCTTTCTGTCTCTGCTCGCCGCCACGTGAGGACACAAGGAGATTGCCATCTGCAAACCAGGAAGTGGGACCTCACCATACATCGGATCTGCTGGGACCTTGATGTTGGACTTGCCAGTCTCTAGAACTGTGAGACATAAAGTTCTGTTGTTAAAGCCACATAAAGCTTTAAGGGAACATAAAACCAGTCATCTGGAAGCTGTCAAGGTATATGGCTATTGGGTGCTAGATCCAGGGTTAAAATCTAGGCTTTCTGATACCTAGTCTAGGATTCTTTCCACTAAGTCTTTGCTGCTGGCTTTAAATTCCATCTTTTTCTTTATGGAGATGGGCTGCTATTTCACCCGTTCTCATTTGTTCTATACCTTTTTAGAATCTCCCCTGGGACAAAGCACATTACTTAAATTATCCCTGACCTTCTGAAAGAACGTGTCGTCAATTGGGGCTGTTCTTTCTTCCCCCCACCTTGCTGAGCTGAGAATATTTAGGGGCAGGAAGTTGTGGCGGCTGTTGAAAATGATAAAACTTGAAGTGTTTAAATCATGATGGGTACCTTGAAAACGCACATGGTTACCTGTTGCTAATGGCAATTTTCCAGAGATAAGTGGGTGGAGTGTGACTTTGAGACAGTACTAGGGATTTCATACCACCAGTGTTCTGGCCCTCGAGGCTTGAGGATTGAGAGGGAGCACACTGTCAGGGAGCACTCTTCATTCCAGATCCTCTCGTGACTCCTTAAAATAACCATTTGACAGCTGACCATGCATATGAAGAGAAAGATTCAACATTTCTTCATTGAAGAAATTAAAAACTTTTAATTTCAACATCTGACATGCATATTGACAATAGCCAGTTATTTGATCAAATGTTAAATTTTAAGAAACTTTTAGGGGCACCTGGGTGGTGCAGTTGGTTAGGCGTCTGACTCTTGGTTTCGGCTTAGGTCGTGGGATGGAGCCCCATGTCAGGCTCCGTGCTCAGTGGGGAGTCTGCTTGAGATCCTTTCTCCCTCTGCCTCTCCCCCTGGCTCTCTCCCTTCTCCATCTCAAAGAAACAAATAATCTTTAAAAAAATGGATTTTAGTGACATGTCTTACTCCACCTTGGTCAGGTAACTAAAAGTGCATTTCTGGACTGATAGGGCATTGGCATTTTTCACTCCTGCATTAGCTCTGAAAGCTGCATTTCAGGAACAGAAGACCAGGAGGAGGGCCAGGAGGGCGGGATGAAATCGAGACAGACATCTGTTTGGAAAACTCAGGCTCATCTCTCAGTCCCCAGAGCTCCTCATCAAGGTGAAATAAGAAAACATTTGGCTTCCACTTTTCTATCTTGAACTCCTGCAACTATCCTGCACTGTGTAATCATGTTTTCTTGATAACGCTGGGCCAAGTGCAGATCAGGTGTCTGCCTCTGCTGTACCTGGCCTGACTGCCTGTAATAATCAAGTTCAACACTTCTTTGTCAGGTTTCCCCTTGCCTTTGTTTGGTTTCGATAGAGTTTCAGAAAGCTTATAAAGGCTCTGCCATAAATAAAACAAGATTGCACACAGGGGCTTGGAAAGTGCAACATTCACGAAGCCCCAGATGCAGAGCGGAGGGAATTGGGAGTGAAATATTTAATTACTTCATCATTGAAAACTAATTACCAATTGGGGAGTGTTTTCATTTGTGGAATGCAGATTGATCAGCAGGATCCCTGAAGTTTTAGTTTCCTTACTACTGATTACATCTTTCATAGAAGAAAAATGGGTGAGTTTTAACAAGCTTGAGTCAGACTGCAGACAAGCAGGGTTACCGAAGAGGGATTGCCCAGGATTAGTGTTATTCAATAGGCAAAGGGGTATTGAGTTCAGATTTTTTTCCTGATAGACTATTAGAGATAAATCTTACATTTGGGATTTACTCTTCGGTAATAGGCAAGGTTGTATTTTTCATTCAGGAAGTTAATTTGTTTGTTCCACAAAATGTTTCAGTCAATGTTGTATGTGTTCAGTGACCTGGCGCCCTGAGGCAAAGCTTTGTCCCAGATACCGGACACAGATATATTGTATAAAGTCCAAGTTTGGATAATGAAGTCAACTGAAATATAAAGGCTGTGGCTCATGATGGAGCGTTATGAGCAACCGGAGTCAGGTTCTGACGGGGAGAACTTGGTGGGGAGGCTTCTGGTGGGCGGAGGGGCACTGTTTGGCTTCCATATTCCCAGGCTTGCTTCTCTTCAGTATAGCTCCAGATCACACCAGGGTTCAGTTCCCTTCTTCTCCTTTGTCTTAGCCCTTGTCAACTGTACTCTCTAGAACGAATCTATTAGTCAGTTGCCCTTGAGAATGTCCCCTGATCTCTCCTTAAGATGGAACATGATTTCAGAGGGTGCCTGGGTGGCACAGCGGTTAAGCGTCTGCCTTCGGCTCAGGGCGTGATCCCGGCGTTATGGGATCGAACCCCGCATCAGGCTCCTCTGCTATGAGCCTGCTTCTTCCTCTCCCACTCCCCCTGCTTGTGTTCCCTCTCTCGCTGGCTGTCTCTATCTCTGTCAAATAAATAAATAAAAATCTTAAAAAAACAACAACAACATGATTTCAGGACCCAGTCACCGGGTGGGCTGTGGCCCTTGAGATGATGCTGTGCCGGCAGACACATTCCTCTGTTGGGGTGGAGGTTCTTCCTGGGTGACAGTGAGAGGCATTGTGACACAGGAGAAGGAGGCTGGGAAAGAGGCAGGACACCTGGCTTCTAGTCCTGAATCTGCCACTTACCATGAGTCTTCGGGTCTGTTAATTGATCGTGTGAGCTCATTCCTCCCATACGAAGATTCTATGAAATAGGAAATGTGGGAGGGTATTGAAAACCTTAAAGAATTGTTCAGATTAAAATAATTCTTTGAGTTGCATTGGCTACTAAGATTGATCATGTGGATGAAGGCGTATCCCGTCCTGCCCAATGTTGCTCCATACTGGGGTTGACGTTTCTATTTTGAGTTGGAGGCAAAGTTGTAAACTCTAGTTGGTCAGCCAGAATGGCCTTCCTCCTGGCGAGTGTATTCTCCTCCGGGGTTTCAGGCTGCGCCAGAACTTTCCAGAGCAGCCAGAGCCCTCTGATGGTGCATTTGGTCTGGTGGCAAGGACAAGAAGGATTCGGGAACTACCTGCCTCTCATGCCTCCTGCCTGGTGGGAAGCTCCCTGCTCACCTGGCTTGCTGGATTTCCCAGGGTTGCCTATGGGTGACCCCAGGCTAGGCCATGACCTTCCTCTAACATGAGAGGAATGAGCTGTGTGTGATGAATGCACGAGCAGATTCACTATTGTCCTGAGGAAGGAATTTAAACTTGAGGATTTCACACATTACTTAGATTATGACTTTTTAGGAGTAACTTAAAAATTGCTGGGAGTCCAATTAAGGGGCTCCAGAGGGACAGCTGGGGAGGAACAGATGGGATGAAGGTACTGAATCACTCTGGACTGTGTTGCTTGATGACTGTGACCCCTCCGACAAGGTGAAGATTTCTGCCTGACACTCTTGGGCAATGCGAACATTAAAACGTTTAAGGGCGATAAAACCACAGGGCAAATGATAAAAACCAGAAATTTTGGAAATGAAAGGTTTAAAGAATCAAGTGAATAGAAGGAAGACAGACTTAACATTTAGAACGATAAGATACATAATGTTGGAATACTTAAAAATTATTACAAAAAGAGAAGAGACAAAACTAGTTTAAAGAGTTAAAGGTACTAACTGAAAAGTTAAGAAATTTTGGCAAAACAAAAAGAGAAGTAAACAAATATGAAGAGATTTAGAGAAACAACAGCATAAAAAGTAAAACTGAAAACCTGAGTGATCACAGGAAAAAGAGAAAACTCAGTAAGTAAATGTTTAGATAGAATTAAAAGCATGTGGAGAAACGTCAGAAGTCAAATAATACGCTGATGATGGAAAGTAGAGTTACCTAGAAACAAGTGAAAAAGAGGCAAGATACAAATTTTTTAGAAAGTGCCAAATGCCTAACGTGCCCAAGTGACAAACTTACCTCCATTTCCAAAATTCAAATACAGAGGCAATCAGGGAGATTTTCCTTTTGCAGTAAAGGGCCCACAAATTCTGGCAAAATCTTAGGTACTTATCTTCTGTATATTTGTAGCACCTTGTAAAGGGGGTTCTTCAGTAGGATTCCTTTGGGACCTTTGAGATCAGGGAGCATTGCCCCCTCTCCCATATTCGATATAGAAATTTTCAAAAGTCTATAGATATCTAGAATATTCTATAGATATACAGAATTTATGTAGATATTCAGATTTTCATAGACTTCTGTAGAAACACAACATCAGTAGAGTTTCACAGATGACTGTCCCTTGCTGCCCTGTTGTAGAGAAATTCGGGGCCCATGTGGAGGTGGGGGTAGAGACACATTGTCCTGAGCCCCCAGTTCCAGAAAGCCTAAGGCATCACGATGATGCTGTCAGTCCTTGAGGATTTATTATTGGCCTGGTAGCACAGCTAGACGACTTAGAGAATTATCTCTTGTAGTTCTTGGAACATTATGAGAAAGATCTTGTTAAGATTCCAGTTTTGCAGGGAAGGCAATTTAGCTCTCTCCGGTAAAGAATTTATCTGCGGTCCCCAGCTCAAGCTGGCACTGCGGTCCAGACCCTGACCTCCAGATCTCCCCCGGCCTCCTGTCTGTCTGCACTGCCACCAAAGGCTCAGCATGTACCCTGTCCCCAGAGAGTAAGACCACTTTCTTTGAAAGCAGCAGTTTGTGTTGGTTTTTCTCTTTAATCACCGGCCCTGAGTGGACGGTAACACGTGCACTTGTCAAAGGCTATTATGACATATCGGCAAGTGGTGACATGTTGACGGGTTTGCTGGACGCCCATTGCGTGTGCTGGCTGGCTCCAAGGGCAGAGGCAGGTTTTTCTAGCATTCTCCCTGGATCACCTTGAGGGTAGCACCCCACAGGGCCAGCTTTTCAGTAAATGAATGGGTGATTTGATTCTGCATTTTTAATTAGGGCAGAGGGACAAACCAAAGACATTTTGGGTGGTATAAAGACTGTGTCAGTCCCATTTCTTCCTTTTCTGCCTTATTCAACCATTCCTGGGAGAGCACAGGGCTGATGTCTGTATTGGGACCTCTACATCCTATGGGGTGGATAGGGGCTGAGTTCTTTATAGGGCTCACACTCCCAGAACGATGGGGTGGGGGACACCCACTGTGGTATGAGGCATGGGGTGTCGTGAATGGCACTGCAGCCCAGAAACCTTCCTCCCTCCTGGCCTTCTCATCACAAGAATCCCTCCTTCGGTTAAGGTCTTGTTTCTGGGAAACTGTTGATAATAACCAAACATGCAATCAGGAAGGAGACACATTCACTTACTAGAAGCTTCTGACACTTGACACTGTGTGGTTCATGACACAATAGCAGGGCCCCGATTGTTGGGAACTAAGGTGTTGAATGTGGAGGCGGATGGGAGGGAGGAGAGGTCTCACCAGTGGAGGAGGGATGAATGGGTCGTCACCTGCCTGCTGGGTGGGTGGTGTGGGCAGTGCCATCTCTCGAGGACCACAGGGCTGTATTTTGTTGATCCTTGCATTCCCCAGCATCTCGTTCAGGGCCTGATATGGAAAAGGTGCTCCCTAAATTGAGTGGGCATTCTACCTGTAGAATGAACGAAGGATGAAACAGGTAGGCTAGTCCTTGACTCTGTCATTATAGGGAGTGACCGTGAAAGCATCACCGGGGAGACTGAGTCAGAAACGAGAAAACAGAGCAAGACTTTGCTGAGCTCAGACTGAGTACGTAGCCAGTGCAGGGTGTGGTGGAGGAGGCACACATGAATCAGGCCCCGCCCCGCCCTTAGGGAGCTCCCTGGGCAGCTGGAGAGACGTGTTACACGGTAAGCAAGGAGTATGGTTTTAAAATATATGTGTTTTCACATCACCAGTAATGGGACAAATAGATATCATATGCTTCCTGATCTGATGCACCGAGAAGGACACATCATCACTTCTGTGGTATGCTGGCCAAAAATGCATAACCTGAATCTAATCAGGGGAAAACACCAGAAAAGCCCAAACTCGGTTGCCTTCAAAAATGTTAAGGTCAGGCAACATGTGATCTTGGATGGGATCTGGGGGAAAAATATATTAAAAAAAAAAAAAAAAAACCAAACCACAAAATCTTGTTATTAAGGATACTAGTGAGATAATTAGCCAAATCTGAATATGATCTGTAGATTCATAATACTGTACTGGTGTTAATTTCTGATTATAATAATTATATTGCAGTTGTATAAGGGAATGTCCTTGTTTATAGGAAATGTACAGAGGTATTTAGACATTAAGGGGCCTCATGTCTGTAACTTAACTCTCAAAGGGCTTAGAAAAATGTAAATATGTGTATGTATTTTGGTGGGAGGGGGAATGATGAAGCAAATATGCTAAAGTGTTAACATTTGGGGAATCTAGGTGAAAAATATTTTGGAAATTTTTTGTACTCTTCTTGCAACATTTTTCCATTAGTCTGAAGTTGTTTCAAGACCGAGTTTAAAAATGCATGCATATGTGTGTATATTCCTGCATGTATGAGAAGCCGTATAGCATAGTGGCTGGGGACGCAGGCTGGGAGCCAGGTTTCCTGGGTCCAAAGCTGGCTGGACTGTTTGTGAGCTGTGCTACTTTTTATGTAAGCAGCAATCTGAGCCTGACTAATACAAAACGATACTGGTGCCTGCCATGGTGGTTGTGAGAATGAAATGAATGAAAACCTGTGACAAGCTTAGGATAGTGCAAACATATGGCAAGTGTGCAATGAATGTGAGCTCTTATAATACAATATAGAGCCATCTATAATTACTAATAATTATTTGGTTATAGGGCATATGCCATACTGACCATAGAAACAGAACACTTTGGAGTTTACGAATAATTTTCAGATTTAATTTTTACGATTATCCCATAAAGCATAACAGCAAGAAATATTGCCCCCATTGTATTGATCTGCAAACTGAGGCCAAGAAAAGGCCAGAAACTGACCCTAAGTCCCCAAGAACTGATCATTGGCATGACCTGGAGTGGATCCCAGCTGTCCTGACAATTAATCCTGGAGGAGATTCTCTTCTGCAGGTGACACCAGTATCACATTATCTGTCACTTTGCCTCTTGTACTCTGAGTGAGGAATTTCCGGGAACAAAGTGCCTTGAAGGTACCTTCTGTCATCTGCGTGGTTACCCATTGTCAACTGTTGTCATGTGTGTGTGTGTGAGCATGGATTCTCCCAGTGATTACTGACTGGTTCCTTGAACCAGACTCCAAAATAGACGTGGCAGTTGGTAATCCCAAGGCTGAAAAATCCTCCTGCTAGCTGCCTTCTGAGAGGCCTCAGTATACGATGTACCATGTTGGGGGACTCTTCATCCGAATGTTGTGTGTTCTGCCATGTCACAACGTGTGACTGTGTGAATTACAGCCAGCACCTGGGCATTCTGGAGCTGTGGACTCCATTTGGAAGGAGCCTTAACGTCCCCTGGAATTCACTCATTTTCTGTCTCCTAAGCAAACAAAGAAACTCAGCTAAAAACTAAAATCAAAAAAGCAACAGAGGAGTTTTCTCAGAAACAGCCCTCCTCTGCACTTCAGAGAACCTAGAAACCGGATTCCTGTCTCCACAGGTCTTACAATCTTCACTGGGGCCTCAGCCGGACAGGTGTTATTACTATAAACCAATCTGGGGCAGCCTCGGGTGGAAAGGGAAGCACCTCTCAATTTGTCAGGGATGGTGATAACTTCCCTGCATTTGGTCACTATTTATAATTTGCCCAGCTTTGTGTTAGGCATTTCGGTTGATTCTTGCAACGAGCATTTGGGGTGGGGGCTGCAATTCCTACCGAGTAGATGATAACACCCTGGTCCTCATCCAGTACTCCTTACTTACACTGGCTCTCCTTATCTTCCTGTTTTGGAAGTTATTTTATTTTATTGACATTGCTACTAATTTTTTAAAAAAGTTTTATTTATTTGAGAGAGAGGGCAGGGGAAGGGGAGGGGCAGAGGGAGACAGAGAATCCTCAGGCACACTCTCCACTGAGCGTGGAGCACGATGCTGGGCTTGATCCCATGACCTTGAGATCATGACCTGAGCCGAAACCAAGAGTCAGACACTCAGCCGTCCAACTGACTGAGCCACTCAGGTGTCGCGACATTGCTACTTATTAATGATCCTCTTGTTTATTTACCACCGCTCATTCATTGCAGCCTGCCTCATCTGGCCATCCTTTCAAGCATTTCTGGGTTTTCTCACCAGATGTGTGTCTGGAAGTGCCTCAGGGGATGTGGAATCCCCTGGACTCTTTGCTTGAAAAGAAGGAAAAGTGTGAGAATAACTGTGTTGCCAACATGATCCGGAAGTGCAGGATAGAGTAGAAATGTCACTGAATGTCAACTCTGGTTTGAAGTTTCTGCGTACAAGTCTTCTCCATATGCGTGTCTAATTAAGAGCCAAAAATGTGTTCATCCATTCAGTTACGGTGAACATCACTGACGGGCGAGCTGCTATGGTTTCCCTCCTTACCTCCTCACGGAGGCAAGGCTCCACGTTTTAAGCCAATCAGTATTAGGATGGAAGTTAGACTCACGTTCTAGGCCTTTCTTCACCATGACCTTTTAAGATCTGTGAATTGCAGTGAAGTTCAACTGTTATTTGTACTTCCTACCCTATTACAACAAGAAAATGAAATGTATTCAGAAGTCTTTTGTGGATTGCAGTGTTCCTCAAATGTAAGATGGTTTTATGGTAATGGTAATGCCAAAGATAATAGAAATTACTTCTGGAGAATTGCTCCTTCTGTCATGCGTCCTAAGCTCTCATACCTGAGGAGTGTAAGTTCAGTGACTAGAATAGTAAATAAGTATGTGACTGAATGAATTGAAAGGGGTTGGAAATTACTGTTTTACAGTGTTTCTATTGAATCACAAAGTTTACTTCCATAAACATTTCATTATCAGAGACTAAAGTGACATGTCTTTATATTCTTACAGCTAACATACGGAAAGACTTCTACTCCTACTTATCCTTTAAGACTTGGCTCAGTGGTCACCTCCTCCAGGAAGCCTTCTTGGACTCACTGATCCTCTTCCACCAGGTGAGATAAAATGGCCATTTTCTGCCACTATAACATATGGGCCTATTTCTACTGCATGTATCATGCTGTAATTACCTGGGCTCTCGCCCTCTGGATTCTGTCTTATTCATCTTTGCATCCTGTATGTCCAGTGCAATTCCTGGCATGTTATTTTTGCCTTCGGAAATGTTTTCTGAATGAATGGCCAAACGTTTACCAGTTCTAACAAGGCTTGGCTTGTAAACACAATAGGGATTGAGGTCAGGGAAATGTGGTTCACTTTTTGCCATAAAGTGCTTACATATTGCACGCGAGAATCCAGTGCCTCATGATTTTTTAACCTCTTATGTGATTATCCCCACAAAAACCCCTTGGGCTAGAAAGGACTATAATGACCTTGGTAGTTTCGAGCAGCTTAGTATTTTCTTTACATCAAGCTTAGCCTCTTTTCATTATAAGAGAGATGACTGAGTTCCTGTAAGGCAGGAAGAATCAGAAGATGTCCTCTTCCCCAGAAAGTCTTCAGAATTGCCGCCTGGCCTGCAGGGGTTCCCACCAGTGTACGCAACATGAGGAATCGGTACGATTTGGACATATTTGTACATTTTAAAAAAGATTAAATGTGATATAGTACTGGAACTGAGCACGGGAGATTGAGGCCCTGGGTATTATGCTTTCCCTTGCTACAGAGGATGGAAAGAATATTGTTTCTCCTTAAAATGATTTATTTAAATGGGTAGACGAGAATTCTACTTAAAACCCAGTGTCTGAATGCACCTGTTTAAGTCAGCTTCTTGTTCTCCCAGGTATTTAGGCATTGAATTTTCCCCATTAGGGAAGTGATTGACACCGTGGTCCTTACAATAACACATGATTATAACTCTGCAAATGGCAATTACATTCAATGGAAACCAGATGTTGCATGGAATTTGACTCTGTTGGTTTCTTGGTGAAGTAGATGAATTTGTAAAGTAGAAAACCACAATCATTACTCAGATGGACTATACATGAATTAATGACATAATATCTAAATCATATATGGTTGAAAATAATGATTAACTTAAACTATCAAGATAAGCTAATGAAAAACAGACTCTTAAAAAATTAAAGCTATGTTTTCTTCAGTATATATTTTATCAGCATGCTAATAACAAAACCAGACTTGTTTGCATGTCTCTTCAGCCCCAAGGAAGAAGAAAATATTTAAAAAGAGGAGCTTCTCAGTAGTTAACAGTAAAGAGAAAGTGAACAATCATGAGAGTTTTTCTTGGCTGGGTGAGTTTTTAGAGTGTCTGAAGTCAATCTTTAAAAAATATCTTGTTGTTGAGGACAGCTAGCAATGTTTTATGCTGAACCACACAGAGATGGTATATTTCGAAGGACACATTTGGCGTGCAAAGCATCAGCTTCATGTGCCTGTGCAAAGCATGACCTTTCAAGCGAAACTTCTTTTCCTGTCCCATCTCTCTGTAGTGCCTATGTGCAAATGTGTGTGCACACATATGTGCGTGCATACACCCACACCTCCACGCACCAGTGATGTCTCAGGCCAGGAAGGCAAATCAGCACGACGTTCAAACCTGCACTGTCCCTTGAAAAGCTCTCCCCTCAGTTAACAAACCTCCTAAGTGGTTAAGTTTGCAAACCTTGGCCCATCATTTCCACTGTCATGAATTCTCAATGACATCATCACTGTAAAATTAGGAACTCTCTTTCTTTTCCTGCAGATGTGAAAGTTTGACATTGCATTCCATGGTCCCGTGCCACATTTCATCAGCGTTTTTCCTTTGCTTTCTCCAAAGCCTGTGGCCGCATGTGGCGTGTAGATTGCCAGTGCTGTTTGGGATCTCATATCAAATGCTGCTACCTAATCCCAGGCGGCCTTCCACAAGCCCACACCTGCAGCTCATTGAATCCTCCTGGAGTACAAAGGGCTGATTTACAGCACGAAGGATCCAGGCACTCGTTGCAGCTGGGGCTCCAGCAGGAAAAGGAAGTTGTTCATCATCTTGTGTGCATTTCATTAACAATAGTGTACCCGATATGTAGCTTATAGAATAATTTCAAATCACTGACAGAGAGCATTATGGCATTTGGCACTACTAGGAAAAATACTTCGGGATGGGCAAATTACACCTGAGCGTGAGGTTTCTATGCGACCCTCTGGAACTGTGCACACTGATTTATACCAGGTGGGTTGACCTTGTGATATTTTCTGATTCGTTGGGCATTTTCCCATTTCTTATTTCTTTTCCTTTGTCTTTGAAGCAGCCTTGGCGTAGACTTGGGATATCCTTAGCTTTCTGTGCTTTTCATTTATTAGCAACCAAGAGCTTAGGGTGACCTGGGCTAAGCATGGTGTCTCAAAACCAAGCACCTGAGGACATGTCTGTCCCTGGCACGCTGGGAGTGCCACAGCCAGATGTGACAGCCTGTCTCATTCTCCTTTGAGTCTCAACAGTCAAAGAAATGTAGGTGTCCCAGTGAGACCCTGAGATCCCAGCGCTGACTCACCAGGACTCTAGGGAATAAAAAAAAGTGGAAGATGCTCATACTTTCTTCCGCATTGCTGGGCTGCCATTTTACTGTTGACTTACTTTTACCCCAGAAGAGCCCTGGTGGTGGAAATGCCATGACGGTGAGGATGGCGGGTTCAGATGAAGGAGACAGGAAGTGAGAGGCAGGAGGAAGCCCACCATCCCCCACTAAGGTTCCTACAGCCCTTCGGACAGCCTGCTGGTCTCGTCTCCTTTGGGGCCAGCACGGCTTCCAGGTCAGACGCCTCACCTATTTACCAGGAAGGCTCTGCCTTTCCAGATCTTTCCTGGGAGTGTCTTGCAGATCCCAGTTGAAGGATTCTTCTGAGGAAGTAGAAAGCCTTAGACCCTCAAAATGAAAGGGCCTCAGGAACTCTGGCCCTCTCTGGGTTTGGGGCCAAGCCGCACATAGGGAGGACAGCAGCAGTGTGTGGAACAAAAATGCCAGGGCTTTCGATTCGTTTATCGTGGACATTTTAAGGTTGACTTTTTTTTTATAAAGAGGGACAAAATCAATAAAAATCGCCATTCTTTAAGGGAAAGGGAGCAGGGGAGGAAAAGCAAATTTCTTTTCACTTTGTAATGGTAAACAAACTCGGCTCAGAGCAGTATCTGATGTGGCTGCATGAGCCTGGTTTCCAGTTTCTCTTGATGTGTCAAATGTATCCCTTATGTGAATCATGCTTTAAAAATACTTTTACTCAGTGGGTTTGGGAAATCAATAAGCTTTTATGATTCTTTCCTTGCTTCACATAATTTCTGATTTCAAAAGAGACTCTGGGTATTCCTTTAAGATGTTTATATATTATGCATTTTAAAAACTAACAGTTCTTCCAAGGGCTTCCCAAGCATTGCTGTTGTTGTTTTTTTTCTTCCCAAGTTCGTTCTCTTTCTTTTCTTTTCTTTTCTTTTCTTTTCTTTTCTTTTCTTTTCTTTTCTTTTCTTTTCTCTTTTCTTTCTTTCTTTCTTTCTTTCTTTCTTTCTTTCTTTCTAACATTAAGCTAATGATTATGGGGCTTAAACATAAATTGAAGCCGGATTTATAAAATGCAATATAAAAATCCTCGGGAAGGAAGATAAATATAACAAGCTATGAAACTACGTTAGCCTCTTCCAGTGTTGGAATGACTACAAACGAGGAAATTAATGACCAGGATGTGTGATGTTGCCCAGGTTAGGAGCTTTGGCTCCCAGGCAGGCCGCCCTAAGACGAGCTGTCCTGCATTCCTTGATTTCTCTGAAATACAAATCTAATTGCAGATTGGAACCTATCCATTCGCTTAGTCTGTAAAAATAATTTTCCCTGAATATTTACCCAAAGCGCATTATTGCTTATACAGTTGTGAAAAGCATTTAGCACTTTATAATCCCATATTTGCTCCTATGTGGGCCTGGGAGTGTACTCTCCTTACAAAATTCACAAATGCCTAGAAGGCTAACAATTTTTACAAAGTGTTCCTCATGGAAAACATCTGGAAGTTTTCCAGAATGGCATTCCAGATGTTATAGTTTTAGCAGTCACAAAAGTGCACTGCACATGCTGTGTGAGTGTGTGTGTATGTTTCCTGGTTCTACAGAGCACGTTACTTACATGTACCCAGCTCTCTTTGCTCTACCTCTGGAACATTTTAGGTTTGAATTATTTAATATTTCACTTCTGGACAACTCTGCTTTCAGGGCAATTACACATCTGTAAGGAGGGGAGCATGATGTAGACTACTGTAACCAAATACGCACTGGGAGAAGGGATTTTTAATTGGTATTTTAAAATTGATTTTTTTTTTCTCTGTGGGGTCAGAAAGAAGAATAAACACTGCGGGAGTGAGGCCTGGATGATCGGCTGTATCGGGAAAGGGCTGCCCTCTTTCCCTTTCCCAGATTGTACTCTGTAGAGGGGAGAATGCCCCTCTCTCCTCCCCTCCCCAGCTGCAGGGTGCTGGGTTAGGTGAGTGGCCAGGAGACAAGATGTTTTCCTTTCAAACTGCTCAATGCTGCTCAACTTTGGAGAAATTTAGGAAAGCATGAGGTCCAGGTCAGTGCTCCTTAATCTTTCTCTTCTCCCTGTCCTCCTTCCTGCTCACCTTCTAGATTTGGGCCCTTTCTATAGCAACCAGCCCCAGGGAAATTAATGGCTTATAGAAATGCAGCTGAGAGACTGGCCTGTTCTTAGAACCAGCTCCTTGTGAGTCCTGCCTGATGGCAGGTCTCCTTCTCAAGACCAGGGCAGAGATGGCAACGAGGAGGGGGAGAAGGAAAAATCTGGCCAGGGCTAGGATGGAAATGAGCCATGATTCAGGGAGCCATAGTGTTTTGCATTGTGAGTTACTTCCATCACATGGGGAGACAGGTGAATGGGGATCCACCTCCTTTTTTTTTTTTATTATTTTTTAATGATTTTTTATTATATTATGTTAGTCACCATACAGTACATCCCTGGTTTCCGATGTAAGGCTTGATGATTCATTAGTTGTGTATAACACCCAGTGCACCATGCAATACGTGCCCTCCTTACTACCCATCACCAGCCTATCCCATTCCCCCACCCCCCTCCCCTCTGAGGCCCTCAGTTTGTTTCTCAGAGTCCATAGTCTCTCATGTTTCATTCCCCCTTCTGATTACCCCCCCTTTCTTTATCCCTTTCTTCCCCTACCGATCTTCCTAGTTCTTATGTTCCATAGATGAGAGAAATCATATGATAGTTGTCTTTCTCTGCTTGACTTATTTCACTTAGCATTATCTCCTCCAGTGCCGGGGGATCCACCTCCTTAACAAAACAACCAGACATGATTAGAACCTCCTCTGAATGAAAATATTTGTTGCACCATGCATTGAGCCAATCTTGTTTCTTATTACTAGTTACTTTGGCAAAGAAAAACCTAAGCCAAGGATGGGTAGTGGGGACAATGGAATGAATGTGGGTAAGGGTGATGGGTCTACACTGGCTGAAGCAGCAGAGAGGTGGGGACCAGTGGAAGCTAGAGTGCAAAAGACCTGTATGAGGGGACATAGAGCAGAAATGCCCCTGTCGCTCCCAGCCCGTGGTTTCCTACACATTGCAGGGAGTCATCAGGAGGCTGGTACAAAAATGACAAAGGCCATCTTGTTCTCCCATCTTTACTGCTGGGATAGGAGTTAACTCCAGGCATTTGCCCCCAGGGAATTTCTGAAGGGTTCTTGCTTAGCCTTGGGAAAGTCCCTTCAAATGAAGAGGACCTATTGTCCCAAAAGGACCTGGGCTCCCTCTGCCTGTGTCCAGATAATGTGTGGGACCTGACCTCCCATCAGCCCTTGGACTCTGGTTTCCATAGTTAGCTGGGCTGGCCATTGGCTCAGAAAGATGCTGATCCTTCTGGACTGTCCTGGTTCCTGTGTCCTGGGCAAACCAGGACAGTTGGTTTCCTAGTTGAAACACATCCCTGACCTTCTGTCTATCCACATTAGAAGGGTGGTGGGGACCTTCTCTCCCTCTCCCAGGGCTGCCACAGCTGAGAACCTGTTTGGAGCTGGGCTTTTTGTAGTGACACTATGTGCCCCTAGTCCTTTGCATATGCTGTGCCCTCAGCTTCTATTAGCTCTCCGTTACCTGTCCGTCAACACCCAGCCTGACTGTTCCCCCTTTGCTGAGGCAAAACGAAAGCTAGCGCGCTGTGTGCATTTGTGTGTTGTGGCTCGGAACCCCTCGTGATGTTGGTTCTCATCTGCCACTCCAATGTGCACTACCGTGTGTGGACTGTCTTAGGGTGTGAAATAGCTAGTTGAACATCGAACAGCACCCCAGTGACAGATGGCTGGACACTCATGAACACTACGGTCACAAAGACCAGGTGCCATGAATTGTGTCACTCCAAGGGCTTATAGGAGCTGATCACAGGAAGACTGGAGTGGATACTCCCAGTTCTTCCTTGAAGGGCTTGGGGTCCAACTCAGGTGCTGCCTCAAAAGAAGTTCTGGGGGATCAGAAGTTCTCCTCACCTTCCTCAATGAGCTCCAGAGTGAACTTCCTGTGTACCGAATCCTGTCTTCTTGATAACTCAGAAGCTCTTTTCATTATAGATGGTTAGTCATCAGTAAATATAAACTGGGAAAGCTGAATTATGTATAAACATGTTGATGTCACCTTGATATTGATACTGATATGACCTTGAAGCAAGGTTTAGGGAACTACGACTACATGTCTTTTGTGTCTGTTTAGGCAGTTTTGAGAATTTTAATGACAAAATTCAATTCTATTCCTGTACTTTTTGTCTTGAATTAAAAGATTTGGAGTGCTAACGTGACAGGCAAACACGTCTGTGAGGTGGAGTTGAAGGTGTGGCTGATGCACAAACAGTATCAGACAGAAACCTGTGGGTTGACGTGATCCCTTTAGGTGGTAGGTGATGGGGAGGAAGGTATGATGGAACTTCAGAGGGGGTTCCTGACTTTGAATTTGGGTCACCTGGTCATCCCAGGAAGCCCACACTGGGTAGTGAGCAGCTGAAGCACATGTGTGGAGTTCTGTGGCATCACTGTCCAGCTCTGACCAACGGAAAGCTCAACTCCTCCAATGTGTCAGCACTCGAGGGCACTTAACCAAGATGTAAATTCTGAAATTGACCGGGGTGATATTCTGCCACATCTGGAGTATAGCCCAGACCTTACAACATCAGATTGTAGTTCACTCTGAGACCTATATATATATATAGGATGGCAGTCTGAGACACCTGCTAAAGGCCAAGTATCCAGTAGTAAATTGTTGACTCCAAATTTAAGGATGAGTAAGCATTTCCAGATTATACTGCTTACAGAAAAATGGGTCGCAGTCATCGAAGATGGAACCTATAAATTTATGGGAAACAACTTTGAGATACTCTGGTAGATCACTTTAACTTATTCTGTTCTCTGGGGGTAGATATATAGATATAGGTACAGATGTAGATCAAGATGGAAAAGCTGATATATAAGTATACATCTGTATCTTGATAGTCTGTGGATAACTTTTTTAAAGCTGAGATACTAATTTCCAAAATTGAGTCCATCGCCTTAGAATATTTTATTATTTCTTTCTTTTTCAAGATGTTGGTGTTCTGTGTGGCTTGTATTTGGACCAATTCGCTATTATTTTACAGTCTTCTCAAACTGTTTGTCAATTTGCATAGCTCAGGCATATATATATATATATATATATATATATATATATATATATATATAGCACCTTCTGAGTGTAGGGCATGGAACTAGGGGGGTACTACAAAAGTTGTAGCCCCTACAGGCTTACCTCCCAGTGTAGGCAATGCAGTGCACACCTAGGGCTCAGCTCGGTTGTTTGTTCTCCTTGAGATCGAAGCTTGACATGGCCCCCCAATCCCATTTTGGAATTCTAGCTTATGAAAGTTCTATAACTCTCCAACTTTTCTGTGAAGTCCCAGGGACTTTTTTTGTTTCTTGTTTCTTTTTCAAAAAATTCATAGCCTATTCCGCTTGAAGAATTCTGCTTCCTTGTATGAAAACTTTGCCCTGAATTTTTCAATAAACCATAAGGTGATTTGTATGCCTGTGTCTGTGGACCACACCTTTGCAAACACGATATAAGGCAACTGAATTTGCCTTGTGTCTTGCTGCCAAACGTGCAGATCCAAAGATGTCCAGCAGAGCTGAAGAGACCTCCGTTAAAGACAACTTTCCTCCCATAAGACTCAGCTGTGGTTAGTGACCCCCCTCCTTTCTTTAGACAAAGAAGTGTGTAAATGCTACCAAAGGAGTGTTACAGACAAGTTAGTGTCATAGGAGTTTGGAGGATGGAGAAGCTGTTGTATTTCCAGAGCGCATGAAAAGAATCTGAGCTTCCCGAGAGGTGGTGAAACTGACCTCTGAGGAGCACATAGAATCGTCTAAGGAGTACAAAGATCTGGGCAGCTCTAGGGTGAACAATCTGAGCAAGAGCTTGGGAGGTAGACATGGGGGCAGGAACAATAGGATGTGGTTGAGGACCCGGAGGACATGAGCCCAGCCGGAGAGGAGAGCTCTGGGTGCCAGGCTATCAACAGGACTTGAAGGAGAAACAATGACCTTGCCATCACTACTGGTAAATTCATAAAACATATTTTCTTTCTGAATCAGTGCCTCCTGCATTTATGGACACACCAGGAATTTATATAATGACTCCTTGGGGAGTGTGCTTTCCTGCTTAGTTGATCCATGGTGCCTGATGTTCTGCAAGGCAATCAGTAATACCTATTGACTGACAGGTTTTGTCTGGTTCCCCCAGGTCTTCTTTTAAGGCTTCTGAAAAGACCGCCTTTCTTCTCTTTCCGACCTCAGCGCTCCCTCACCTCCACCTTCCCACTCCCAGGCCTTCCGAGGCAGTGACTTCCCGTCTTGCCTTCCTCTAGTTTTGTTCCTGGTGAGCCTTGATTAGGGGTAAGCCCTGGAGCAGCCCCCTCGGGCAGCTGTCTTTCCTTCCACTCTCCCCTAAACTGGGGCATCTGGTTCTCATTCTCTTCTCGGTGCGGTGGCCTTCACTTTCACCTTGCTCTGTTTACGTATATATTACACAGCCTGTTTGAAACTCCAAGCTCCTAACTGGTCTTGTCCCCTGTAATCTGAAGAGAGCTGCTGGACAGGTTGAGAAGAGCGTGGGTATGAGTGAAACCCTAACCAGAACAAAATTTCTGGGGCCGGGGAGATTTCTCAAGGCATACCTAACCTGGATCTGTGGACGAGCTCTGGGGAGTCTGCTGACCTCTGAAAAGGGATTCAAATTTGTGTATGGGCCTGTACATTTATGGGGGGACAGAATCTGAAGCTTTTAGGAGGTTCTTAAAGAGATCTGGGACTCAAAAGTTCCACCATCATGAGATCTTTCTGTGTGGTTGTCTGCGGCAATCCCGTTGTTAATAGGACGGAGTTCAGAGGGGTTGGTGTACTTGCCAAAGTTACTAAATAGTGTGTGCAGGAGGCAAACCAAGATGGCTCGAGTGCCGGCTGGGACCCACCATGCCATCCTGCCCCTCTGGTGCGGGGGACAGGTCTTCACATCTCCGAGAGCCACTTGTCACCTGTTGGGCTGCTCAGGGGGCACAAAGGAGGCTGGGCTTAGGCCATGTGGTGTCTGTCAGTGCCTGGAGCAGTGAGGATCACCTCGAGCAGGCCTTCCCATCCCTGGGTGAAATAAGACGCTCCTGGGTAGTTTGTGAAATGTCCCAATGCCCCAGCCACACCCCCAGTGCTGTGAGTTCATTAGACCTTCCGGAGGTGGGAGTCAGCACCGTAATGCGTATAGCTCCTCAGGGCTGACTGGCTCCAGGGCAGTCGAGTTTGATAACTATTAACTGGCAGCACCTGGGATGGGGAAGGGACGCTGGAGGACACCTGCTGCTGGCCTGGCACAGCCAGGAGGGAACCAGTGCCTTGGCCCTTTAGGGTTTCCCACCCACTGGGCCGGATCAGCCCGAACGCTCCAGCAAGACTGGCCTCTTCGTCTTCACTGCTCACCAAAGCTTGTTCATTTTTCCAAACCCCTTTCCTAGGAGGCCATCAGCGGAAAATGCGCCCTGCCTTGCTGCTCCCCTGCAAGCACGGCTAGTTCTGTCTCCTGGCTCTGTGCTTCCTGTCCCTGTGGCACCCTGGGGTTTGCTTCCAAGCGCCCTGCCAGGCTGCCTTTGCCTCCTCCCTCCTGCTGCCCTCCACCCCCCTGCCTGCCACGCAGCTGTCTGCGAATGTTTCTGCATGGGACGGATGCACATGTGACCTGGAGGAGATCCCATGCTTCTCAGCCATCCTTTCATCCCCAGCTTTTTAGATAGTGTCCCCACAGAAGTCATGACAACCTGTCAGTCTCCACAATTCATTTCTAGGACAGTCCAGGATGTTTTCCGGGGATTCTTTCAGCTCTCCCAGTGAAAGAGAGATGGAAAGGGGAGGAATAATATGAACTCAATTCTAACTTCTACCTAACAGTACTATTTACCAACTTCTGATTCAAGAACATTGAATCGAGTTAATTTGTTTTGGAGAGCTCAGTAATTGTAGGCACGGAAGCTTGCTATTCAAAATGTACCTCGCCTAACTGGAGAACATCTCATTAGTTTTGGTTGTCTCACCCTCCACTGTACAAGGGTGTCTGCTGCCTGGCCCTGGCCAGGACACAGCCCAGAGCCTGCTTCTCCAGCTTCACTAGTGACCTCTACCATACCCTTGGGCATCTCTAATATCGTAAAGCTTTTTCTCATGGGTTTTTAGCAGCAAATCACTCTTGCCTTTAAATGTCCCAGTTTGTCTTCAGGGTTCCTAAGGGATTGTATTGAGAGTCTCCAAATGCACTGCTTTGTAATTCATGCAATCAAATAACATTTGGGGGCAAGGTGGAGGCTGACAAGAAGAAGGTGATACTCTCGTGGAAGTAGATGGAAATGCACAGGATTCTGGACCTAGAGGCCTCGTGAGGCCCGGAGATGTGGCTCTTCTCTGAGGTGGTTCTTCTCCCGTCTCTGGGAATTTAGCTTCCCAGTATAGTGACTGTCACGATGGGAAAGAATAATAATGGTCGCAGGGGGTTAGTGTTGGAGATCATCCTCACCAGTTTCCTGAATTTGGCCTTGGAAGAGAAGAGACTTCCACAGGGTCAGCAAGAGAGGTGCTGAGCCAGTGCTAGGACCCCAGTTCTGGTGGGACACAGAAGTAGACAGGACCTGGCTCCTCCTGGTTCCCAGTGGGTGAGGGCTGTGTTAATGGGGCAGCTATCCCACATGTGTGACTGGCTGAGGGGCCATGTCACCAGCTCAATTTAACATTCATGGAGCTGCTGTGAATTAAAGCTGATGAGCGCTCTTCTGAATTTGTCACATGCACAGCCGTCTGAGTTAACCATGTTTTCTTTGACATGAAATAATCAGATTTGCCGTACTTCCAATAATTGTAAGCAGCCTTTTTCATGTAAGCCTTAGTCTCACTTAATAACACCAGCAATATCAGGAATAATCGTTACTGAAAATCGGCTGTGCACTCCCACGCTAGGTGCTTTGCGTACATTCTTCTGTTTAGCTTTGCAATAGACCCTGTGAGACAGATGCTTTCCCTATTTCATGCATAAGGAAGTTAAGGTTCAAAATAACTTGCCCAAGAGTGTGTATTCTTTTTTCTAATTTTTTTATTGGCGTATAATTGACATATAGCATTATATTAGTTTCAGGTGCATACCAATTTGGTATTTGTATATATTGTGAAATGATCACCACAGTAAATCTAGTTCACATCAATCACCACATATAGTTACAACATTTTTTTCTTGTGATGAGAACTTTTAAGATCTACTGTCTTAGAAACTTTCAAATATATGATACAATTGTTGAGTGTGTGTTCTTGATCAGTACTTCGTTACATCTCCTTAAACCGTCTACTCCACAGTCTGGGATAGTGCAGTGAGGCCTGGGGAACATCAGGGAGTTTGCTATTCCTTGAAATCTGGTGTGGCCCCTCCTGGGTTCAGGGTAAGTGCATTGCTGAGAGGTTCCTACCTTCCCGGGGGCTATACCGAGTTCAGCCTTGATTTTTTTTCTCTGTCTGCAGCAAGCAGGCACCAAAAAAGCTTTTTTATTTTATTTTAAAAATATTTTTCTCAAGACATTTATAGAGTACTTCAAGCAGAGTCTTCCAGACAAGAGGTTAAGGTGTTCTGAGTCCCTGTTTTCCCCTGAACTGACCAATGAAACATACACACTTAGAAAAACCTGTATACACACGAGAAACCAGGGTTTCTGCAACACCAAAGAATTTCTGAAATAGAGGTGATAGGATGTGGACTGAAAAAAGGCTACATGGAGAACCCATGTCAGAGAGAGCATAGTCTAGGTAATCACATTGAGGTGACACGGGCAGGATCTCAGTGATAACACGGACGTGGAAAGATGAGAGTCCCTGGTGTAAATCAGGCTCTGGGGGCTTTCAACGCATCTTATTCTAATTGTTCTTCTGTGAAAATGTGGGATTGGTTCCCCCAAATTCTCATTGGGGATTTTCATTGCTGGCATTTTCTTTTTTGCAATTAAAAAGAGTTTTTAAAAACAATTACCTAAGTATTAAATTATTTAGCACATAAGTATTTATAAATTACACGACCATTATTAATTTTCAACATGAAAAGCATTGCTTTGCTCATTTAATATTTTTTGCCCTTTTTTGATGTTATTTCTGCTCTAATTTTATTTGCATTTGCCTGACACATTGAGGTAAATCCTTTTGCTTTTAACCTTCCTGTGTCATTTACTTCGTTGTGCTTATAGGTGATATATCATTGTTATGTTTTCTAACTTGATCTGAGAAGGTCTTCTTTTTACCAAGAGAGTTTAGCCTATTTATGTTTACTGATAAAACATCTTCTTCCCTTCATCTGTTGTGCTTTCTCTCGGAGGGTTTATGGGGATCAAGTAAGATAATAACTATAATGTCCTTAGCATCGTATCTAGCACATGTTCAGTAATTTTATTTTTACTTACCATATCAACAGAGGCTCAAAAAAGTATTCACTAAGCACTCATTCCTGATCAAGCTCTTTAAAAATTAGAACAAGAAAGATACTTGTCTATTTAATTTAAAAAGCTAGTTAATGGAAGACCTAGGGTCACCACTCAGGGCCAGCTGGACTCCAGGACCTGGCCTTGTAGTTAGATTGTCAGAATTAAACTATGCAGGGATCACCTATGTAGTGTATTAAATTCTTCAAATACCCTTCAAAGTTTGTTTTATAAAACCACCATAACCTGTAGTTTGCCTTATGGTGACTTGGGCACTTCTTCCTCCTTAGAAACACCTAGCAACTGTATTCAAATTCCAGGTTCCTGGGCCTCACTCTGTACTACTGGGCCAGAGTTTCCAAGAGAGAAGTCTGGTGATTTTTTTTGAAAAAAAAATCCAAGGTGATGTTATTATTAAGGGAAATTAAGAAATATTACCCATCCAGCATCAGGACATTGAGACCTTATCATTTTGGCTTTATTTAGTAAATCTGATATGTTTGTTAAAACATTTGTAACATGGAATCAGAGGCTCATCCCACTCTTGTCAAAGGAAACAAGAACATTAAACTTAATTAGAAGGTCCTTTTAAAAAAAAATGCTTTAAAGGATTGATATATCACCAATGTCTAAGAGCCTTCTTACCAGAGAAACAGAGAAATCATTACCAATAAAATCAGAAACAAGACAAAGAAGGCCGCGGTCATCACAGATCCTCCTCAGCTTACAATGGGGTTTTGTCCTGATAAACCCATCATAAGTTGAAAATAACCTAAGTCGAAATGCAGTTCATATTCTTGACCTACCAAACATCACAGCTTAGCCTCACCTACCACATACGTACTCAGAGCACTTCCATTAGCCTCCAGTTGGGCAAAAGTCATCTAAGAGAAAGCCTACTTTACAATGAAGTATTGGCTACATCATGTAATTGATTGACTATGCCAAGAGTGGGAAACCGAAGGGTCGTATGGGTGCAGAAGGGGTGTCAGTGTATAGGTTGTTCACCCTCGTGGTCGTGTGGCTGGTGGGGAGCATCTTCACCACCCAGCATCGTGAAGGGATTGGACTGCATCCCGCCAGCCTAGGAAAAAAATCCAGATTCCAAATCCAAAGTACAATTTCTACGGAATGGATATTACTTTGGTACCATTGTCAAGTTGAGAATGCGTAAGCCAAACCATTGTAATGGGGGGCAGCCTGCACAGTGTGAATCTGACAGCTGAGCCATAGCTCAGTTCCTGGAGATCAGAGGCCTCGGGCAGGGACCTGGTTCCCCCTCTCGCTAGCATATCCATCACTGGCATGTGACTTCTCCATCCCCTATTCTCTCGACTCTAACGTGGGGCTGATGATAGCATCCTCCTCGGATGTGAGGATTATGTGAGACGATGCCTAGGATGTGCTGGGCAGAGCGCATGGGCCACTAGTCAGCACTTGCCAAAGTCCGCTTCTGAAAATCTTCGGTCCTCTGCAGATGAGGAATTTTCTCGGAGAGAGTGTGGCCTTGACCCAGACCCCTGAGTCAGTGCGTGAGAACTCTGGCTTTGGGAGCCAGCCCAGTGTGGTTAGCACTCCCCAACCTGCCACTTCAACCGGGACTCAGAAGAGCTGAGAATGAGAAGCAAGCAACACAAGTCGACTTGATGTCCAGCGCAGGCTGAACTGCCCGCCGCTCCCAGGCTGAGCACGCATGCTTCCTGACCATGGCCCTGACTCTCACAGTGACTTGGGGAAGAATCTTGTTGCACCTTCCACCTCAATGGGGGTAGCTGCAGAACAGATGGGAGAGAGTGCCCCGCAGACCCCCCCCATCCCGGCCTTCTCTGCTCATCACTAACCTCTAGAAGGAAGCAGCAGGTCTAGACCTGGAAAACAAAGCCCCCTCTGCATGGTGGCCCTCTGAGGTGGACGGCTCTGTAAGCTTGCTCTTCCAGTGGGGATGCTTTGAACCTTTTGTCTCCAAAACCCCAGTGTTCAAGCCTGAAGAATGTAATGGAATTAATTCAGTGGGTCTAAACTCACTGTTTTGAGCACCCTTCCTTCACATAAATGAGTCACATTATTTTCCCCACTTGGTAGCTGACAAGCTTCCCAGGTCTGAGAAGCTGAAAATGCAGATATGGAAATGTGAACATCTCTGAGTGGCCTGGCCCGTGGAAGGCCATGGCAACCAGGTGGCATCAGGAAGTGTCTCTGGTCAGGTGAATGTCTGGGTGGATGGATGGCTGCATTGAAACCTGTCTTGGTCTCTTTACCATGTGTGGTTTTTTATTCCCACTCAGGCATAAGGGAAGTAGTTCGGAAGGACTTCTGCCTCTGTGGACACGAGCAATGCAGAGGGGAATGTTCTGCCAGGACGGGGCTTCAGAGGTTCTGGGTTCCAGCCCTGCTCTACCGTTAGTCGCTGTGTGGCTTTGGGCACATTAGTTCAAGCTTCCATTTTTTGTGGAAGGCAGGCAATGACATCTACTCTGCCAGTCTCCCTGGACCCTGCAACCTGTACTTGACCTTTCACATGGGAGCTTCATTGAGGACACAGTTCAGTTCTTATTTCTGCCTCTCTCTGTGTGTTTGACACAGAAAAACAGTGCATTTTTGCTGAATGAATGAACAGGTATATGAAAGAGCACCACGCACCCTCAGTAACCCATTTTAAATGATCTTTTTAAGTCTCTGTCTCTGCTATTATCCAGTGACTTTGATGAAAGTGGGGAGAACATCTTAGTCATCGTTGTAGCTCTGAAGCCTACATCAGGGCCTGGCGAGCAACTCGTGGTAGTGAGATTAGTGAGTGCAAGATAGAGATGCTGCTATTACAGAGAAGCCCCAGAGCTCCAGCTCCTTTTCTTGCTCTAGCTCTGTTTACTCGGAGCATCCCTTTTGGTGTTAAACGTATCTCAGTTCACTTTATCTGTATGTCTTGTCTCTTCCATAAACTGTGTGGTTCCAAGAAAGGAGACACCACCTTTTCTATCTTGGCAGTTTTCCTGGCCCCTGAAGAGACGCCTTCAGCTCAGTGGATGGAGCAGTTTGTACAAGTATAGCTGGTTGCTGGACCAATAAGTACTTTAAAAAATAACATAATTTTTTTTCTTATTACAAAATACAAGGTCATGTTAGAAAATTTGGAAATTACAAAATATTATAAAGAAGGAATTTTTTGAACACTACCCTAATCTTCCCACCCAAGGATTGACTATTTGAAATTAGAGACTTTACATTCTATTTGAATTTAACAGAATAAAAAGAAATAGAAGAAAAGATGAGCTCCTGACAGATGTTTCTTCAATGTACGAGAAACTAGCTCCTAAATAATTTCTTGCTTTTATTTTCTCTTTTGCTAAAGAGATAAACATGAAGAAAGTTGTTTTTCATGTGTTTTAACAAATCTTTGATGGGTGTGAGTTTAAATGTTAGTAAATGTTAGTAAAACTTAGTCAAAGGTCAGAAGACACATCAAAGTCTAAACAAACAAGCGAACAAGACAATTTTTCTTTATTGAGGTAAATAAAAAGATTTATGCTGATTTTTATGATTATTCTTCAATAAAGATTAAAGAGAAAAGCTAATCTATAATAAAAATATTCCATAAAAGTGACAAAGCACTTGAAAAAAGAGCAGCAGACACATTATGGGAAAAACGGGGAAGTATGGCCAGTGCCCATTGTAACTTCAAATGCGTTCACACCATCAGAAGCAGGACCACACCATCAGAAGAACCACACCGTGGTTCGTTTCTCTTCTTGTTTCCGAGTTACTCAAACAACTGAGTTATATTTATTTATGCTCACATATATTGAATACTTAATCTGTACATGCCAGATAGTGTCCTAAACTCTTAACACACTGTAACTTATTTTATCCCTACAACTCTATTCCTTTGCAGATGAGGACCGGAGGAGCTGAGATTGGGTTGACTAAGATCCCACGGCTGCCATGGCAGGGTGGTTTTGAGGGAGAGATGGCTTCTATTTCACCTTCAGAGAGATCATCTAGTCGGACTATTCTGTTTCTGAGTCAGGAAACTGAGGCCAGAGCAGTTGAAGTGATACCCGCGGTTTCTCAGGCAGTAATTAGCACAGCGGGGCTACTCTCCACATCTCCTCATTCTTACTCCAGTGCTCTCTCAATGATTCTGACTTTGGTTCCAGTCGCATGATTTAGCCTGGGACTAAATACCCCTAGCTACCAACTCGAGGTCCTTGGACCCACTGGGGACGCTGGTGTTTTCTCTCACGAGTTGCACCATCTTTGGTGGGTGCGGGAACCCCCGGGGCGGTGAATCTGCCTGCGATGCTCTGAGAGTCAACAGTATTGGATGGCGAGTGATCAACAGGTTGGGAAAAACCAGAGGCCCAGAGGACGGCTGGTTGCAGAAATGCGAGGCCGTGCTGTGTGAGAAGGTGCAGGTCACCATCCCCCTTCAACTCCACCACTGTCACTTGGAGTTAGAGCCGCAGGTGAGAAGGTGCTGGAGGGAAAAGAGCAACTGCATTTTCTTAGGCAGATTGCTGATGCCAGTCAGCACGTGCGGGCACGGACCACTTGCTAAGCCTTGGAGAGCGCGCCCCTTTGCGTCTTCATTTTCAACACCAGCTCCTTGTTGTTTTTTACCAACAGTTTGGTAGTGTTCCTCAGGTTTCAGCCTTTCAACATCTGAATGTCATTCCTTTGGTAAACCAATTTTTTTTCCCCTCCATTTCTTCACTCAGTGATGACAGGAGAAACTGTTAGTTTTAAAAAAGTTGATTTAATGGTCCACTTGCAAGAAGCCACATAGCAACCAATCTGTTCTTAAGGTTGGGGATTTATTTGATTCATCTTCTCCGATGACTTATTGAAATTGTCTTTAGAATGTGTCTAAAATGGACGTTGCGTGCTCTGCGGACGGCACCAGCCCCACAATTTCCATCCAGGTATTTATTTAATTGTCTCTTCTAATTCTCTCTCCTGACACTCACGTCGAAGTTTACTTTTGCCATCTTGTTGGAACAGCCCTACACCCCTGCCCCAAACACTTAACTCTTCTCAGATAAATCCAAGCCCAACCCTGAAATTCCCAGGTCGGCCCTAAATCAATGCCAGACTGTATGGTATGTTAGTAATGGCTCACACTTCAGGGGGAAGAATTTCCGTGAGTCGTTTCAGAGACGCACATAAAAGCAGCAGACAGCACACGCTTAGGCTGCAGCCGCCCCGGCTGAAGGCAGGTAGGAACGATACGGTGGCAAGAGGAGAGGTTCGTTGTTAGGACACATGAATATTAGAAGTGTGTGCTCGAAAGCCTGAACCTCTCCAAATTTAAGCTGAACTCATATATTACATTTGAATTGGTCCTGAGAGAAAGATACAGAGATTCAGGGTCTTTAAAGGGAAGGATGGTCTCCTGGTGTGGGCTGTTTCTTGGGGTTTTGTCCATTAATAGACTGGCCAGTCTTCAGAAAGGAATGCTCCTTGATCTGTGATACACAGCAGAAGCACCATCTGTGTGGGGGCACTACAGAGGGCATGGACCACGGGCCAGACTTCGCTTTTCTTTCTGTCAGAATCTTTGTGACACAGTCAGGCATCATATAGGAAAACTTGGGAAAATGACCTCTCCTCTCTATGTCTGTTTCCTCCTCTGCAAAATTGATGGTGTAGAATAGAGATGCTTCCAGCAATATTGTTCTAGTCTCACTATGAGTTCTATATTAAGATTTTGGGTTTTTTTTAATTTTGAATTATTTTTATTTTTTATTTTTATTTTTTTATTATATTATGCTAGTCACCATACAGTACATCCCTAGTTTTTGATGTAAAGTTCCATGATTCATTACTTATGTATAACACCCAGTGCACCATGCAATTCATGCCCTCCTTAATACCCATCACCAGCCTATCCCATTACCCTACCCCTCTCCCCTCTGAAGCCCTCAGTTTATTTCCCAGAGTCCATAGTCTCTCATGCTTCATTGCCCCTTCTGTTTACCCCCCCTTTCTTCTTCCCTTTCTTCTCCTACCAATCTTCCTATTTCTTATGTTCCATAAATGAGTGAAACCATATGATAATTGTCCTTCTCTGCTTGACTTATTTCACTTTATATATTAAGATTTTGGAATCATAAAGTTGAAAGGACTTTAGAAGTCACCTGGTTTAAGGGCCCCCGGGTGGCTCAGTCGGTTAAGTGTCTGACTCTTAAATTTGGCTCAGGTCATGATCTCATGGTTGTGAGATTGAGTCCTGTGTTGGGCTCCACACTGGGTTCGTGGAGCCTGCTTAAGATTCCCTCTGTCCCTTTCCCTCTGCTGTCTCCTCTCCCTCTCTAAAAAAACCAAAACAAAACAAAAAACAAAAACAAAGTCACCGGGTCTAACTTCCTGGCTCAGTTAGCCCTTGCTGTATACCAAACGATGTAAAAACTTAGTGGGTTAAAACAAAGTGTTACTTCTCATAGTTCTGTATGGCTGAGCAGTCTCTCTTCCCCTTTTCCTGGGCTCATGCATGATGGATTTCAGCCGGAGGGTCAGCTGGGCCAGAATCTCCAAGATGGTTTCATTCACAGGTCTGAAAGTTGGTGCTGGCTGTTGGTTGGGGGCCCTTGTTCTCCATGTGGCCTCTCACCTTCTAGTGGATGAGATTGGCTTCCTCACCGGGCAGTTTCAGGGCGGTTGTAAGAGGGGGAAGGCTGCAAGGCCTCTCAAAGACCAGTCTCAGAAGTCACACAAGGTCACCTTCAATGCATTGATTGTGACGAAAATGCAATGTATGCTAACTCCCCTAATCTCGTACCATGTTCACGGGGTAACACACTGCTCCCCAATGGCCACGTTCAAGTTCATTCGTCAACCACAGTAAGGATTCCTGGGCTGGTACTACATGCCAGGAGCTGTGCTGAGCATTTTGGTGGATTCAAAGATGAATAACAAAGCATCTTTTTTCTTTCAAGTAATCTATAACCTATGCCTAACATGACATTCAAAACAGGTTAAATGACCGCATTTTAAATAGGCCGTAACCTTCTACAGTCTCTATAAGAAGTGTGTCTTCAGTAAAAAATAAAAGCCCTTTCTTCTCTTGAGTTCCGTGGGCATTTCCATATATTTTTACCAGGACAGTTGAGGTTCTTTTCCACTTTCCACAGTCTCCTCTGCAGTAAGTTTAATACATGAAGAAAGACGATATCCAAATTATCGT